>NC_136061.1:260219004-260530808 GCF_964261635.1 Lissotriton helveticus
CATAGGAGTGGCTCACAGGTTAATATGTGTCCAGATATAGGTTTAGATATAGGTATACCATATCTAAGTAAGGGGTGATTACACCACCTTACCCCAGCTGAGTGATCAGCCAGTTGTGTCAATTTAAGAACCAGCCAGGGGTGGCAAAAGATATGCTGCAGCCCCTGGTAGGCCTTGGTGGCCCCTATGCCCTGGGCACCTATAGTGCATTATACAGGGGCTGACAAGGAGTCCATTTCTAATTGTGGTATGTACCTAGGGTACATGGAATCCATTTTACAGAGAGAGCAGATGGCCTGGGGCCCTGATTAGCAGGGAACCAGGTCAACTAAGTCAAAAAACTAGCTAAACACAGGCAAAAAATCTGGGGTAACCATAGTCAGGTAGCCACCTTCCTACACAACCCCCCCCCCCAAACGAAAGGAGATAAGGCTATCCTTGGCCAGGTAAGCCTATATTGCCTGAGTGGCCATATAAGGAAGTACCTGCACTAGCATGGGTACCCCCTGTCTCATGGTCCACTAGGCAGTCCCTCACCCTTGGGGCATTAGAGGGTCTCCACCATAGGGAATCACTACCTTGGGTGTGTTTATGCAAAGTTAAAGGCTGGTTTGGATATGGAGTATGGAAGTGAGGCTCTACTAAATTAGGGCTTAGCTTCCTCCAATTATCTTCCACCATGTGTGCCTTTCTTTCTTTAACTGAGTTGCACTGTGCTCTCAGGGTCAACCTCTGGCTACCTAAAGCTGGAGGCTGGGTCCCTCTGTTTGGCTTGCTGGAGGGACAATTCAGGTTTGGGCCCCTTGGGTCCCAGGTTTGGCTGTGCCCAACAGAATCCATCTGTGGGAGGTCCCTAACTGTTTTTAAGGGGGCTCCCTCAGGAGTTTTTAAAGTTTTCACCTTACTAGGGCTACTAGTTTTGGTGCACCTAATCTTTTGATGGGGGTGCTTTATTTGACAGGGGGCCCTCTGGGTCTCACTGTCCTTCTTGTCCTCTGCAGCCCTGGGCTGGCTAAGGCAAGGTAGAGAGGGGCAGGTTACCTGCTCCAGACTGGGTCCCACCTGAGAAGGGTCCACCCCCCTCAGAGGCTCTGTCAGGCCAGGCCTAACAACCTCTGGGGCAGTTCCTTCATCAGGGGTAAGATCAGTTCCCTGAGGAGGCTGATCCTGTCCTAAAGTCTGGTGAGGGGGAGATTTCTCTTCCTCCTCCATGCTCTCAGTTTGTGTGGAGTTATCCATCATTTCAGGTTTCACAACACACATATCAGTTTGAGTTTGGGCTGTGGCCATCACAGCCCCACCAACCTTTTCAGGAGGGGACTCAGTTTGGGTTTCTGCTGTTATCATAACAGCTTTGCTATTCTGTTCAGGAAGAGCTTTTGCTAAAGATGGGGCAGAGAGTTTCTCAGCCCTACCAACCTTTTCAGGAAGGACATCTTGAATTGGGGCTGTAGCCATTACAGCCCCACTAACCTTTCCATTGGAATTTACCATTCTAGAATGGGTTTCCTGCTCAACCTCAGCCCAGGCTGAGATTTCCAAATCATTACCAAGTAGGCAGTCTACAGGCAAGTTTGATGACACTGCCACTCTCTTTGGGCCAATGACACCTCCCCAGCTGAGACTTACTACTGCCATGGGATGATTGGTTTTGATTCCATCAATGTTTGTAACCTGGTATGTGGCACCAGGTAAAAGTTGCTTAGAGGGGACTATGCCATCAGCCACCATGGTGATGCTAGCCCCTGTGTCTCTAAAAGCTTCAACTTTCAAACCATTGATGATGGGTTCTTGTCTATATTTGCTCAAAGTATTTGGGCAATCAGAGAAGTTGGCAAACCCCATGCCAGTCTCATAAACAAGATTATTTGGGGAGGGGGACCTGGATAGGCCAGGGTCCTCCTGGGCTCCAAAAGTAAACCCACCCAGATTCCTGGGTGTGCTCCCACTTCCTGGGGGATTACTGCTGACAGTAACAGGAGGTGTTGGAGCTGGCTTTGGAGGTATATTCTCTTTATTGTTATTCTTGGGACAACAGTTGTCTGTTTTGTAATGTCCAACCTGTTTACAGGCATAACAATAAGGCTTTTTCTCAGTTGAAGAAGTGTCTTGGGACCCACCCCCATTCTTGGAGTTTTGGGGCCCTGGGGAAGTCTTTTCTTTATTTTTATCCCCACCCTTATCTTGAGGCTTGGTAGACTCCTTCTTCTGGTTACTGTCCTGATTCTTAGGCCTAATCCTGGTTCTGACCCACTTGTCTGCCTTCTTTCCCAATTCTTGGGGAGAGGTCAGATCAGAGTCCACCAGGTGCTGGTGTAAGAGCTGGTTCTGACAATTACTTAGGATCTGCTCCCTCATAATCAAATTATACAATCCTGTAAAGTCATGTACTTTGCTGCCATGTAGCCAACCCTCCAGAGCCTTAGTTGCACAATCAACAAAATCAGTCCAGTCCTGAGTCTGTGTCTTCTGGGTGTCTCTGAACTTCAACCTGTACTGTTCAGTGGTTAAGCCAAACCCATCTATCAGGACACTCTTCAGGACTTTGTAATTGTTTGCATCCTCATGTCTGACAGTGAGGAGCTTATCTCTCCCTTTCTCTGAAAAGGAGTACCATAAGATTTCTGCCCACTGTTCCTCAGGAACCTGCTGTACCATGCAGGCTCTCTCAAGAGCAGTTATCCACTTGTGGATGTCATCCCCTTCCTTGTAGGGGGGCACAATCTTTGTCAGGTTTCTACTATCATAGGACCTGGGTTTCTCTTTAGGAATATTGCTGCCACCAGTGGCATCTAAGCCACACAATTTCTGCTCTCTTGCCAAGGCAAGTCTAGCTTGAGCCAAGGCTACCTCCTCCCTCTCTATTTGGAGTTTGACAGCCCTCATTCTGGCCCTATGCTCTATCTTCTGAGAGGCAGTCATACCTCTCTGAGATTCTCTTGAGGCACTAGAAATATGAGAGTCCCCTGAGGGAGATCTCACTCTTCTGTTGCCTGGGAGAATGTTATAGGGTCTGGGGAGGTGCTGGCCCTCTCCATTCCCAAGTAGGTTTAAGTTGGCCTGGCTAAGCCTGGCAACTATAACCTGGCTACACCTCTGATCCTGATCTTCTGGGTCCTCTACATCTGAGTCCTCCTCCTCCTCCTCTTCTTCCTCTGGAGGGGTATCAGTTACAGGGGGGTTCACTCCATCTCCTGACTCTAAGGGAACTTCATTCGCCTTTTCTAAGTCATCCTGTTCTAGAATGGCTATCAGGATAGGACAGGTGGGACTTCTGCCCCTTTTTAACCCTCTTGAGATGCACAAGGCAATCAAGTCCTTTCGGGTTAATTTGTCATAGCTGGAAGTTGCCTTGGTAAGGTCAACTGTCACAGGAGCAGACCCTGAGGCTTTTCCTGTGTCAGACATGACTGCTAGTGAGGTGTAAGTGGTGCACTTACCTACACTAAGTGTTTTCCTACTGTACCTTGCTAGTGAGTTGTAGTCAGGGTGTGCTAATCCCTTTAATCTACAACTACTAAATTCAGTAGAACTTAATATGCTAAGCTTTTGATTTATATGTACCTAGAGGTACTTGATGTGATCTTTCAATTTGATAAAAGATTGCAATGGTAAAACAACAGCAAGCTCAAATCCGCACCGCTGCTCACCAATGTGAGAAGTTGGCCTGATAGGTGATGTTTCCAATTCTGGAACCACCTATTATCAGACCAAACAATCCCTTATGGTGTCAGGTTGTAAGTCAACCTTGTTAGACAAGCTATCCTAGGGGTAGCATGGACTAGGCAGCCTAAAGGCTTAACTTAAGAGGTCGTGTTAAGCGAGCTGTTTTACCACATACAATCCTGTAATATCAAATGAAAGGACACCACACAAGTATATATTATAAAAATATATGTGTTTATTACTAAAAATAATCCCCAGTATTCTTTATGAATAAAGGGGCACAAGCGTTAAATCAAAAGCACAGTTTAAACATACAAGTTGCACAATTATGGATGAGGGCGGGTGGCCACTCAAACCATATACTAAACAAGTGGTATAAGAGATACCAATCGAACAGTGGTTAGGCCTAGGGCCTAGGGAATCGCTGGGAGCAGTCAGGACAAGCAGTGCTGAAGTCGGGAGAGGCCCACGGGATTCGGGAGCAGTGCGGAAAGCGCACGCATGCACCAATGTTAACCAATGGTGCGTAAAAGTTGCAAAGTTAAAGTTTAAGGACACTTCCGCTGAACCTAGAGGAACAAAACTTAAGACACAGACCCTAGAGATGTGTACCAGTGTGGGAACACCGGCGGAGCAAAGTTACCTCACCCACAGGAAGCGGGTGCACAGGGTCGAAGTTGAGTCGGGTTTCGTCACGCAGGCTCTTGGTGCTTGAAGCTGAAAGGGCTGCAGGCGGGGTGAAAGAGAAGTGTCCGGTGGAGTCCAAGGGTGGACTCGAGTCGAAAAGTACCTGAAAGCAGAGGGGACAGAGTCTGGGTCACTCAGCAGTGACCAGGATGGAACCAGGATGGAACCAGGCAATGTCGGGCGCAATCAGGTCGCTGTCGAGGTGCTTCTCTCCGCTGTCACGTGGGCTCTGGGGCATCTACGACATCCAGGAGCAGGTCACGATCTGTCCCACGCAGGCTCTCGCCGTCGGCGCTGTCGGCTTCAAGATTGGAGCAAACAACACTTGGCAAAAGCAATCCACGCGGAACCGGGAGATTGCTTCTCACTCGAACCAGGAGGGTCAGAGTGGGGGCTCCTTTTCAGGGGAGCTGGTGTAAATCTGGAGCAACCAGATTCACAAGTCGATTTCAAGTTTTCGTTGGCACAGGGGCCACTAGCCGGCTGGCAAGTGACCGGGCCAACGCGTTGAGCCAAAAGTAGCAGAAGGGCCCCACGCAGCACTCGATGAGTGTAGAGGGGTGAGCTTCGGTGCAAGAGTGGCTCAGGGTTGGGGCTTCTCAAACCCCGGTGCACAGCTTCGAGGGTCACTCGTGGGCTGCACGGTCAGCGTCTCGTGGTCAATTCAAGATGGCGTGCCCCACGCTTCCGGTCGCCTCCACGGGTCTCAGCTCTGCAGGGACTGTGGATCGGGCTGTTGGAAGGCAGGCAAGCTTGATCTCGTCGATCTTTGTCGCTCGAGTTCCGTCGGGAACTGCAGCAAAGTAGACGTCGAGGGCTGGATGGTGCCTGCTGGTGCAGGGTGGTCACTCCTTGACCACAAGGGAGATTCTTCGGGCTTCCACGTTGAGTAGGATGTCGAAGGGTCCAGAATTTCGTTTCTTATGTTTCTTCCAGGAAATCTAAAGTGCATTGGCACTGCTCCCAGTCTTATACTAATTTTGGGGGCTGGATTACCTGCTAGGTCCCCTCCTATGGGTGGGACCCAGGAAGTGGGTGGATACACCCCCTTCCTTTGATCCAGGCCGCCCTGGCACGAGGGCTGGAGTGCCTCAGAACCGGTTTGGCCGGATTATGCAAGGGGCAGCCTTGTGCGCCCCAAGCAGTGTCTGGTTTCTTTCAAACCTCCCTGCTACAATCCACTATCTCCTGTCTGGAGGGTGGTAACACCCCCCTGCGACAGGAAACCCTTTGTCCAGGCCCCATTTGGCTGAGTTTCGGTCAGCTTCAGGGGGTCAGACTCTTGTCTGTGGCAGAGGCATCCATTTTGTGGATCTAAGGTCCTTTTAGAAATTAACCGCATTTAAGTAAAGTAACATGTCTTACCCCTCTAGAGGGGTGGAATGCTATCCCCGTCGCCAGAACTGGCGAGGGGATAGTATTCCAAATCGTATGACACCTTACACGACATGTTTTGATAAAGCCAAACCAGAGTTGCTATATAACCGCGAGGATTATAAGGCACTTAAGAGTATATGGTATGGTATTATCCTGAAACAGCTTAGGGAGTTGTTCCCGACAGCTGCAGACAGGCTCAGCTCATGCTAGAGCTCCATCTCACATGAAACCACGCACTCTGCCTCCAGGATTGATGAGGCCTTCCATAGGAGTGGCTCACAGGTTAATATGTGTCCAGATATAGGTTTAGATATAGGTATACCATATCTAAGTAAGGGGTGATTACACCACCTTACCCCAGCTGAGTGATCAGCCAGTTGTGTCAATTTAAGAACCAGCCAGGGGTGGCAAAAGATATGCTGCAGCCCCTGGTAGGCCTTGGTGGCCCCTATGCCCTGGGCACCTATAGTGCATTATACAGGGGCTGACAAGGAGTCCATTTCTAATTGTGGTATGTACCTAGGGTACATGGAATCCATTTTACAGAGAGAGCAGATGGCCTGGGGCCCTGATTAGCAGGGAACCAGGTCAACTAAGTCAAAAAACCAGCTAAACACAGGCAAAAAATCTGGGGTAACCATAGTCAGGTAGCCACCTTCCTACAGATGTTCAAAAGCTTTTAGAGGAAGAGGCATACCACCATGAAGGCATGTCCTAGGTACAAATGATTGATTAGCTCTTCGGCTCCGACTCCGATCCTCTCAATTTATATTGGAAGGGGAAACCTCTGATCAGTCAGCTGACGTTGTTGGCATCTCTTAGCCAGTGGTCTTGGTAGCTCCCCGGGAATTGAAGTGAAGTTCCCTTTGAGGCCCCCTCCCCCAGAAATTGTGTCCTTCCAGACAGTAGTGAAGAAAATGGCAGAGGTGCTAGACCTGTCACTTCCCTACACTGACGCCAAGACTAATGTCCTCATGGAGGCCCTCCTACCTTCATCACAGTCCTCTGAGCCACTGGTCCCTTTTATTAATGCCTTCTTGGAACATGTCCTGGTGGCATGGGAGAAGCCTGCTTCAGTGACAACAGTCAACATATTAGGACAAGGCGCTATTGTCCAGCACCAAACGACCCACCCTTCCTGTGCACTCTCCCATCTCCGGAGAGCCTAGTTATTCAGGCTTCTTGTTCTTTGGGACAAGTGTCGAGGACTTTTCCTACAACACTGTCAGACAGGAAATCTAATTGTCTGCTGGCTTGGGGCAAGGAAGTTTTCTCAGGTGGAAGTATGGCATCAAAATCTTTGTACGTCACTTACCTCCTAGCAAGGTATACTTATACCCAGTGGGGCATGGCCCAACTTGTCGTCCTCCAGGTCCTTTATGATATCAAGACCTATTTCTTGGCGTTTATTAAAGATGGCTAGAATGCTTCTCACCACATCATTAAGTCCAACCTTGACACTGTGGACTCGGAGGCCTGTGCTATGTGGTCCTTATAGCAGTCTGTCATCATGCTTAGCTTTACAGTTTGGGGTTCTCCACGAATGTGCAGACCACCCTCATGGACCTACCTATTTGGTGATAATGCAGAGTCAACTCTGGAGTGATTTAAGGGCTACAGTCAGATTCTTAGGCCTTCAACACCCTGAACGTCAGCACGATTATCAACTATTTCATCGCTTTTGAGGTTTCTCCAGAGGGTTCAGCTTCTTCAGGACAGTCTGCTCACACGCAGGCATATAAGACCTAAAACCCTCTGGTCAGACAGTACAGTGACAGAGCTAGAGGAAAGAACAGCGGATGCCTGCACCCAGCTTCCTCCTCCGCCACCGCCTCCTCCTCTTTCTCCCCCAGCACCACGAGTAAAGCAGGCCTAGTTTGCTTCTGCCTGTGGGAGGCCAGGTGTCCTCATTTCTACAAGCCTGGAAAGCACTTACTTTGGACCAGTGGGTCCTTCATATAATAGAAAGAGGGTGTACCATTCCTTCAATCAACTCCTTCCCCCACCCCCTCCCCATCCCCATCCCAAGAAAATCTTTCCATCTTGTAGCAATAAGTAGTAGCGCTCCTTCTGAAAAGAGCGGTGGAGATAATGCCAGAGCAGGAGATTGGGCAAGGATGCTATTAATTGTCCTTCCTTGTTCCCAAGAAAGATGGCAGCCTGTGTTTGATCTGAAGTCTCAAGCCCCTCAACCTCTACCAAGGAAAGGAGAAGTTCAAGATGCTGTCGCTAGCTCAGATCCTGTTGGCGTTGGAAGTGGGCAACTGGATAGTCACACTTGACTTGCAGAATACGTATTGCCACATCCAGATTCTTCAGTCGCAACGGGAGTACCTGTTTTGTAGTGAATTCCACTCATTGACAATTTACAGTACTCCTGTTTGACATCTGTACCTCAAGACTTCAGCAAGCTGATGTTAATGGTTGTGGCCCATCGCAGATTGTATGGTATTCCAATCTCGTACCTGGACGACTTGCAACACAAGCCTGAGTCACTGAAGTTAGTGTCATGCCTTCTGCAGTCATCGATAACTCTGCTGCTCAACCTGTGCTTTTCAATAAACTGACCCAAATCTCTTCTGGAGCTCTCCTAACTGCTCCTCTTCGTAGGGTTGATACTGGATACTACCCTTCTCCATGCCTTTCCTCAAAGGATCCCTGACATCCAAAAGATGGGAACCGTCCTTTAAAACTAAGCCGGAATCATGCTATGCCTTTTCAGTGCTGGCAATAGAATGAACACGTCCTTACCAAACATTCGTTTAGGAGGCAAGTCTTTACGACTTACTTTAGGGGGTCGCATTGGTGGAGTGGTGTTGGATTTTAAGTCCAACACCTTCCCTACTGTTGCACAGACTGGAGTTGGAATAGTAAATCCTAATATTCCAAAGTCAAGCGCCCCCTAAGGCAAGTCATTGTTACGACTTGCGTGCCGCGTTCGTCCTAATGCAGCCGTGATGAAGGCATGCGTGCTAAACACATGCAGAATTCCGTCACACATTCCCAGTAGATGGTTTCATCCTCCGTCGAGGGTGTAAGACTTCCATTTGTGACTGTCTTGTACCTTCTAAGTTTGCTGGCTTCCTGTTGTTTCCTGCGTTGGCACATGAGGACTCTGCAGTGGTTTCAACATGGGTGAGGTCTGTTGGGACACAATGCTGGTCTCCCGGGACGCTGCATGAATGTGGTTTGGTGGGGGAATGAGGTGAACCTTCACTGAGGGATGCTCTTCATCACGCTCAAACGGGGGTCATGCTAGTGACAACTGCCTCTACTCTAAAGTGGAGGCTCATCTGGAGATCAGTGTTCTCAGGTCTCCAGAGGAGCAAGGCGGTACATATCAACTTGCTAGAGTTGGGGGCAATTTGGGTGGCACTCAAGGCCTTCCTCCTATCCCTCCAAGGTTGGTCTATCCAGATCTCTACAGACGATAAGGCTGTGATATGTGACATAACGGCCAGAGCTGTCGACCTTGATGCTGGGGAGTCAGAGTGCGAATCTCGGCGTCAGCTCAATAGCCTGTGATGCTGGGTAAATCCCTTAATCTCCCCATGCCTACCAAAAATGAATGTGTCCTTGGGCAAAACTGGTGTGCATGCAAAGTGCTCCAATACCTTCTGGTCGAGTTTCCACTATATAAAACTGCAAAAAAAGAAAAGGTAACAGTAGGGTCTCAAGTCCTGTCTCTAGAGGTGCTGAGGCTGTGTTCTTGAGCACACTGTCACAGGATTTGGTAAACTGCCAATCACCTGTGGAATGTCTGAATGTCTTAGTCATCAGCTTGAGCTGGCCTAATCTTGCCAGTCACGAGTGGTGCCTTCTTCCAAGGTAGTCCTGGAGATCTTCACCTAGTGGAGCATTCCTCAGGTGGACTTGTTCGCCTACTTGCTGAGTGCCAGTAGTTGTGCACCCTCCACTATCTGTTGAAGCGAGTTTTGGGGGGCATGTTTCAGTTGAGGTGGAACTTTCTGCTGCATTACACATTTCCTCCCATACCCTTGATTCCTCATCTGTGGAAGATTCGCCAAGACCAGGCCCGTCATTCTAATTGTCCCTGATTGGCTGAGAAGGGTGTGGTATGCAGATCTTCTGTGCTCCTCCCTGTGTCCCCCGCTCTTGTTGCTTTCCAGTGTAAATCTCTTTCAGTTGGAGGGGATGGTGCTGCTACCCAATCTCCGAGGCCTTCACTTTTGTGCTTGGAGAGAGAGAAAAGGGACATCTAAGCTCCTTTCAGCTGGCACGGGAGGTGTGGACGTCATCCTGTTAGTTGTTGCCCCTTTGCAAAATATGTTGATTATGGGAGATGGCATAGTTTTGTTTGATGGTGCCCCGACAACAAAGTTGATGGACATGATTTTCAGAAATCCTCCAGTTTGCACTCTAATTCAACCAAGGTGTGCAGGGGCCACAGGGAAAGGGTATTTACCTGCATTGATGGCGTTGCTCTATCTCCTTGACCAACCTTCATTGTACAAGTCACCTAATCTGACCTTCCTTAAGGGGTTGACAAGTCTATATCCTCCTATTCCCTTTTGTTATGCACCATTGGGACTTAAATGTTATTTGAATGTTCTGTTCAAGCCCCTTTACAGTTGCTGGTTGCTATTGTAAACGAAAAAAGCTATCTTTTTTATTGGGCATCATTTCTGCAAAACGGGTCAGTGAGTTGCAGGCCCTGAGGGCCCTTCCACAGTTTATAACCGAAGTTCCTGACAATGTGGTGGTGTGAACATGAACTGCTTTCTTTCTAAAAGTGATTACTCCCTTCCATCTGGGTCAGTCCATTACCCTCCCATCCTCCTGTCCTCTACACCATCCCACAAAGGAGGAGGAATGGCTGCACCACCTGCACTCTAGGAGGAGGTCAATTTTTATCTCAACCACATTAGAGACATCAGATTAGATGACCAACTCTTTGTCAGTTACTGTGGAAGTTTAAATGGAAAAGTGGAACTCAAACTGATATTTACCTGCTGGATTATCCTTTGTACCAAAATGTGATACGCACTTGTCAAAAATGTAGCCAGCTGAAGGAATCATAGTTCACCCCCCCCAAGAGCCAAGTCCTCGTCTTCTGCACTCACAAGAGGCGTTCCTATTGCAGCCATCTGCAATGAGGCAGCATGAGTGTCCCCAAGACGTTTTCCAAACATTACGGCTTGGACTCTGAGATGCATGCGGATGTGCTCTTTGCCAGGTATGTGTTATATGACTTCGAGCTGATGGTGGTTTCCGGTCTCTGCACTGGCACTTAATTGTCAACAGCGGTGCTTGTGACAGTTTGCCACAAGTTGACGCTGTCTGGCCAATTTAAAGATGACCACAACAACAGTGAATTATTAACTCATTATACATTAAAAATGACTATTAGCTGATGCCCAAGCCATTCTTATAGCTTTGGTGTCATGAAATAGTCTGAATTGTCACACTTGTAGGAGTGTGATGTTAGGAGTTGTGTTACTTTCTTTGGTAGCATTTCAGGGGCAATCTGTGGTGCAAGCTGCAGTGGCCTCCTGACAAGATCCCTGGCACTTATTTGTTTTTTTTCTCGTTTTTCTTCAAATTAAGCAATGCTTACTTATTTAACCATTCTTCAGCCCATCTCTGGCGAAGTTAGTGCTGGGGAATATATTTAACAGGTGAGGAATCTGCAGATAGAAGTATCTATAAGAAGAAAAAGTTATTTAACTTCAGTAACCTATTACTGGTTGGTATGCTATCTACCAGCAGATTCATCACTGATCCTACCCATCTGCCCATCTCATGAATGTATGTACAGGGATGGTTTAATAAAGATCCAATTAAAAGTTTGGTACTGCACTTTATCTAATCAATGTTTCTCCATCTGTTCACGCAAAGGCTTGGAAAGAATACACAAGAAACTGATGTCATCGTGCCTGGCCGTGTGCTATGTTGCCTTGGTGGTGTCTCCCAACATAACTTCCACTGTCAATACAAAGTCAGCACACCCACTGGTGTCGTAGAGATTTGAACTTTTCCAGAGCTAGTCAAACTGGGATTAATCAACAAGTGAGGAATCTGCAAGTAGATAGAATATACACCAGAAAAAATATTACAGAGTAAGTTAATTTTTCTTTTGTTTTCATAAAAACTTGCCAGAAGAGAGTGGGATGCCAAGCCATAAGCCAGAAAAAGGTGGTGATTGAGTTCAGTTGAGAAATACATTGATGTTAACAGGATCCCCAGTAGACTGCGTACTTTTGTGGTACCCAACTATGATAACCTGGTCCCAGGCTTATTGGAGGAGTGGCTGTCAATAAAGAAGGGGACCTGTATGATGAATATGCCAAACTTGATTTGGATAGATCACAAAATGAACAGAAACAAAATAAGGGAAAGATTTTTTGGGTCTAATAGCGCCTGAACAGTTTGATATTCGAATGAAAGACCTAGAAAGTTTCATGGATAGATGTGAACAGGGCAAAGAGTTGAGGAAAAAGATACAATTGAGAGTGTAGTGTACAATGTTACCATTGAAATATATCTTGATCTTCTGAGTGAATGGAACGACAAAGGCATACTTGACTATGAGGAATACTGGTACATTGAGAATGATCGCCCAGTATTATCATGGGTTTTTAACTGTTACCTAGAGTTCATAGGAGTTTAGTGAAACCACTGTTACAACCCATAGTTTCCTCTAATTTTAGCTTATTGAAGAAGACCGCCATATATCTAGATCACTTCCTGCTATCTTTTGTACTGGAACTAAATTCCTAATGCAGGGACAGTACACCTTTCTAAAAATGGATTGAAGGGAAACATTGGGAACAATATATCCTCATGATAGCCCTGAACGTATCCTCTTTGCATACCTTTGGTCGTTATCACTACAGCAGCTGCGTAATGTGTAAATTCACTGTCAATTGCAAGGAATACATGGGCAAATTAACAGTCTTCAAGACAGTTATCTAAAAGTACTTCAACAAGTTAATCTATGCCATTCGATGTTGTGTAATTTGATCTGTATATGTCAAACCATACAAAAAAATTAAAACCTAGCTTATGCCAGCAAGGTCCTGTCTGCTCCCCTGGTGTCTTATTTTATTGCATATATCAAAATAAGAGAGGGACAAGGAGCGTGATCATGGTCCAGTACCCATGCTACTTAGAAAGGTGTATCAACAAAACTGGGGTACTTCTTCCTGTCTGGAAAGGATTAAAGAAGATGGTTGGAAATAGAAAAATGTGAGGGGGATCTTCTTTACCATACGGGTGTCATGCTTCATCATTCAGGCTTTTTGCTCCTCGTGGGGCCAGCGCTGCAATGCCCCACGAGCCCCGCGAGAGGGCTCTTTGTTGGATATCTTTATAGTAAACAGCTGTGATGATGCATGCAGGTGTGTAGAGCTGACAAGTGAGTGTGTCTGTGATTTAAAACTACCTAAAGGGTGCCCGGTGATGGGTTTGTTGAGGGGTCCCTTTGATAGGGTTAAAAAAGAAGTAAAATATTGGCAGTCGGTGCTGGGTTATGAAGCGCAACTGTCTGGTAAGTGAAGTATAAAAGCCTTGAGGTTTATACTTGGTCAGGTCCATCGACTGCCAATATTTTACTTCTTCCACTGAGACAGCTGGCCAGACTAACATGGGCATTTAAAAGTGCACATACCACTCCTCCTCTCTCCTCCCCCCTCTCATGCTCCAGCCCTCCCTGCACACGCTGGCTCAGAGCCAGCAGCTGATAAATAAAACAATAGTAGCATATGCCCCTGATCTAAATTGGAATTTACACATCGACTTCTGATGGTGGGACTTATAGTGCTTTTCATTTCGATCAGTAAGTTAAGGACTTGGGAAAGGCACTTCTTTGCACCCTTAGGCCATTTTATTCTAGCATACTACTGCATGTTCATGTTTTTTAACTAGGACAGAGATGCTTTATTACCATTGACCAAGGCTGTTTCTTTCAGGTAAGTTTACCACTGTGGCGTCCCCAATGGCCTCCTTCTCTTGTTACTTATGTGGTTGATAACAATCTGTTGCTTTCCTTTGGCAGACTAAGTTGGAAAGCAGATTTCATACTGCAACCCCGACCCCACTCATAATACACTCTGTTTAGCAACTTAAGCTGGATGGAGTGAAAACCTGCCTTTAATGCAATCGCTCCAGGTGCCCGCATTGCCTCCTCCTATTCTGTGTCATCTAGGCTGCCAGGATTTCACTCCCACCTGTCTCTTATCCTACTCCGTGGCTTTGTTAATGATGGTTTGGGGTTTGATTGATATAGCTTTAGCATTTATTGGTTCAACCAGCAGTCTGTTTTCTTGGGAGAGGGACCCACTCCTCCACCTCGACCAATCTCTTCTTGTGTTTATATATTGTTTGCCTGACCTGTAGAATTATAAACACCTGTGTCTTGGCTAATCCAAATTCCTCTTATAATTCCTCCCATGTCTTCAGCTCGGAGTCCTTCCATATGTTCCCCGCCTTTGATATTTCTATTCTGTCTCATGACTGGAACCCAACAGTGTCCCCACTTCTCTCTGGTGGTAGTTGTCCAAGAGAGTGGTTGTATCCTCAATTTTACCCCATCCTACTGACCCTAATGCATTCCTCCAAGCCTCGTCCACCATGCAGATGAGTTGTGGCCTTTCCTTTGGAATATTTCTGCCACAAATCAGCACAGAGTATCCTTTGTGTCCTATTATTTGCTAGTCACTCAGATAGTCAGTCTCCCACTGCGTGGCAAAGGCTCAGCCGTTCCTCACCACCAAGAGCGATGTCCAATAACATTGCTGAATATCCAGAAGTTCTACACCCCCATCATATACTCCTCTATGGAGTATATCTATTCATATGCTTGGGGTTCTTCTGTCCCAAGGCAATAAATATGCGTCCCATCTCATCTGTTTTTAACAAGTGGTCATCTGTGCCCAGGAAGGGGCATTTGTCGGAGCCTAAATGAATCTTGGCTAGGACATCATCTTAAAGAGAGCAGCTTTTCCCAGTAGGGGCATGGTAAGTCGCTTGCAGTGCTAATACATTCATATAGGATCATCTTTAGATTGTGTTTATAACTTTAATTTCTGTTCCTAATGATAAATATGCCCAGGTATTTGAACCCTGATGGGAATACCTTAAACTGCTATATCGACCCAGGTGCATGAGTCCATGCTGTGAGAGGGTACCCTATATTTCCCTAGAGTATGCCCCATATACGTTGAGCATTCTGAGGACCATCTTTATGGATGGACCTGGGTTACCCAGGTGTTATCTGCATAGAGTAAGATCCTCGAGTCCCATTCTTCTGTCCACTGTAACCTCCTCAACAGTGCATCTCCTCTCACCCAGCATGCCATCGGTCCCACCACAGAGGCAAACAGGCACGGTCTAGTGCTCCTACCCAACAGAAATAAAATAGGATAACTGGCAATTGACCCACACTCTTGCCATGGGCTTAGTATATAGTAGGTGAATCAATGAAGAAGAGTTCTTTCCAAAGCCCATCCTGTGCAGGACTGCAGAAAGCTCCACTCTACTGAGTGTAGAGTGAGCAGTACCATTGGTTTTGTCACCGACCTGGTGGATTCTAACGTGCTGTGCAGTATTCGAACATTTATTGAATGGCCCTGTGCGTAAACCTGGGGACAATTGTCTCACCTCTCGGCCATTCATGCGCATAGTTGCTAGGTGATCAAAAAGTTTACTTGCAAGACAACTGTACAGTTAGAATCACAACAGTTACATGCAGCAACCGTTTGCTGACCGCACACACATGCTCAAACTCTGCATGGAGTGTTTTTTTGTTGAATTTTATTGCAGGTGTCTGCACACTATGTTGTGTTTCTGACTTTTTAACTGTTTTGGTACTGCTGAATGCCTTACACATTGTTTCTAAATTATGCCTGTCTGCTCTGTATCGTATTTACCAGTGGTTGAGCTCAGGACCTAACATGATCTAACAGGTTAGTGACTTTATTAACTGTGGTGGACCTCCATCCACCTGATTAATAATTCTCTTTCTTACAACAGACCTAAAGAAATCTAATATGCAGGGGTTTTCATACACAGTCCATTAATATATAATTAATTAAAAATAGTGAGTGTATTACTTCTCCCGAGACTGTGTTTGAGAAGGGTGAAGCAATAGAGTGCTCTAACAAGCGAAAAAAGATAATTTCCTACGTAAAGGCATCTTTTTCCTTCCTTATCAAAGCATTCATTGCATGTTTCAGGACTCTGATAAACCGTGTGAGGCTGGTGCTCTCTGAAAAGGCAACCTAAACTATGACCATTGAAGCTAGAGTTGCGGTGGATGCTGAGAGGGTTGCCCACACTAGAAGAGCAGTCACACACAGCGCAACAGTGGGTACTTAGTGGCAGCTGTGGCCCGGAGGACCCATAGGTACTAAAGGGCAGCCAAGCCCCCATATAGAGTCCTTACCCTGGGTGGGTAGTAGTGAGTACTTTGAGGGGATCTCAGCCTTTGAGGAGCAATGGCTGCAGAAGAGCAGTCAACCCTCACTCCTGAGGAGGAGTGGGTCCTGAGAGGGCACCCTAGCCACACACCTGCAAAACAGTGTGCACAGAGGATCAGCCCCATCCCATTTCAAGGAGCAGTGGGTGTTGAGGGGTAAACAAACACTGCTATGTGGGTGCCAAACTGGGGGCGTGGCCAAGCAGGCTACGATGGCAGACGTGCACTGTTGAGGCTCCGCAGCGTCGGTCCCAGTCAACAATCGAGAATTCTGAAGTCGGAACCCGAGAGGCACCAGACGACGTTGGGCCACCACTGAAGCGCTATAGCCATCAGGGTGAATCGGCACCGACAAGGCACCCGATGGAAGGCGACAAGATGGCGGCGACCCGCGGCGTTGCCTGACACCCAGAGGCCGGAACGCGCGGGGAAAGGCGCGACCCAGGAAGCCCTAGCAGCGGGGAAGTGAAGCAGCCTCCACACCTGGCAGCGGCTCTTTGGGGGTGAGACGCCGCCGCGAACCCTCGAGGGGCGAGCAGATTCTGGTAACCCCGAACAATAGCGGTACTGTGTACTGCATTTGCCATTTTACACGTAATGTACTGCATTTGCCATTTTACACGTGCTAAATTACATGTTGACCTCGATTCCATGCAATGCTCTGATCTTCCATTTTATTTCATCGCACTTCCATTTTGTGCTGCTTTGCCCTGTAGTTACACTTCAGCAGTAACATAAACATGTTTTTCACGTAAACCAGTAAAAGCAGGTGCGAGGCATCTCGTGAGGAAGCCTCGTGAGGTTATGTTGTACCTTCAGAGTGTTTTCATGCATTCTATACTTATCTCTAGGACAGAGGGAGGATGGCCGTGCAAGTCTCCAAGCCCGGAGATTGGGAAAGGAATGTCTTTTGCCTCGGCACAGCCCAAACAGAATCTGGCCAGGTCTGTCTGGGTGGGTCTGATGCAGAGATGGGGGCCAGCACTTGTGAATAGATGGGCGAGAGCGCCTGCTAGAGGCTTCTCGAACAGGTTGATTTAAGCTATAAAAAGCGGTGTCTGTGGGGTGGAGCTCAGGAACTCAGTCTTGGAGTGGACGCACTCGCGGGACAACTTTGGTGCCCGAAGAGATTACTCCCTGCGCCCCGGTCTACGGGTTCCCGACTTGGTGTTCAGTGTTTGGCCCAGGGATGTTGAAGTCTCCGGTGCTGCAAATGAATCTGGTGAGGTGCTTTGTACATTAACTGTTTATATACCTGTATTCACAGTTTCATATTTATGTATATAGTGTGGTGTATTCATTGTTTATTGCCTTTCACTCGGTGCCTAAGAATGTATTAGTTTCAGTGACTTATTGCCTTTGTCTACAATATTAATAAAGCTAATTTTTACCTCCAGTGGAGTGTTGGGGTTTCCATGTGAGTAAGTGGTGTGCGTAAGTTCAGATTACGCAAGTGGGCAAAGCAATACATTTTGGCATAGTCGGTGGCAGGATTCGTAAATTACACGGGGAGGAACATGTTTAAAAAGACGACAGGTGGTTCTGGTTCTTTGGCACCGAGTGAAATCTCTTTAGCCCCCATGCAAATTCCTGGATGGGAGGCGACGCCGTACTCCGCGCTGGCGGGTGAGTATGCTAAAAGCTCAGGATTAAGTGAGAGCTGGTTTGACTGTCTGGGCGAAGCAACACCAGAAGATGTTTTAAATTGTTTACAGAAGGTTCCTGTGGAGAAAAGTAAAGAATTATGCACAGTGGGTCGCAGAGGTTGGGTTTTATTGCATGGCTACCGTCAAGTTTTTGACAAATGTTTATCTCTGCAGCGGGAACAGTTGAGCTTAGAAAAACAACTTGTTGAAGCTAAGAATATTTATACGATGCTATCCTGTCAGAATAAGTTATTACAAGATAAGTTAGAAACATATCAGACGATAGCAGAGCGGGCTGCAGTCCGTGTTGCTGAATACAGATACAAGAAGAGGAGAGGCCGAGTGAGTAAACGGAAGGTTCATCTAGCGATTGCCAAAGCAGGCTTAGATTTTGACCCTTCAAGTTGGGACTCCAATATCTGGGAATCGTCAGAATTCTCCTCAGAAGGAGAGCTGCCCTTGCAAGAGGAGGGAAGAGACGAAAAAGGAAAAAATGCTAAGAGAGTGAAAGCACAGCCCATTCTAAGACGGAAACTTCAAATCGCTCCAGGGAACCCAGATGGAGTCATGTTGAATAGTTTGGAGGATTTTACCCAGCAAGAAATAAGTGATCTTTTAGCGAGGTTTAGACAGAAGCCTGGTGAGATGCTATTAGCGTGGATGGTGCGCCTTTATGATCACGGCGCTTCTGGGGTCATGTTAGATGAGGGGGATGCTGCCAAATTTTGTACTCTCAGTACTGATCCCACTGTGCAGGGATACTTTCGGACTTTCCATGGTGATGATCAAACTACTCTGTTGCAGTTAGCTGCCAGGGGGTGTGGTCACAAGTACCCCACAGATTCCGACTGGCCTGGGAATGAAAAACCATGGTTTACCCTAAGAGATGCTTCACAGAGAATTAAGGAGGAAGGGATGAAGTTGGCGGTTCTTGTAGGTGAGGCGCATAATTTAATGGGTCAGTTAATGATGTGTCAATGCGGAACAAAATCATTTGTTTGGCGCCCCCTGCATACAAAGCTGTAGTAATGACTTTGTTAATTAATCAAATCGGTAATACCATAGGAGAAGTAGTCGAGGCAGTCCGTGAGCTGGGAGAGCTTGGGGAATGGGCCAAGCCAGACAGAGCTTCACGCCCAGAGTCCCGTACTGATAACAACCGAGTGACCAGACGTGATATGTTTTTGGCGCTGTTAAAGGATGGGGTGTCAAGAAGTGAGATTGATGGTATTGAGACGAAAAGCATGTGGGAGATGTACCGTAAGCGAGGACTGGATAGGAAGGAGGGGAGTAGGCATGTGAATAGAAAAGATAACAAGAAAGTGAGTCGCAGGGATGCAGAGCCTGAGGAGAAGCCTGAAAAAGCAGGTCAGGAGATAGAGAGAGAGAGAATGGGAATCTCATGTGAGAGTGACAAAAGAGCAAGGTTGGGACCGAGATTGCACAGACTCAGATGGGGACCGGGAAGAGGAGGAGTTGTTCCCTGAGGGTTACCCAACATTGTATTCAGATCTTATTTATTTATTTATTTAGAAGTTTTCTATAGCGCTAACAAGACCCGAAGGTAGCAGAGCGCTTTACAGTAAGAGGAAAGGCATGGTGAGCAAAAAGATACGTAACACATAAAGGCAGTCCTCAAGACAATGTTGGGGGAGGAGAAGTTCGTAACAGTAGGCCTTTTGGTAGAAGGATACAGAGATAGCACATAGTTCAGAGGGAGATCCTAGTTATCTAGGACCCAGGGAACGGGTGAGGAACAAGGATTTGAGTTGGATCTTGAAGTCTGGATAGGAAGGTAGAGTTCTGATATGAGGGGGGATAGAGTTCTATATTTTGGGGGCATTTCCAGTGAAGGAGCAGTCCGCAGTTTTCTTCTTTCTGGTTTTTGGTGGGATGAGCAACAGGGAGTTGGAGCTTCTCAAATATCTGCTTTGGCCTGCTTTTTTGAGCTTGTTAGCCAAGTATTCTGGTTTACCGGTGTGGAGGGCCTTGTGTGTTAGGCAGGCCGTTCTGAAGGAGCTACGCATTTCCACCGGGAGCCATTCAAGTTCTTTGAGTGCTGGGGAGATGTGGTCAAATTTTTTGCATCCTGTGATCATTCTTGCTGCCGCATGTAGTGTTGTTTTTAATGGAGCCAAGTGTGATTTGGGTATGCCTGTAAGGATTGAGTTCCCATAGTCCAGTCTAGATAGAACTAGAGATTGGGTGGCTAGTTTGAGGTCTTTGTTTGGAATAAAAGGTTTTATTTTATTCAGCAGTCTGAGGTTGAAGAAAGCACTTTTTGCCGAGTTCTTAATGTGGTTTGTCAGGGTTAATTTGGGGTCAAGGGTGAAACCCAGGGATTTGACGGAATCAGTTGGCGTGAGAGAACCTTTAAGAGCATCGATCGACTTCAGCCATTCAGTGATTTGAGGATTGTCTTCTTTGTTTGAGATGAGAAGAGTTTCGGTCTTGTCGGGATTGAGTTTCAGGTGTTTTTTTGTTAGCCAGTCTTGAACATCTTTTAAGACAGCATTTAGTCTGTGGATGTCATTAAGCGAGGAGGTTTCCAGGTAGATCTGCATGTCATCCGCGTAGAGGTGGAAGAGGATATTGGCATTCCTGAGTAGTTTGGCGAGCGGTTCCATATAAATGTTGAAGAGCTGAGGTGAAAGTACTGATCCTTGGGGGACACCCTTGTTGACTTGCTGCGTTTCAGAGGTGAAGTTCTTCCGTTTTATTATTTGCGAACGGTTGTGGAGAAAGGAAGAAAACCAATCAAGGACAACTTCGCCGAGGCCAGCTCTTGCTTGCAGAGTTTTGATGAGGAGCTTATGGTCTACCGTGTCGAAGGCTGCGGATAGATCAAGGAGTATGAGAAGGCAGCACTTGTCAGCGTCAAGAGAACCGTGAATGTCATCTAAGATGTTCAGCATCGCGGTTTCTGTGCTGCGGCCTTGTCTGAAGCCAGATTGGAGGGGATCGAGGAGATTGATGTTCTCCAGATGATGAGTCAGTTGCAGAAGAACACAGCGTTCCAGTGTTTTGGCGAGTAGAGGGAGGTTAGATATCGGTCTGAAATTGTTTAAGTCTGCAGAGTCAAGACCGGGTTTTTTCAGTAAAGGAGTGACTTGTCCCATTTTTAGGCAGTCAGGGACCACTCCGCTTTGTAGGGAGCTGTTTATGATTTTGCCCCAGATGGGAGCTAAAGTGAGCTTCATTTTTTTGACTAGTGAGGGAGGAATGGGGTCTGAGATGTGAGCTGATGGTTTGGCGGTCGAGATCAGCGAGATTATCTCAGTTTCCTGCACGTGGCGAAAGCTTAGCCACGGGGCGGGGAGGGGGCCAGAGAGGAGGGTCTGAGGGATGGCCGCGTTACTGATGTCTAGAGATAGTTCAATTTTTAGGACCTTGTCGTTGAAGAAGCTGGCGAAGTTATCGCAAAGTTCTTTGGACGCTTGCAAGGGTGGGGGTAGAGGCTTAGGATGTTTGATGTCTGATTATGTTGAAGAGCTCCTTAGGTCTGTTTTTGGAGTTGGCTAGAGCCTCTCGGAAGAAGCTGGATTTCTTGCTTTTGATATTGTTGTTGTACTTCTTGCGGGCTGTTTTTAGTTGTAGGCGAAGGGTGGTTGTTGGGTTGTTTCTCCACTTTCTTTCTTTGGTTCTCAATGATCTTCTTTCTGCGTTGAGGTCCGCATTGAACCACGTTCTGGATGGGGTGGCGCGGCTTCTTTTGAGCTTTGGAGGAGCTAGATTATCGAGAATGGAGACTAGCTCAGAGTTGTAGTGGTCAGTGAGTTCGTTGGTCGAAAGATGTGGGGAGTTGTCTAGAAGAAGAGAACTTAGCTGCCCTTCTAGAATGTCTAGGGGGACTTGGGAGAGGTTTCTTGACCATTTGGGTGGGTCTTGGGGAGGTTTAAGCGGGATGATGGGGTGATTAATGTGATATAGGATCATATGGTGATCTGACCAGTCAACAGGGAGTATGTGGTTGATCGTGATTGAATTCTTTTGTGCAATGATGGCGTCCAATGTGGCTCCTTTGTAATGTGTCTCCTCGGTGCAATGTTGAGTGAGGTTGTTGTCGGTGAGGAGGTTGGATAGTGATCTAATTAGAGGGTTATGGGATTCATTCCATCGGAGATTCAGGTCACCAAGAATTATGTTTTTGGAGTCATCGAGAGCGTCTTGGGCGATCAGGTTGGATAGTTGGTCTCCAAACTCATTGTTTCTGCCCGGGGGGTGATAAAGAAGATGGCAGAGTAGAGAGTCATTGTCTTTGGTTTTGATGGAAGCGGATAGGCATTCAAATGAGTTGTATTCAAAGGGGGAGGTTTCTGTGATGTTCCAGCTGTCCTTGTGGATGATAGCAACTCCACCTCCTCGTTGTTCTATCCTGTCTTTGGAGATGAGGGAGAATCCCGGTGGAACCAGCATGTCTAGGCAGGGGGGAGATGACTTATTAAGCCGGGTCTCAGTGAGGAACGCAACATCTATGTCGTGTGTGAGGATGGCTTCAGCTATGTCCGTTGCATGTAATGAGGCCGATCTGCAGTTCATTAGGAGGCAGTTGGTGATTCTCTCCTGAGTGCTGGTGGTTTTGTCTTTAACTTCTCTGGGTATGGCGGTGAGGACTGGTAGTCTTTGTCGTTTGAGGATGGGTTGATCTTTCCGGAAACCAGTGATTACTTGGATTTTAGATTTAGGTGAGACTGAGATGGGAGAGTCGTAGGTCGTGGCTAGTGATGCTGCTTCACTGTCTGACATGGGGGCTTCTGATCTGAGTGGTCTGGTGGTCAAGTGATTTGAGCCTGCTAGGGAGTGAGATGGGTTAGTTGTTGGGGGCTTGGTCCGTGAGGTTCTGGGGAGTTCAGTTTTTTTGGGCCTGGAAGCCAGGACCTTGGGGTAGGGATCAATCGGGAGGGTGTTGAGGGCTTCTGAGGGTCCCTGGGTGATGATGGCATTGGCGAGGAGGGGCGTTGGGGGAGGGGTATTGGAAGGTTTGGGGGTATTACATTGAGTACTGAGGGGTACTATGGGACCCTGGGTGATGTTGGGGTTGGCGAGGAGGGGTGTTCGGGTAGGGTGATTGACGGGAGTACAGGCAAAACCGAGGTTGAGGAGTGTTACTGTAAGGCCTTGGGTGATGGAGTCGACCTGTTTTTCCAAGGCTGAGAGCCGTCTGGTTATGGAATCGATGGGGGTGTTGTGGGCATCTGCAGTGGGGCCGGGCGTAGTGTGGTTAGGGAGAGTAAGTTGAGAGATAGGGATCAGGGTAGAGCCGGGACCTGCGCCGGGCAGATGCAGAGCTGCGCAGGCGAAAATTAGATTAGGAAATTGGCCAAGCACCGGTGCAGGGATGGGCTCGCAAAGATAATAGACCACATGTGAGGGTTGAGATCTATTGGAAAAATAGAAATGTTCAGGAGGTGCGGGCTTTGGTAGACACGGGAGCGGAGGCCACATTGATACATGGCAATCCACGAAAATTTAAAGGACAGTATTTTACTATCACAGGTTTGGGAGGACAGGAGACACCAGCAGTGCAAACGGTAATTCAGATGAAAATAGGCAGACTTTCCAAGAGAGCATACACTGTTTTGATTGTGCCTATTCCTGAGTACATTATTGGTATTGACATTCTGAAAGGTATGACCCTATACTTAGATGATGGATGCTATCAGTTTGGGTCAGAGCAGTACTTCTCGGTAGCTGCTGTGAGGGTGGGGCGCTTGAAGATTCCCCCAGTGAAGGTGCCCCAAGCAACAAAAGTGGTTCATATAAAGCAGTACAGGATTCCAGGGGGACATGATCAGATTACCGCAACCATTCGGGACTTGGTAGAGGCGGGTGTGGTGAGATCGATTACCACGGCGTGGAATAACCCCGTGTGGCCCTTGCGCAAACCTGACAGAAGCTGGTGCATGACAGTTGATTACGGCGAGCTTAATAAGCATACGCCCCCGTTGACAGCCGCGGTCCCAGACACCATCACCTTGATTGAGAAAATTCAGAAACACAATGGGATATGGTATGCGGCACTGCTTTTTTCACAATTCCACTTGCCCCTGAGTGCCAGGAACAATTCGCATTCTCATGGGGTGGTAGGCATTTTTCGTTTCAATCTCTTCCTATGGGGTATTTACATAATCCCACGATCTGTCACCGGCTGGTGGCAGAGCATTTGGACGAGGTGTCAATCATTTCTGGAGTGCAACTTTGCCATTACATTGATGATGTGTTGATTCAAGGAGAGACCCAAGAACAGGTGCAGGCTCAATTAGACAGAGTGGTAGAGCACTTGCAAAGCAAAGGGTGGGTGATTAACCCCGAGAAGGTGCAGGGACCCTCTCAGAGTGTGAAGTTTTTAGGCATTCAGTGGCATCAGGGACACAGGGAAGTGCTGCCACAAGTGAGGCAAAAGATCGAAGAGTTTGCAGTGCCAAACAACAGGAAGGAAGCGCAGCGTTTCATTGGATTGTTTGGTTTTTGGAGACAGCACATTCCCCATTTGAGTCAGATTTTGGCCCCTCTGTACAAGGTGACACGGAAGAAGCATGAGTTTGAGTGGGGGGAGGCACAGCAACAGGCGTTCGAGTCATCGAAGGAGGCTATACAGCGTGCCTTGGATTTATGGCCCATACGAGAAGGAAGCATTGATTTAAATGTAACTGTTCAGGATCAGTATGCAACCTGGAGCCTGTAGCAAAAGCAGGGGAGACAGAAAGTGTCCCTAGGGTTTTGGACAAAGAAATTACCTGATGCTGGAGAGCGGTACACTCCTTTTGAGAAGCAGTTGTTGGCATGTTATTGGGCTCTGGTGGATACCGAGCAGTTGACCCTAGGGCACAATGTGTTTTTGAGACCTGAGATACCTATCATGCAATGGGTGATGAGCTCACCCAAGACACACAGGATTGGGCATGCACAGGAGGCTAGTGTCATAAAGTGGAAGTGGTACATACAAGACAGAGCGCGAGTTGGTCCTAAGGGTACCGCCGTGCTGCATGAGCAAGTGGCACAGACTCCTGTAGCAGATGCAGAGATGTTGCAAGATGTACCTAAAGTGCGTGAGTCCCCAATGAAATGGGGTGGGCCTTTTTCAGAGTTGTCCGCAGAGGACAAAAAGCATGTGTGGTTTACAGATGGCTCAGCCAGATATGTGGGGACCAAGAGACATTGGAAGGCAGTGTCATATAATCCGGTGACCAAAAAGTTGTTGTCAACTACTGGAGAGGGAAGAAGTAGTCAGTTTGCAGAATTGATTGCTGTTTACCAGGCATTAAAGCAAGAGCTCCCTGGTACATGTCACATTTACACTGATTCATGGTCTACGGCCAATGGGTTAGCCACTTGGCTTCCCACATGGCATGCTCACAATTGGATGATTCACAACAGGGAGGTCTGGGGAAAGGAGTTGTGGCAGGAAATTTGGGAATTGTTGTCACAGAGTATCATGTCGATGCTCATTGCCCGACTGACTCACTAGAGCGTTGGGGCAATTCCTTTGCAGACCAAGAAGCGAAGATTCATTAAGCTGAGGTGGAGACGCAGGATTCTGACTTGGTGGGCATGGCTAAATGGGCGCACCAGAAAAGTGGACACTTGGGCGAGCGAGCCACTAGCAGGTGGGCTGAAGGAAGAGGGATGTATATTCCCCTAGATTTGATTAAGACTGCAATCATTCACTGTCCTGTTTGTCAGCATACTCAGCACAGACCAGTTCCACAGGTAGTGAGAGGCCAGTTGGGCAGAGGGAAGTTACCAGGGCAGATATGGCAAATTGATTTCATCGGGCCGATGCCAATGAGTCGAGGATGTCAGTATGCATGCACGGTGGTGGATACCTAATCTGGCTATCTCATCGCCTTTCCATGCCAGAGAGCAACCCATTCTAACACTCTGAAAACGTTGAATTTGTTGATCTCGTGTTACGAATTCCATTGCAGGTCCAAAGTGACAATGGGTCACACTTTAAAGGAAAGATGGTGCAAGATTTTTGTGTGCAGCATAACATTGAATGGATCTATCACAAAGCCTATTACCCACAGGCAGCAGGTTTGATTGAGAGAATGAATGGTTTGCTGAAAGAGCAGTTGAAAAAGGTGTCTGATGGGTCATTGAAGGGGTGGAGGGATCATTTGTCTGATGCATTGCAGATTTTAAACAACCAACCTCTTGCTGATGCAGAGACTCCTTTGATGCGCATGTTGACCCCAGCTTTGCAGATTAAGCCCCATGTGGCCACAAACTCGATTCTGTATTGGGAGACAGCTCCCGGAGCTTTGGCTCCATATCGTGCCACACCAGAAGCTGCCGGACTTGATTTACATGCCTTGAAACTTTATCGATTGCAACCACAAGACATTACCTTGATTGAGACAGGAATTGGAGTTCAAATTCCCCCAGAGCATTTCGGGCTAATCGCCCCTCGATCTGGGCTTGCACTTAAAGGCATCCAGGTTTTGGGAGGGGTGGTCGATGCCGATTACCAGGGGGAGATCAAAGTTATCCTATTGAACAGTGGAAACAATGATCTGATTGTGCAACCCAGAGACCGTGTTGCCCAAATGGTCATCATGCCAGTTTATGGAGGAAATGTCATGAAGGGGACGGCCCCGGCCCTTCTAACTGTGCGAGGAAAGGGCGGGTTCGGATCTACTGACAAGAATGTAGGGGCAAAATTGTGGGTGGAATCCCCAAACAAACCTCCTGAATCTGCAGAATTGATCGCTAAGGGCAAGGATAACATCCTAGTCATCATGAAACCAGGACTGGAAAAGTGGGAAAATGTACCTGCTGAACAATGTTATTTGCGAGAGTGATTATACCAGTTTGTTTTCTGTTTCTAGATCACAGTATGGCTTGCCGCTGCGATGCTTGCGCTGTGTGGTCAATGTTTGGGCGTGTCCGGAGGGGTCCGGGAGGGCCCGGGGATGCCGAAGGGGATCAACCGCCCGAGTCGGATGACAGCAGTGTTGCAGCAACCGGATAACATCTGGACCTACTTGGCTGGGAATGTGCTGAACACTTCCCACTTCTGTATGATAAATCTTCAGAGTACAGCTGATATGATATCAACGTGTCTTGTTGCCATACCTATCCCTGCACAGGTGCTTCTGCACATTTTCAACCAAACTAACTTTGATGGGGTAGTGGAGGAAAGTGATGTTCAAACACATCTGAGTCTTTATGAGAACTGTCGCTTTGCCCGGAGGTTACAGATAGCCTCTGGAGGAACATGACAAGTATTGTTACCTACAATATCTCTACTGGAGACATTTGCTATCAATTAACTTGTGACCCTACTAAGATTGGCAAGTGTGGCCAATTAAAACTAGAGAAAAGGAAACAATGGACCCCTGATCAACAAACATTATGTCAGTCACGACATGACAGTTTTTGTAGTAATGTTACCAATTATATGGTTTGTAATCACACCGTATTAGTGGCTAGCCATGTTAACCATGTGAAATTACCTAAAGGATGGTTGTTCTCGTGTGGTAATATTTCATACACTTATATACCAGCTAACATAACTGGAGGACCTTGTGCCTTATCACGATTAAGTCTTATGCTTTTTCCCATGCATTCTGTTACACGTATTCGCTCTTCTAGAGCCGCTATTCAATTACTTGAGGATTGTGACTCCGATATTGACTTGCTTTCTAGAACAGAATATACTAGTTTGGCTCTTTCCATTGTAGGAGTGCCAGGACTGTCCGTTTATAATGCCAGGACAATTGCAAAGCTTGCCTGTTTAATAGTGTAAAATCTCAATCATACTTCTGCTGCTTTAGCTGAATTATTATTAGATGTTCAAGGAACAAGAAAAGCCGTTTTTGCAAAATAGGGCAGCTGTGGACTATTTGTTGCTAAAACATAACCACGGTTGCGAGGACTTTGATGGGCTCTGTTGTTTCAATTTATCTGATCATTCTACATCTATCCATGCACATATTAATGCTTTAAAAGATTTAGTGAAAGGGGTTACCCAAGACGTTGACCGAGGATGGTGGGATTGGTTGTTTGGATGGCTGCCTAATTTTGGACAGCTTCGGTATATCTTGGGTGTTATTATAGTCATTATTTGCATTTTTATTTCATTATGTTGTTGCATTCAATGCATTCCTAATCTTGTCTCCCTTTTTAGGCCCAGGTCCATGGTATTTAGGCCAATGGGGTATGATAGGTGAATCGAAGGTCAAGGGGTGGAATGTACTGCATTTGCCATTTTACACGTAATGTACTGCATTTGCCATTTTACACGTGCTAAATTACATGTTGACCTCGATTCCATGCAATGCTCTGATCTTCCATTTTATTTCATCGCACTTCCATTTTGTGCTGCTTTGCCCTGTAGTTACACTTCAGCAGTAAGATAAACATGTTTTTCACATAAACCAGTACAAGCAGGTGCGAGGCATCTCGTGAGGAAGCCTTGTGAGGTTATGTTGTACCTTCAGAGTGTTTTCATGCATTCCATACTTATCTCTATGACAGAGGGAGGATGACCGTGCAAGTCTCCAAGGCCGGAGATTGGGACAGGAATGTCTTTTGCCTCGGCACAGCCCAAACAGAATCTGGCCAGGTCTGTCCGGGTGGGTCTGATGCAGAGATGGGGGCCAGCACTTGTGAATAGATGGGCGAGAGCGCCTGCTAGAGGCTTCTCGAACAGGTTGATTTAAGCTATAAAAAGCGGTGTCTGTGGGATGGAGCTCAGGAACTCAGTCTTGGAGTAGACGCACTCGCGGGACAACTTTGGTGCCCGAAGAGATTACTCCCTGAGCCCCGGTCTACGGGTTCCCGACTTGGTGTTCAGTGTTTGGCCCAGGGATGTTGACGTCTCCGGTGCTGCAAATGAATCTGGTGAGGTGCTTTGTACATTAACTGTTTATATACCTGTATTCACAGTTTCATATTTATGTATATAGTGTGGTGTATTCATTGTTTATTGCCTTTCACTCGGTGCCTAAGAATTTATTAGTTTCAGTGACTTATTGCCTTTGTCTACAATATTAATAAAGCTAATTTTTACCTCCAGTGGAGTGTTGGAGTTTCCATGTGAGTAAGTGGTGTGCGTAAATTCAGATTACGCAAGTGGGCAAAGCAATACATACTGTCAACAGTAGCGGTCAGAAGCAGGGATTACTTATTTTTCTAAACTGGTGTGGTGTCCATTTATAGTGTTTTCACTGTATTACTGTGTGTGTTCACAAATGCTTTATACACTTCCTCTGAGATAAGCCTGTCTGCTCATGCGAAGCTACCAAGGGGGTGAGCAGGGGTTATTCACGAGTGAATCCCCTTTCCCTGACTAGAGGCAAGGGTCCCTATTTGGACAAAGGTGTATACCATTGCCAACTAGAGACCCCCATTTCTAACACTGGGTTTAATTATGCCTGCGTATGATACAATACATGGAATGTATGGAATCGTGGTTCCATTTTGAGAGGCCCAGACTGACTGGAGGAGCATGAGGAGGAAGAGGAATCCCCTTCAGTCATATTTGTATATTACTGCATTCCTGTGAGCTGGGTGAGACACACACTAGAGGAGGAAAAACCAGGCTCTCCATTACACTTAAAAGGGTGTTCTTTAATTCAGAAAATGGTCACTGGAAACGGTCCTGGCCAGATATCAGGAAGGAAATGGGTCTAAGAAGAGAAGCATAAGGAGTAGGGCTGGGGCGATGGAAGAACCCTTTAATACCCATATCACTGTGGCTGACATCCAAGTTCAAACTTCTAGTCACTCCCATGGCCTATACTGTGGGGCTTTCTAGCAGTGACAGACTGCTTTCTGGAGTAAGTACAGGGCAGAGAAATTAATTATAAGAAGGGGAGCTCGAGGTCCCCAAATTTGCCAACTGTCAAGCAGTCAGTCAGGCTGTGCAAGGAGGAGAAGCTCTGCAAGACTTCTTATGAAACTGAAACATGGTGTAGATAGAGATGAAGAGTTGATGTATATTAGGGAAATTACCTCAAGGGGTTTGGGAGAGGGGAATATGGTGAAAAAGTGTAAATTGATTTGGCCAGAATTGGCAGTTGTTGTGGGAGTTGTGTTTAAAAGAAATTGAATAAATACTCCTGTCTCTCTCCATCACAGGGTAATGTAATTGATTCACATAGGTCATGGTGGCATGTCCACATGAAGATAAAGGCTCATGTTGATGTTTAGTAGCCTAACATAGATTGACATCTGGAAAGAAACATGAGAAATTGTATTAATTGTGAGCACAGCGATAAATATTTGGTGGTGAGGGCGTCACCTACTGTGCCTGTTAAATACCCAGAGGGACCCTGAAAGTAAGTAGATTAAGATAGCTGTGGTCTTTATGGGTATGGAGATGTGAGGGGTAGGTTTTCTATTTCCTTTTCAAATGCCCAGAGGTAAAGATGGTGAATGAAGTGAGAATGGATTGTATCATATCTTTTCTTGAGATTATCTAAATGATGGAGGAAATTCCTCAGGAATTAACGCTCCCCAATTTGTTTCTGGTTCCAAATTGAATTTTCTGATAAGCCGGGGAATATTTTAACATAGGACAGTTTGGTATCATCCAACAGAAAATGGTAAAGTTGAAAGATTCAATATGGTGTTGAATGGTTGTCTACATTTGTCTGTGAAGAGTGGTTAAAGATGGAAAGAAGAGTTAAAGAAAATGTTGTGGAGTTACAGAACTACTCCGCAATCTATGATTGAAAAGTCACAATATATACTATAACGTGGAAAGGATGGAAGGTAGGAATGAGGAAGCAGTGGAGATGGAGCAGCATGCGAAGAGGAGCAGGAAGCATCCGACATGGTTGGAAGATTATGAGGTGATAAGAAATGGAAATGTTGTCTTTGATTTATCTGAACAGGTTGATGCATGTTATCAGTTATATTTCGGCATAGAGTTTTTGTTTGATTTAGAATTTTGAGCTTCTTCAATTTTAGTGTTGTTTAGAATGTCCGCCAGATGCGGAATGTGTCAAGTCCTATATTTGTTTTCAGAAATATATTGTGTTCTCTTTGGAATGTCATAAGATATGAGAGAAAGGATTCCGTTTTATGTCAGTTGTTGTGAGCGGCTGATGGGGTCTTGGATACTGGGATTTGTTCTTATTACATTACATAAACAACTTGTTTCTACACGTGTGGAGTATCTTCTTTGCATTCCTGGTATAGCCTCACCCCTCCTCACAGCCATAAGTGCTGAGAGACAGTAATAAAAAAAATTCAAGCATTTGCAGCAAGAATTTTCAATTTGATTAGGGACACGGAGGCGAGACTTATGCTTCTCTTACTTTACTGCAGAATTTCCGCAGCCAATAAAACAACAGTAAAACCACCAAACTATATTTCCCATACACCCTTCATCCAATCAGGACCCGTAGACCCTGTATTACAGCCAACTTACGAAGATTCCACGTCTTTCTTTCCGAAATCAAACAAGTTCTTTTGATAAATCAAGTCCAGCAACCAAACAGATGTAGCAAACAATTCCTCAGGGATCAAGCCAATGCTCCAACGATTGAAAAAGAGCAGAGAACATGAACATCACTCGAGGTCACAGATGCCAACACTGGAAGAACAGACATTCAACCCTGGAAACTTTTAGCTCTGTTTCTGCTCTGAACCTGCAGAATCCAAAAGAAAAATGGGGTAACCTCCATCGCATAGCACAAAAATAAACTCATAGGGAGAAAACAACAAAAAAATACCAATTTCCAACATTGTAATAGAATTGCTCAGAGTGGGATAATCCTCACCTCTGTGTCCTTAATAGAACTGAAAATTCTTGACGCAAATGTTTAAAAAAATGTAATTCTATGTCAGGGGCGGAAGCTCAGATTATGCTTGTTCAAAGATCATCCACCACCACAGAGGTGATGTTTACAATAGGCCTAGAATAAAAACGTTTAAAAGTAGACGCTGTTGACCAATCCACAACCCTCATGATGTCCACCAGGCGAGAACCCAACATAAAAGATTTTGAAGCCATACCCACCATTATCCTAACGTGGCCATGGCTGCACGACCAAAAGGCTACTTCAATGCGATCAACAACTGCGCCAAAGTGTCATGCTTGAGCAGTTGAGTCACCAATTCGTAAGCCTTAAGACATTGAACAACATATAACTGCATGTGTCCGAGAACCTGGGATAAGAAATACATTTGGAAAATGTCTTAGTACACCTGGAAATCTGAAAAAAGACTCATTCTGGAGCAAAAGCTCTACCTGCAACATTAAGAGCATTCACATTGGAGACTCTGCAGGAAGAGGTGAGGCAAAGTAGGACAGGCTCTCGTTTTAGAGGAAGCCTTAACAGCACTGGGGATGACACAACAGGTGGCTGGACCAACGCATGTAAAGGGCCACACCCTGGACCTGGTATGGTCAACAGAGCCAGGCCCATGGGGGGTAGTTGGGAGCCCCTGTGCATGGTCCGATCACTACCTTATTAGGGGCCAGAGAGCGGTGCCTAAAGGTGGAGGGAAACCCATGGCCACCTGGTAAACTGTAAGAAAGTGGAATTCAATTAATGAGGTGGAATTGGTTACCATTCTACAAAATGCAGCATTCCAACCGGCTCTAGATGGTAACATTGAAGTAGTTTACCACAAGCTAGTGGATAAACTGAAAGCCGCCATCGAAATAGTGGCGCCGGCTAGAAAGGTGAAGATGGTGGGCAGAGGAGCAGGAGCGCCTTGGTTCAACGACGCACTGAGGGCTAGGAAACAAGCTCTTCGGAAAGCGGAGAGAGCCTGGCGAAGGGACTACAATGCAGAGGCACATTTATTGTATGTGCAGGAGCTTGCTACATACAAGAGAGCGATCCAGGCACGTAAGGCAGATTTCTTAGAGACTAGGATCGCCACTGCCCAAAATCCCCAGAGAGAAATTTTCAAAGTGCTTTCAGAGCTTAGGAAGAACAGGGAACAGAGGCCCGAGTTTTCTCTTGAGGATTGTCACAAATTCCTCGAATTTTTTACCAACAAAATTGAGGAGCTCCTACTGGAAATCTCGCGCTCTCCCGTGTTAGAATGCCCACTGCAAATTATTCCATGCAGGCCAATAATTCAGGTCCCCTTGAACAGTATTCCCCCAGCTGATAGGGAGACGCTAGTTAACTTAGTGGGGAAGGTGAAGTCAGGCTCTAAGGTAGACCCCTGTCCCCCTAGCGTGTTTAAGCAGGCCTTGCCAGGGCTGCAGGAAGACGTACTAAACCTCCTGAATAAGTCACTAGAAACAGGTCGGGTTCCGACAATGCTTAAAGAGGCGCGGGTGAGTCCACTGCTTAAAAAGCCCGGAGCGGATGTTAAGATTTTAAAGAATTTCAGGCCCATCTCTCAGCTGCCTTTCCTAGCAAAGGTACTAGAACAGCATGTATTGACCCACCTCTCCAGGCACCTGGAGACTAATGATCTGTTGGAACAAAATCAAGCTGGTTTTAGGGTACATCACAGCACGGAGCTGGTGATGGCCTCCATCTTGGATGAGCTGAGATGTAGAGCTGACAAAAAGATCCCCGGTGCCCTGGTGCTGCTGGATCTCTCCGCGGCATTTGACACCGTGTGTCATAGTCAACTGCTGTCGCGTGTGAGAGATCTAGGCATAGGGGGAACCGCACTAGGCTGGCTTACTTCTTTCCTGCAGGATAGATCGCAGAAAGTACAGCTTTCAGACCTAGTATCAGCATCAGCGGCCATCACCTGTGGAGTGCCGCAAGGGTCGGCGCTCTCGCCGCTCCTTTTTAATATCTATCTCCAGCCTCTGATTTCCGCACTTAACAAGATGGAGTGTCAGATATATAACTATGCTGATGACACACTGATCATTATTCAAATAGAGGATACTCCTGGAGCTGAAGCACGCCTGCACAACATCTTGAGATACACGGTAAACTGGATGACTGCCAACTCCCTGAAGATTAATCCTGATAAAACAGAGGTGCTGCCAATTACCATCGCCGGCAGCCCCTGGCATGATGGATTTTGGCCTGGGGAGTTGGGCAGGACGCCAGTTCCAGCAACCGTGGTGAAAAGCCTGGGTATCCTCATTGATGGAAATTTGTCCATGAGAAAGCAGGTGTCTACTGTGGTGGGTACATGCATAGGCCTTCTCAGGCAACTGCGTAGAATTTCCAATCTACTGTCCTTTTCTACTTTAAGGAGCGCAGTGACAACCATGATTCTGGGGCGACTGGACTATGGCAATGCGTTGTATCTGGGCTTACCCCAGCAACAACTTTCACGGCTTCAAACAGTGATGAACGATGCAGCAAGACTGATCTATAGGAAACCTAGGAGGGCGCATGCATCTCCTCTTCTGCGCCAGCTGCATTGGCTTCCTGTTAGGCAGAGGGCATTGTTCAAAGGCCTTTGTATTTCCCATAAGGCCATTTACGGCAATGCACCGAACTACATTAAAAATAGACTATCGAGTTACATCCCAGGCAGGGCACTGAGGTCGTCTGAGGCCACGCTCCTGACAATCCCTCGGTATCGCTTATCGACCCAGGGTGGTCGAGCATTTTCTACTCTACTTCCGGCAGCATGGAATAAACTTCCTTCAGATCTACGGAAGGAATCAAAGTTGCTGCCATTTCGACGGATGCTAAAAACAATACTGTTCCGAGAGGCCTGGGGAGAGTTGTAGTGGAGTTGCCTGTTCTATGGAGTCGTCCGTTTTGTCTGGTACAAGAGCTTAGAGACCCCCAAGTGATAACGCGCTATATAAATTTAAAAAAAAAAAAAAAAAAAAAGCAGAAGAGTCAACTTGGCCATTAACTGCTTATGGGAAAGAAGAGAATTCTCTGGCCTAGTACCAAACCTACATCCCACAGATGAGAATAACAAGGGCTAGAAGGATTAGATAGATGGATACCCCGCATGACCTTGCAAATCAGTGGATGTTCGCCAATGGGTTTACTCCCACCACACCCAGGGGAAGATTGCTGAAAGAAAATTGTTTACAGACCGGTAGGCCATTCCTTTCACCGCAAGGGAGGAAAGAAAATCCACTACATGGAATAGGCTTGCCGCCACAGGATCAACCATCTAACCCACCGACGCCACACTGACGTGTAGAGTTTATGGGTGTTGGAAGACCAAGACTGGGAGATAAAGAACTAGGCCTGCTGCGAAGGGCGAGTCAGCCTCCAATGTCCCCTGAACTACGCCATGCCATGAGCTAAAGAGACCCTTGCAGCACCACAGGATGAGGCCTCCATGAGGAATAAGTCAGGAGGTCCGAGAAGGGATGACGTTGAACTGGAGGGTCACACTAGAGGTCCATCAGAGTCGGAAATCACAATTCTGTTCTCTAGAAAGGGGTTACAAGAACCAAGTTCACCCTCTGAAGCAGCACAAAAGCCACCACACGAGAAATCATCAGAAACAGAGGGAAGGCATACATTAAGCCCTGATTCCAGTTCTGTAGAAAGGCATCTGTCGCTAAGGCTAGAGGTTCCCGCCTCCAACTAAAAAACTGTGAAAGCTGAGAATTGAGACATGAAGCAAACAGATTGATCTGACAAGGACCCGACAGGTGTTAAAGCCGCTGAAAGAGAAGAGGGTGAAGCTTCCAATTGTTTGAATCTCGGAGGATCCTGGAGTTCCAGTCCATAACATGTTGGAGCGGCCATGGAGATGCACCATGATCACTGAGATCTTGCGACGTAGGCAAAAATGCCAGAAGTCCTTGGTAATCACTGCTAACATGCGCAATCTGGTGCCCCCCAGATTGTTGACGTAACTGACGTCCAACACATTGTCTGTCTGCATAATGATGCAACCCGCAAACTTCTGCAGAGATAGAGCTCTGATGGCAAAGGAGCCTGCCAATAGTTCCAGGCCATTGATGTGCAACTAGAGCTCCTCCCTTGATCAATGGCCCCTGGTGGAGATCAAGCCGCAACAGGTTCTCCAGCCCCATCTGCTCACATCCGACTTGACCATGACATCCGGCTAGGACCCGAATATCGCCCTGCTTCCATATGGCATAACCACCATTCCATGCAAACGATTTTTTGAGTTGGTACTCCTCCATAGTATTTGAGAAAGATAAACAAAAGGAAATAGTTTGAGTCCTCTTATTTTCAAACAGCTTGATGTGTTTATTTTCAATCAAGCTTCGTGAGAAAACTTTTTTCAAATGATTCAATAACTCATTGAACAGAGGATGTCAGCCGACACGTGTTTCGCCCATTAGGTCCAGTCGACCAGGGCTTTTTCAAGGCTTCTAGTATCATAAAATTGTGTGACGTTGGAAGAATTATATTCTCGAACAAGGCGTATCACATCAGCTTATAACATTTCTTGTGCAGATATTTATTTCATAAAGTCAAGGGAGCGCGGTCCAGGGTTAATCTTGGCTTAGTCAACAGAATCATATCTGTGTAAGACAAACCTTTCCTGAGGTGAAGGATCCTGAGCTGTTGGAGAGCCCAATAATGTAGGGGACCCGGGAAGATGGCCTGAATAGAGGAGGCAAGAATGCCCATCACTCGAGTGATCTGCCACAACGAGACCCGAGTCTTGGACAGGAAAGAACTCAATTCTCGCTTGATGTCCCTGAATTTCTGAGAGGGCAACAATAACTGCACCATCAGAGAATCTATCTAGAAACCCAGGAATTCTACCAAGCATGAAGAGCTCAACATAGACTTCTTCACATTCAAGAGAAACCCCAGACACTGAGGCAGAGGTATAGTCAGATTAATGTGGGACATGAGTAGTCCCTCTCCTGAGTCAGAATCAGAAGATCCTCCAGGTAAATTATGAGGAGCAAGCCACACACACGTACGTACTCCAAGATGGGCTTCATCAACTTGGTGAAGCACCAAAGGAAAGAGCTGAATACTCATACTAGCGGTTCCACCACTGAAACTGGGGGAAATTATCTGTGGAGGAAAAATAGGTACCGCGAGATAGGTGTTCTTCAGGTTGAATCGGACCATCCAGTCACCTTTCCAGAGTAGGTCTCTGAGGGTGTTGATACCCTCCATACTGAAATGACGATAACACACTCAATTGTTGAACTCTCTGGGGTTTAGGACCAACTTGTGACCCCCTACTCGCTTGAGAAACAAGCACATGTTATTGCTGAAACCATTTGATGTTGAGAAGAGGAGAATATAGGCTTTTTTCAAACAGATCTCGGATTTTCTCAGTAATGAGTACCTGATCTGAAAGGGAAAAAGACAGTGGGTTGGGAAGAACCTGCTGGGAGGGAGTCCCATAGAATTCTATCTGATAACTTTGTACCGTCTAGAGAACCCAGCAGTCCTCGATGATCAGGGTCCAAAGGTGAAGAAAGAAACTTATCCAACCCACCAAAAAAACTTCTGACAGCAAAACCAGACTCACACGTGATAGACAGCTTCGATGCAGCTGCACAATCCTGCTCGGACGCCGCCTTGCAGAATTAGGAGCGGTAGGGATAAAAAAGGGGTACAACTGCTGAATTCTTGCCAGGCATTATTTTGTCAATCATCGAAACCATGTTGGAGGTCTCGTACAAAAGGCTAACTGAGTGACTTCTGTAACAACTGGTCCTGCCAGAAAGGCCTGAGTTGAACTCCCTTTTTAGGACGATTTTACTTTGTCAAGGGCCATGAAAGTATTAACGAATGTACCCAGGTCCTTGAAAAAGGAATTGTCCGTTGGATATGAGCTCTGCCTCTGCCAAGGCCAGCTCTGAAAGTTGTAGGTCTTTGTGCATAAGGACTTCCTACGACATTTGCACAGTTAGCATTTCCAACCTGGCAAATGACGCACTAGGTCCAAGCTGCAAGGACATTTGGGACACCAGATTGTTGGCATCAGCCACTAGCTCCAGGATCTTTGCCAGAGACAGCTAGTAACCTATCTTGGTGTGACCGCCAAGCCCTGTCGATGCCCTATTTTGCGTCCTTAGAGAACTTCTTAAGGAAAGGAGTCATGTTTGTGTCGATCTCAGGTGTGCCGGCCACTATTTCATCCTGAGTTGGGCAGGGCATTCAGAGCGGAGTCTAGCCCAGACCTCCTTGGCAAACCCTTTGTAGAGGAAGGCATGCATGTATGAGTCCACCTCAGGGCGTGGTGTCCAGTCATTAGAGCTAGGGCGAATAATATTGTCTGGGTTGAAGTCCAGATTATCACCCTGAGAAGTGTCTTGGGCAGGGCAGGCAACGGTCCAGTCCATCTCCTTTTGGAGGGGCCAGGAGTGGGAGTGGGAAAGAGTAAAAGGGGGGAATCATCATCCTGCTGTTGAACGCCAGGGTCAGGGGTAAAAGAGAAATTGGACATAACAGCACACCGGGCCCCTGAAAAACAGTATGAGTGGGACAGGGAAAAAAGGAAACAAAAAACATACAACCCACCTCCTATATATATATAAAATATTTCAAGGAATTCCTTTGATAAATTTGTTTTTTTTTCCTTTATTCAAATGTATGCATATAAATGTACATACATATTTCTCACAACAAAGTTTTTCACAGGAGCGCTACCCTTGCTTTACCTACCTGAGACCAGTAAGACATTTTGGATCTACTGTTTGGAGACGAGATGCTGCCCTCTAGCAAATCCACAATATTGGCATCTCTATACCCCTTGATTGTACCCAATACACCCACCCCACTCCTCTTCCCTTATTTTTCCTGGGGTTCATATACATATGATCTAGACTAGTTTCTGTGCTATTAATCAATCTGGCTCGTCCCAAGTCCTGCTTTGACCTCTACACTGTTGAGAAGTACATGTTGGGGGAATAACTAGTTGACGTCCTAGATTCCTCTGCCCAGAACAAGGTCTTGGCCCTGCAACCCTTCGCCAATGCAAATACAAAAAATACTTTGGTACCAAGCATGGGGGTAAAACTTTCCAAACTCAAAGTAGGAGATTTTATTATGCTCAAAATTCAAAGAGTGCAGAGTAAAGGAAGTCCAAAATTCAAGCGTTCCTACAAAGTAATAGAGAAGAGCCCCAAGTGTGTGAAAATATGTAATGGTGAGGTATGGCATTTAACAAAGATTTCCAAATGTAATGCTACAAGTGTGAAGGTGGAAGTGTGGGAGATAGAAAGAATTGGTTGTGGTAGTGTGATGGTAGGAATTAAACTAGGTTTGATACTAATATAAGAAATGTCAGAAATACGGCAAATGATACTAAAGAATGTGAACAACAAAGGGAGATGGATGTGGAACAGGAATGTGTACCATCCACAAGCTGTAAATGGAATTCTGCTCATCTGGATAATGTGAACAGTAAAGTGAGAAATGTGTTGAAAATTACAAGATACAGAAGGAGAGTTGTGGTGCCTAAGGAAATTCAACGATTTCATGACTTGTCTGAGATGTATTATAAAGGAAAACAGTAATGTGACATGTTTAGGATATTTAGCTTTTGTGTTTTACATTATAATTGTGTTAATACAATTGACATGATTTTGTTGAGGTTTAAATGGAATTAGGTGGAAGGTTTTAATTGTGGTTTTTTTAAAAAGGGGAAGATGTGTGGTATTTATGGAATTTAGGAATGTTATTCTTTCATGTTTGAACTCTTTTGAGTTCGGGAGAAAGACGGTTGGAAGGAACGGCACAAGAGGTAACAGAGGGAAGTTTCTCTCTGTGTGCTCCTGGCTGGGGTATTATTAAATATATTGTACAGCAACTCATGCCTCTACATGCTATGTCTACAGAGAGAACACTACGCTTTGGCTGCAGCAGCAAAGAAAGATAAGTCCTTGTGGGTTGGCTGTATTATAGGGTCTGATGGGCTCTGGTTGGTTGAGGGGTATATGAAAAATGTAGTTTGGTGTCTTTACTGTTGTTTTATTGGCTGCTGAAATTTTGCAGTAAAGTTAGAGAAGCATAATTGGGATTTTCCTAGACTGGCTGTCGGAAAGGCAAGATTTTATTAAAGACATGGAGGCGAGTATTATACAATCTTTTCTTGCTTCTATTCAACAGCAGCCAAGCAAGATAAAAACTAAATTTCCCAGAAAAAAACTGATAACAGGACTAAAGAATTGTGACATCACAATAGAATAGCCAATGGGAATACAGAATAACTATCTTGACTGAGAGCAACAAGTGAGTTAATCAATAAAAGGCATGGAAAGACACCATAATACTGAATAGAAGGTAACCAGCATAGTCAATAAGTCTGTGAAACAGTTCAAAAGAAGGTGAGGAGCACAGTTGCGACCCAGGATGAGCGTTCAATGGAATGATTTGGCAAACTGTATCTGAGAATATAGTCCAGTCGAATTAGGTGGAGGAAGCAGAGGAGGAAGGTGGTGTTGGCACTGCAGAAAAATAAACCAGGGAGGGTTAATGCAACAGTGGTGGGATAATACTCACCTCGGTGTCTTTAATTAAATTTAGCCTTTCTGACAGCAATGCTAGGAGAATCTCAATTTTATTACAAGACCGGAGGCTCATATTATGCTTTTCACAGCATTGCAATAACAGAGTCAGAAACATGATAAAAAGGTGTACAGTAGAAAGTTCTAACAGTATTAACGTTTGAACAATCTGGAGATTTGAAAATGTCAGGCAAACTAGCACCTGTAGAAAAGGCCCTAGAGGCCATAGCTCCTCTGGCCGAATTGGCGCCAAACAAATCAATATCAATACCAGCCATGGACATGATCATTTTAACCAGCGGGCTTAGGTGGGAGAAGAAACAGGTTTGTGTGGTTTCTGGAAGGAAATAAGCAGTTAAGTAGGAGAGGAAGATCTCAAATCTGCAGTTCGTGTAACACAAGTTTTAATCAATTTCTCTTCACAGTGATGTTGAGAAGGGAAAAAGGGATATTGAATTGTCGATAAGTTGGTTTTGGTTTGTCTGTGTACTTGAAAGGAACCCCGAGGGGTGACTAGTGAAACGAGGACATATCTAATGCTTTAACATCCGAAACACGTTTCAATGAAATGAAACATAAAAGCTTTGTCAACTTTGCAGATAACTGTTTGAGAGAATGAAACACATTATATTGCCACTAAATTAACATCCCACATTGCGTTATATTTCAAAACCGGAGGTTTAACATATCTTACTCCCTTTAATAGTTGACAGACCAAGGGGTGTTCTCCAGTGGGTCTTCCAAACCTCTGGAGATGTTCAGCAGAAATGGCGGATCTATCATTATTAATTTACGATAGAAGCTTGATTGAGAAGCTAGCGAGGCTAAGAAATTAACAACCAGAGTTACTTCTGCTGGAAAGGGATCTGAATTCCTGTTATATATATCAGCTACACCAGGCCAACCAGGCTGACTTGTAGAGTTTTGAAGTGCCAGGGTCCCAAGATTGTTGAATGAGATTGATAGCTTCCTCTGAAAGTCCTGAGGTTCTCCAGGAAGACCAAAATCCTCCAGGCGATCAGAAATAGAGAACCGTCGAGAACCATGTTGTGTCAAAGTCCCTGAGAGTTGAGAAGCAAGTCGGGAAAGTGAGGGATCCAGACAGGAAAGTCTGAGGCCAACTCCAACAGATTTGGGTACCAAGGTTGAGCTTGCCAAGAGGGAGTGATTAGAACCAGAGATGAGAATTGTCTGCAAGCCTACACTAGGAGTAGCACAATTAATAGAAATGGGAGGAAAGCGTAGAGAAGAGTCTGCGGCCAAGATTGGAGGAAAGCATCCGTAGCCAGCGCTTGAAGGTCTGGTCTCCAACTGAAAAAGGAAGAAAGTTGGATATTGAGTCGAGAGGCAAAAAAAGCGATTGGCATGTTGCCAAAGATGGAAAAAGACGATTGAACACAGAAGGATGCAGTTGCCAATAGCTTGAGTCCTGAAGGTGCCTGGTGTACCAGCCCGCTACAACATTAAAGTTTCCTGGGAGATAAACTGCTCTGACTGAGAGATTCAGTTGAAGACAATACTCCCACTGATGTTTGGCGAGATCTGCCAGAAGTTTGGATCTTGTGCCCCAAGATGATTTATATATATGACCGCTGCTAGGCTGTCTATTCGTAACAGAATGGTGCATTCTGCTTTGTCTTTTGTAAAGGATTGGATGGCAAAGGAACCTGTAAGCATCTCTAAACTGTTGATATGCAAGAACGACTCCTGACGAGACCATGTACCTCCAGTTGAGTACTGACTGCATCTTGTGCCCCAACCTGTCCGACTTGCATCAGTTTATCTGGCAACATCTTGGGCGGCAGAGAAAATTGTTCTCCGTGAGACAACCACCAGAGGAGTTCTTCTTTTGACTCTTGGTCTAAAGAAACGTGGTCTGAATAAGCGAGATGTTTGTGGAGATTTCAGATTTTTAAACTTTAAGGGTCTCGATATTGAAGTGGGCCCGGATCTTGAATCTAGGAAGCCAGAAGCCCTACAAGACGGGCTAGGGATCTGAGAGAAAATGAGTCAAAGTTAAGGAATGACAGATCTTCTTTAATAGTCGTACATTTGTGTTGAGGGAGTTGTAGAATAGAATGTGTAGTATTTATTAGGAAATCTAGGAATTTTAGTTGTTGAGAAGGAATTAGAGATGACTTTTGAACATTGATTAGAAAACCTAACCGAAGATTTTGAAAAAGTTATAAATGAGAAAGAAAACATTTTCTTAAACTGGCCATAATCAAAAAATCGTTGAGAATTATGATTAATCTGAATCCCTGAGCTCTAAGAAAGGCTACAACTGATTTGAGAATCTTGGTGAAACACCAAGGAGAAGGTGAAAGGGCAAAATGAAGAGCTTTGAAGTGGAAAAAGGAAGCCCCCCCCACTGAAAATGTTGATATTTCCTGTGAGAAGAATGTACTGGAATTGAAAGGTAAGCATCTTGGAAATCTAGTCTGACCAGCCAGTCGTCTTGAAGTAAAATATCTCTGAGGGGGGAAATAGTTTCCATCATGGAGTGGTGATACACTAGGAAGTTGTTGAAAACTCTGAGGTTTAGTACAAGTCAGAATTTCTTGTTCTTTTTCTGTACCAAAAAGATGTTGCTGAGGAAACCTGTGGGATTGAACTGGATTTGTTCGATAGCCTGCTTGGAAAGAAGAAATTGTATTTCCTCTTGAATCAGAAGGGTTTGATCCTTAGAAAACAGAAGAGGAGGAGTAAGATGCAAAACTACTGACGGTGGGCAAAATAAGGGGGAAAATATCCTTACTATTATAAATATGGGTAGAAACCCCAGGAAATACTATTAAAGAATGGTCATTTTCAATAATGCTTAAAAATGCTAGAAAAGGGTTCATTGGGGCAGGCTTAAGGGGAATAGAGTCTTTCAGAGGGAGCAGTACAGGAGAGAACAGGGCAGGGGCGTAATACTGGCCGAACAGCCCCGTGTTGCGGGGGGCCCTTAGGCTCCAGGGGGCCCCCACAGCACTCTGGCTACAGCGCTCCTGATTGAGCCCATGTGCCTTGCATGGAGGCCCCCACAAGTTTCATTACGCCAGTGGAACGGGCGTGTGGAAAGGGAGGAGTCACCCAATAGAAAGGGCTACAGTATGGGAGGAGCAAGGCAGGGAATAGTGTACCACTAGCAGTTGAGAAGGAAAAAGGCTATTGAATCCAGCAGGGCGCTTCTTGAGGCAGTGTGAGGAAGACTACCTGAAGCAGCAAGCTGAGGAGTGCAGAGCGCTTAAAACTGAAACACTCGAAAAGTAATGAGAAAGGCAGGAAGCATGTGCGCTCGTAAGAGCTAAGTCGAAACTATAATGTTGCTGCTCTGCACTGCCCCCTTGGAAATAATGCCAGGACACTCTCTGGTGGATTAGGTGGTTTATTCCACAATTTTAAATGCTTTAATTACATTTACTCGGGAGCGCCGGATCGGGCTTGTGCCGCTCTCGAGATCCGCGCGCCAATGCACAAAATGGCCGCCACCGGATAACCGCCCCACGTCACTGCCGAGGCTAGCGCCACTAGACCGCTACACCACATCTCCCCCCCTTATACTTTATAACACAACAGTCTTACTTGCTCTCCATGTTGAACTCTTCAAACCTCTTGGGTAGCATGATCCTTCTACCCCTCCAAGTCTGCAAGTCTTGCTGGGTATTGGTGGGCGACAGTCTCGAAGCTCCTTGAGTGGGCCCAGCTTCACTACTTTCGCCGCTTCCTTCTCGCTCCTCTTCTTTCTCCAGTCTCACCGGTGTCCGGGTTCCTTGCACCTCTTCTCTCTCTTTCATCATTCCCTTTGGGTGGTTATTTCCCTGCTGCCCGTCGGGCTCCGTGTTGCTCCTTCTGGCCGTGGCGTACTTCTCTCCTTCTCCTGCACCACGTCCCAGTTCTCCACACGATTACATTTCGCCATACGGTCTTGCGACCATATCTTCCCATCGCTGAGTAACGCAGACCTGGAGTACGGTTCCACGACTTGGAGGGGGGGGGTGAATTTGCTGTCCCCCTTCTTCCTCTGGATGGGTTGCTTTACTCTCACCCATTCTCCCCTTTCCAGGCTGGTTTCTTGGGTGTTGCGTCTTTTATTGTAATGTTCAGTATATATTTGCTGGGCTTTCTCCAGGTTCTTGCGGACCACTGCCGGTGACCAGTGACTCTGGACTGTGAGGCGCTTCCAGGCGACATTGTCCTTAGTGAACGGCTCACGCCCTCTCAGTATCCTGAACGGGCTGTATCCTGTGGCTGTCGGTGTTATGTGGTATGCCCATATCAATCTCTTCAGCTCCTTCTCCCAGTCTTTCCCTTGATTGATGGTTGCTTGGATGGAGCCCATGATCACCCGATAAAATCTCTCCGCCAGTCCGTTACATGCTGGGTGATACACTGGAGTGTGTCTGACTACAATTCCATTTCGATCCATGAACGCGGCCCATTTGGTTGACACAAATTGGGGTCCATTGTCGCTTAGTATCCCTTTGGGGATTCCTTCCCTTATGAAAACGTCCGTTAGAAATGCCAGCACTGTCTCTGTTTCGGTGTCCTCCGTTATGTTTATTTCAGGCCATTTCGATTATCGGTCTATTAGCACTGTGATGTATTTCTGCGTGCCTTGGAAGTCCAGGACGGGCCCTAGGATGTCAATCGCTATCTCCTCTCACGGATTCTCTGGGTATTCATGCATGCCAAGGGGAGGGCGTAATAGCCTCTGTGTTTTGTCAGCATTGCTGCAATGTCCGCATGTCCTGACATATCTTTCGATCTGTTTGTCCTTTCCCGGCCACCAATAGTCTTCCTTCAATCTCCATTTTGTTTTAACAATGCCTTGGTGTCCTTTGTGCCCTATGTCCAAGAGTCGTTCAGTCAGGGATTTTGGTGGTATCACTTTGTCACCTCTCAAGAGGAAGCAGGGGTTGTCCCCAATCGATAATTCTTCCCGAACTTCCCAATGCTGGTTTAGTTCCTCTTCCAACATCTTCTTGTCTGGCCACCCTGCAGCCACATAGGACTTCACGGCGTCAAGCTTGTCATCTTTGATATACTCTGCTTCCCACTCCTGGATGCTTATGGCCTTTTCTGGGTCGGCTGTTGTCGCTATTACGAAGTCTTCCCACTCGTTCCTGCCTTGCACTTCTGCGCTTTCCTTTGCCGCTGCACGACTCAAGAAGTCAGCCACTTTGTTCTTGTGTCCAGGCAGGTACTCCACGTCATAGATATAGTCAAGTAGTCAATGTCATTTTCGCAATCCTTGGGGTTGCGCGCTCGTGGCCGCTCGACGTAAGCACTTTTATCAGCGGTTTGTGGTCAGTACGCAACGTGAATCTTCCTCCCCACAAGAACTGCCGGAATCTCTCCATTGCCCATACGGCCACCAGCATTTCCTTCTCGACGACGCTGAACTTTTGTTCATTGGGGGCCAACGCTCTTGATGCAAAACTAATCGTTGTGGTCACGCTTTCTTTAGACTGTTCCGTGAGCACGGCACCCAATCCACGGTCACTGGCATCCGTGGTCAGTATTGTTGGTGCTTCTAGGTCGAACCCCTGTATGGGTACTGCTTCACAGATGCTCCGTTTCATCTCCTCGAACTCCCTCTGTTCGTCTTCAGCCCATCGGAATGCAGACTTGTCGTTCAGTATCTGTCGCATGTGGTGGGTTTTAGACGCGAAGTGTGGGACAAACTTTCCGTAGAACTCCGCCATTCCCAGGAAGGTTCTTATGTCTTCTTTACTTTCTGGAGTGGGGGCGTCTTTGATGGCACTTACATTCGTCGCCTTGGGTTCAATGCCCCGATAGCTTATCTCGTGCCCCAAGTATGTGACTTTGTTCACACTGAATTCACATTTCTCCCACTGGGCAGTGAGGCCATTTTGCGTCAGGGTGGTGAGCACGTCCCTTAACTTTTTATCATGGTCCTCTCGCGATATTCCCATTACCAAGATGTCGTCCCGAAAATATTGGATGCCACCCATCTTGTGGAAAAGTCGATACATCAATTTTTGGAACACTGCCGCTGCGGAGGCCAGGCTGAACGGCATTCTCAGGAATTTGTAACACCCGAAAGGCGTGATAAATGATGTCAAGTGGTTGCAAGACCGGTGTAGCTCGATATGGTGGTAGGCCGAAGTGAGGTCAATCGTGGAGAACCATTCCACTCCCTTGGTCTTAGCTAGCATCTTGTTGATTTTAGGGAAGGGGAATTTGTCCACGACGATGCATTTGTTGAGTTCGTGGAGGTCTACACATAACCTCACCTTCCCGTTCGGCTTCTGTGCCACCACCAACGGTGCCAACCACTCTGCGCTGTCAATCGCTTCTATCACCCCGTTCTCTTCCAGCCTCTGCAGTTCTTCTTGCACAGCTGTCCTGATCCTGAATGGAATATTGCGCACTTTATGACTTTTGGGTTGTGCTCCTTCCTTTAGACAAATCTTGTGCGTGAACTTCGTTAGGCGACCAATGGTGCTTTTGAATACTTCTGGGAATTCCTCTTTCCAGCTCCTCGCTTCGTATATGCCAGCTTCCTCCGTTACAAGTACTTGCGTGCGCCCGCCTGGGTTTAGCTTTATCCCGAGGGCTCCTTGATCTTTCCATCCCAACACGGATGGCCCCTTCTCAGAGACATATAACTTTCCTCCTGTCGATCTGTCCTTGAAGGTAAATGTTAATGGACAATACCCCACCATGGGGATGGGTTCCCCAGTGTACGTGACGGGGTGAATGTCTGACGGTAGGAGTTGACGTCCGACTCTGGGTGCGAACTCTCTCTCCCATATGCTCCTCTGGATGATCGTATAGGGTGACCCTGAATCAGCTATCATGGTCGTCTGCACTCCGCCAATTTCCATCTCGCATTTAGGTTTCTTGTCCGTGGCACTTTCGATCCCTAATATCTGGTCTTCTATCATCAGAATCTCGTCGTGTTCGCTTCCGTCCGCGTCTTCGTTCTCCTGGTTCGACTCTTGTGCCACGTACTTGACCTCGTTTCTTGACTGTTTCCTCCTGCACACTTTCTCGTAGTGCCCCACGAGACTGCAGAACGAGCACTTTGCTCCAAACGCCGGACATCCTTTGTCATTTGCTGCGTGCGTGGTACTCCTGTTGGAAGAGGTGGTTTATTCACGTTCAGAGGAACAGAATAGAGGGCGTTTAAGTTAAGAAGGTCTAATTAAATGCAAACGAGTGAAGAAGTTGTAACCAGCATTTATTCAGGCACAATTGATTTCAGTGGGCAAAAAACGTTATTGGCAGGAAGAACGTAAATGAATTGTATGCATTAATCTTTATTGTTTAATTTCTGGATAATACTCAAATTGATAACTAATCGTGAATATATAGTCTAACAGATATGTTTTAAACATTTGTAGATAAACCCCTGACGAAGAACCGTGATGGGCTCGAAATGCATTGGGTGAAAGAGATTATTTAAGGAGAAATACTTATGCTGCATTCCGTGCTTTAGGATAAGGCCACGTGCATTCCTACAGCGTTTAAAGGAAACAAATGCATCTACAAGTGTCTTACATGTAACAGACCAACGAGAATGAAATTGTACAAAAAAATGGATTAATTTGGAATAAAAACTGATGAAATGGATTTACTGTGGCATTATTGTAATGCGCAAATCAATGCTGTGCGTCCGGATTGGGGCGTCAATACGCCCCAGTGTTTGAAGTGATGTTACTAGCATGTGATTCGGCAGTTCACGATACCGGGCTAGCACGCATAAAAGGCGAAAACTAAAATTATAAGGACTAACTGGAGAAAGAAGGAGTGCACTGTGTCATTTCTTTTTTGACTCCCGCACCTGTAGCATGAATTCTTGCTCCCATTCATTCCTTTGTCCTTGATTCTTGTACACTTTTTGGTTCTGCCTTTTGTACGTGCGTGCTCCTTGGTGCCCTAATTGTTGCTTGGCCTCTGTACCTCTTCTGTCTGCTACTCTGCATACGGCTGCACTTTGACTGTTTTCTAGCTTTGCCGCTTCAGCACACCTTTTGGACATCTCCACTTTCTTCACCAACGCCACTACTTCCTTCAGGGGTGCGTCGCCGTTTACCCACAGTTTTTCTTGGATTGACGTGATGACGGTGTGCATGATTATTTGGTCGCGGATCAACCCTTCTTCCAGAATTCCGAACTTGCACGTGATTGCTAACTTCTGCAACGCAGCCACGTAATCGTCGACCGTTTCCCCTCTGGCCTGTTTTCTTTGAAATAAATTGTACCTATCAATGGCCGTGCACACCACTGGTCTGTAATGGGCCTCCAGGTCCTCCAACGCGTGCTGGAACATGTTCATATCGGTTGCCTGCCTCTCTGGTTTGACTAAGTTCATATATACTCTCTGGCCCGCTGTGCCTAAATTGTGCAGCAATATCTTCTTGCGCCGTGCTTCTGTATATTCGTTTTCGCCTTCCTCTTCCAATGCTGAGAGGTAATTTAGGAAGTATTGCTTCCAGTCCTCCCAGGGCATCTCTGGTTCGCCCATCTTTGATAAGAATGGCACAGGGTTCATTAATGCTGAGGTTTGGGCGCACATGGTAGGGCCTCTGGCGCTACTGACGTCTTCCCTGTCGCTCTCTTCTGGGGTGGAAGTGCCTGGTAACACCTCTCCTGGCTCTGTGTCCCCTGGTTGGGTCTGTTCTCCCCCTTGCGCTTGGCTTCCGTTTTGGGGCTCCAGCGCAGCCTTCTCGAGGGTGGCTCAGTGCCCACGTGTGTCTCCGGTGCATGTACTCATGCCTGCCGCAGGTCACTGCTATCCCGTGCCTGTTGAGGGGTCGTCTGTCCTTCTTTTTATTGCCACTTGTCACTGCCACGCTCCCGAGTGCCACAATAGGTGCCTGGTGATGTTCCTTGGTTGGTGCTGCTCTCGTGGGCTCGGGCTGTAGGAGTAATCCCGTCACCTCGTCGCCATTATAATGTTGCTGCTCTGCACTGCCCCCTTGGAAATAATGCCAGGACTATCTCTGGTGGATTAGGTGGTTTATTCCACAATTTTAAATGCTTTAATTACATTTACTCGGGAGCGCCGGATCGGGCTTGTGCCGCTCTCGAGATCCGCTCGAGGCCGCTGCCGGATATCCGCCCCACGTCACTGCCGGGGCTAGCGCCACTAGACCGCTACACCACAGAAACCTAATAACAAAACAGCAAAACTGCCATATAATAGAAAATAAGTAAGCAATAACCAACAATATTAATGAACTGTGAACGTTATACTTATCCACATTGCGAGCAGCAAGAAAAGAGGATGTGTTGCTCTCAGTCAATATAGGTATTGGGTTACCTAATGTCCCATTGGCTGTTCTATTGTAATGGTAAAGTTTGTAGCCCTGTTACCAGTTTTTTTCTGGGCAATGTAATTTTTATTTGGATTGGCTGCTGTTAAATAAAAGCAAGAAGAGACTGTACAATATGAGCCTCTGGTCTTGTAAAGGCTGTCTGTGCTGACGGAACCTTTCTCCTCTGCCAACAGTGGTTGTCGGGCAACCCAGCCAACCCTACCACCACCAGCAGAGCAGTGGTTTGTGAAGAGGCTGCCAAACCCCCCTCCAGGCCAGTTTAAGGGCTATCCAGCAGGTGCGCAACACCCATTGGACTGAAAGGGCTTCAGCCCCCCACGTCGTGTGTGGCAGCCCAGGGTGAGACACTTCCTGGGCGCACACACAGCCGCACCCGAGCACTTCACAGGTCTTTTAAAGACCATTGCATGTTAATGAGGCCTTGCTGTTGTTTCACCACTTTTAAGAGCCCCTGCAGCTCCACTCTGCATGTTGCTCAAAGATTCAGCCCCACCCCCCCGAAATTTTTCCTTAGCCCCCCCCCGAAATTTCACCCCCCATCCACCCCTCCCTCCGAAATTTGCCTCTAGTTGCGCCTCTGCTATCCAGTGTCACCCCAGGAGAGCAGTAGCTGCTGACGGTGCAGTATTGTGCCCTGTAAGTCTTATTTTACTGTTACTATGTATTCCGCGCCTGTAATTTAGACCCGGGTGGCTCTCGTGTGAGAAAGACTGCTCGCATCAGACTCGCTATCAAACTGCAAGCAAAAGTGTGCTGGGCCGGCCCACCGGAAGCGACGTGTTCCTGACGCTGGGTACAGCCCGGGTGGCTCTCGTCGGCGGAAATATAGTCACTGACAGCGGTGTCTTTTCTCATGGGTCTGCCAGCTGCTTCAGCTGCGGATGTCGTATACTGAGAGGAGCAGGCAAGAGTCGGGGGTTCGTCAGCGGACGGAGGGCGGTCTGTGCCAGAGGTACGTTACTCCAGGGCAGCGGCCGGGCGCTCTCGGCAGGTACCATGAACACTGACAGCTAGAGGGAGCTGCCCCCTTGCCCTCCGCCTGACACCGATACAGGCCTGTCACAGGGATGGGTTGGGATTGTGTTCTTTGTCCCGCCTGCTGCACTTATCACGACCAGAGTACTGCACCAGGCGACTGCCCGCCGCATCTCACACCCTCCCATGGGTCCAAGGCCTTCTACGTCTCGGTGACATGACATACTACATATTCCTTGAGTACTTCCGTAGAGTGTCAGCTGCTTACTTCTAGATTGACAGCTGATTCTTACTCCTGCTTCATTCTTACACGGAATACATGAGACGCGAGGTCTCTGTAGTGAAAAGATAGAAGCAGGTGATGATGGAAATACCTTTAATGGTATATAATTACAATATATGGATAAAGCAGGCGAGCGCCAGGTAAAGCAGCTCACAGTTCCAGGTACAGCCAACAACTGACCAGAGAACTGGAACACATTACACGAGTACACATTCTTCATTCCTTTATACCACGTGAGTTAAAGGTACAATGTACTTTTAACAATAACATACCTGAAAGCAATAAAAGCATAACACTACAGTCTCTGCTTTGGGTATGCACAGGACGCTCAATGTCGCGAGGGACATTTGCTTTTGGACATTGAGTGTTTCATCCAAGTTGACGGCCGTTTTAAATGGCATGGGCTTTGGTGAACCTTGGGGCACGTAGTTATGGAAGCAGGCCCTTTTATAATTGGGTACGCTGCTGCCGAGTGAGCTAAACTGTGGGTAGCCCGGGGAAGCATAATCCAGGGGTGTCGAGAGATTCACCGATGAGAAGAAGAGCAGTCTTGGATGAGGGTTGTTGACTAGATGGTGTATCTGAGATGGACTTTGGGTGTGGACTAACATTTTCTTTAAAACAATAAGATGCCATGTTTTATTTGTACTTTTACCCGTGCTGTCAAGAATCCCACGCTAAGTATCAATCCTTGTGTGGCACTTCACATAATCTGTGAGCAGAAATAGTTTGTTGCAAAAGTCTTTACATCCCAGTAATGATATCTCGACTTCTATCTAGGGTGTGTTTAGCGGCGTCATGTAATGACAGTGATAATGTTTTCCACTTAAATAAGAATCAGAACAGCGTGGATTTGTTTTTGAAACTCACTTTGGGATTTTTCAGCGTTTGCTTCAAGAACTGTACTCTTCTTATTTAATGTGTTATTGTTTTCTACTGAGAATACTAGAGAACTGTAGCCAATAGTTAGTATTTGACACACGTAGAATCAGTCAGCTTCTTTAAAAGCTGATAAAATTAAACCGATGTGTAAAACAACTGCTGGTTTAAAATATACAGATTTTATTAACTCTCTTATTTCTGTGCTAGAAACAATATATGATTGTTTACTATCCAGACAGAACTAACTAACACGGTGAACAGCAGACGGGATAGAAATAATGTTGATTCGTGCTGCACTATTGCCGTTCTTGAATTGAAGCCTGAACCTATTCACCCGGAATTCGTTTACATTTTAATATGGGCTTTCACCCCTTGTAGTTAGCATTTTGTCGATTTCAAAAAGGTTCCAAGCTACAAATATGAGTGTTCCTATTTATGCATTGGGTGAGTTAATAGGGGATCGTAATAATAGTATAATCGTAGAAAACAGGACGTAGTTTTTAATCTTGGCTTCCCCACTGTATGAAGATATGTGATCCTTAGCCAATTCCATTTGAGTGCTCATGTCGCTTATTTCCCAAATGTAAGAGGGTGCATAGAGGCAATTTAATTTTTGATGTTTGTGCCCATACTACACAGCAAAATATTAATTTGTACTCCCGAGCCATTGCAAAGCTCCTCACGTCCCCTTCAGTGATGGTGTCCATACCCATCTACCTTACCGGTTCCTCCACAGTTTGCAAATATGTGAGTTGGGTTTTAACACACCTGCTGCAACCAGTGTTTTATTGAACTCTGCTAAACGAGAGAGAATACAGATTTAATAGTGATGCATATAATCGCCTTCACATATTCTAGTTAGGCTTCTTACTGACACTTCCTCAACTCTACACATTATCCCTATTCTGAGCAGTCGTGTAACCTAAATGGATGGCCCTTTCTATAGAACATGTTGATGCCCCATTCCTCTGATCAGCCATAGACTGGCTCTCTTCACCAAATAAGAACAATTCTCCTTTTTCATGACCGAGGGTGTTCTGTTCTAATGATTCACTCTTTTAATAACAGTAGGGATCTCACTTTGTGCCGTTATTTGAGCCCTCGGATTTAAGCCTGCAAACTCTCTTATCAGACATTTTGTACTTTGGCTTGTTGCCCTAAAATAGGAGCAGGGAGTAGATCACAGTTTACACTTGGAAGCATATTTAACAAATTTCTGTGCCAGAAGTTTGGGACCTCCGGCTTAAAAATTCTACGCAAAATGCAAGATGATTTGAAGAGTATCTTTTTATGTATTGGTTGCCAGTGTAATTGCTGTAGTTAATCTGCTTTATGGTCGTGTTTCTTTTGGTGAAATAAAGTTCTCATAACAGAATGAATCCTCTGAATACTTTTGTTCTGTAGTCCCAGAAATACTGTATTATCAACGTCATGATGCGATTGAACCAATGGATTGCTGAGTAGGACTCTTGAAAGAAAGATAAAAATTGGAAGATGTGGTGTAGGTCCCACAAATGGTAGTTACAAATATCAAGAGTCACTAAATCTTATTGCTGTCATTTATGGGTCCTGCGCCATATTTTACCCTTTTTTTTTATATTTTTCTCATCCACACCCTCCTGGACCATGTCACCAGACTACACGACGCCGGTATACAAGCAACTGCCCTAGACTAGATCAGCTCGTTCCTCACCGGAAGCAGCCAAAGGATCTGACTAAAGCCCTTCCTCTCCACCCCACCTACATCACCTGCGGAGTCCCGTAGGGGTCATCCCTGAGCCCGACCCTCTTCAACATCTACATTGCCCCTCTCGCAGACATCGTTCGACAACACGGCCTCCTATGCCGATGGGACGCTCATTCTCTCCCTCACCAAAGACCCTTCCACTGCAAAACTCAACTTCCAGAGAGGAATGCAAGAAGTGGCGGACTGGATGACCAACAGCTGCCTAAAACTCAACACTGAGAAAACAGAAGTCCTCGTCTTTGGAACCACCCCTTCAGCAGGGACAACACCGGGTGGCCCACTGCCCTCAGAAGCCCAGCTACCCCCTCAGACCACGCCAAGAACCTCTACATTGTACTTGACTCATCACTCACCATGAACCGACAGGTCAACGCCGTCACCTCCAGCTGTTTCAACACCCGCTGCATCCTCCGAAAGACCTTCAAATGGATCCCCCACACCCAAATCGAGGAAAACAGTCACCCACGCACTCGTCACCAGCAAACATGACTATGGCAACGCACTCTACGCCGGCATCAACATGTTCCTACTCCACAAACTGCAAACTATACAGAACACTGCGGCCAGACTCGTCCTCTGCATCCCCTGGCACAAACACATCAGCCAACACCTGCAGCGACTCCACTGGCTCCCAGTGGAGAAGAGTCCCCTTCAAAATCCTCACTCACGCCACAAATGCCGGCACATCAGCTGACCCAAATTCCTCAATGACAGAATAAACTTCCACATACCCAAAAGAAACCTGCGATCATCTAACCTCGCACTGGCTGAGACCCCGCGGATCCAGAGAGCCAGATAAGCCGGAAGATCGTTCTCCCACATCGCAGCCAAGACCTGGAACGAGCTACCGGCAGACATCAGACGCGCCCCCTCCCTGAACACCTTCAGGAAGACCCTCAAGACCTGGCTCTTCGGCTGAATGCCCCCTTTACCTCTCAGCGCCTTGAGACCCTCACGGGTGAGTAGCGCGCTTTCAATCCCCTGATCGATTGATTGGTTTACTCAGCAGTGCATTGCTTTAATCGCATAACAACTTTGGTAAAACAATATGAGAAAGCTAAGAGTCAAATATGGAGTTGCGTGCCCACTTGTTTTGTTGCTCTTATAGATTATTTCTGACTTCTTATAACATGTTAAATCACCAAATACCACTTACAACACGGCTAGTTGGTGAAGTAGAAAGACTATCAGCTGTACTTTCCTGATTAACTTTGATTGTAAGACCTTTCTAATTTGGAGCGTATCTATACTCTTCCCCAAATAACTGAAAGGATCTCCTCTTTGAGAGAAGGTGTTCCAAACTTGATTTATTGACTGCACTGAAATTGGAAATGGTGTTCATGTTGATGTATGCAGATGGGTATTCAGAGGCATGTGTGTACACTGCGTTTGTGATGAATGTAATAAAGATTTTTTTTTTGTTTTGTTAACTTGAACATTTCATGGTAGGGGTTTTGAATAGTTTGATGTAACCTGCTACTCCGTTCTTGCAGCTGCTATTTAATTAGGAAGAGTCTATTTTCAGCCACTGTTAAATTAATCAGCCCTTTCATTGAGACCTCAGCTGAAAAGATGAATATTTCATGATGCTATTGCCCTAGTAGTACGGTTTCTTACACTGCCTTGTTGTATTACTTTTAATTAAACTCTGCAAACCTTTTTCTTCCTCATATATGATTGTAAGTAAATATAACATACACATCTCTTTATTGTTTATTGATACAGATCTCTCGTAATAAAAATTTAGCTTCAATCGAAGAATTGATCATAACCTAGTTAATGCATTTGCTTTTCATTTACTTTAAAGTGGATATTGAGCATCTAAGGCTGATCATTGTATTGTCAGTTTGTTAGTCATTTACTTGCGTAGTTTTCTCTTCTTTATTTGTTTCGACTGGTTTTAATGTCACATTCGTTTGTTATCCTAATGCGAATCTAGCCTTGCAGAAAAGGGTAATTTTGCTCCTTTTTGCTCTTTATATGGGTTCTATACCAAACAATTACTTAGTAAAATATGTGACTGTTAGTCTAGCAAGAAGTTTGAAGTATCTGAACATGAAACAATATAATTCATTGTAATATAAACAACCCTGTCGGTCCCCACTTCCTCCCTCCGTACAAACTATAATCCATCTCGGAACCACTAATGCAGGAGGGAAGTAGGAAAGTATTGTTTTGTTTAGGCTAATGGGGTTTGCATGTCGTGTATATTATAAAGTTTGTAAGTTGTGCTTATGTGGTGCAGGATAAGGGCTCCTAAGATGGTAAGATTCCCTGTCTGTAACTCAGTGCTCCTGACTGCCTGATCCGGAAAAAAGCAGGGCACCCAGAGCATATGCTGTAGCTAAGGTCCCTTGAATAGCTGGAGGGCTTGTAAACATTGAGGCTTGAAGAATAAATGTTATAATCTGGAGAGTTAGTAGATTAGTGACCTCTATCTAACTTTGAATATCCACTCTGCGCCAAGGCTTGTTATAGCTTTTTGAACCAAAGTGTGATTGGGAGAGGGAGAGGGGGGGGGGTGAATCCTTTTTCTTCCTAAATACGGTCATAAGTTGTGTTGCCGCACTTAGCATGTGTAGTATCAGTTTAATTGTGCGAGATCATGCACCCCGGGGTTTCAAAGCATATACCCAGTATAGTTAAGAGTTTAGGCGGCCAGTACTGGAAGTCCCAGTGTCCTCTGGCAATGTCCCAGCATCTCATCCCAGAATGTCTGGATAACTACAAATGACCCCGATATGTGGAGGATCATACCCTTCTCTTCCACACATCTCCAACACTGATCTGTAGCAGTATGTTAGATGCGCTCAATGCGTTCAGACGTCCTATAACATCTGTATCTCAATCTATACTCAATCCTACGTACTCTAGTAGTTCATTCTGGAGTGTCTCGCTAAGCTATGCTGTTGGAAATCAGCCCTTTGGAACTCTCATATTTACGGATTAACTTATTACAGTGTTTCAAGGATCTTGTAGCACCCGTAGACATTGGAGAGGAAGTAGAAGGGAGAGTGCCCAGTAATGAAGTTGGTAGCACTGGAATCGGTTTGTTTGGAGCTTGCCTATGTTAGATTTTCACTTAGAAAATTACTTAATCTAGTCTTAGTTGAACATTACTTAATCTAGTCTTAGTTGAACATATCTGTTAAAGTCCTGTTATTTCCTCTACTTTCACTGTCGGAAATGTCCACCCTTCATTGCCATTATAAATGAGGGATTGGAGTGATGGGTGATGGGAATGTGGGTAACTCCCCCTTCACAGCTACTTGAGCCCATATTTCCAGGACCGTTCACACCAGAGTGGCTTGGTAGGCTTCATGGGTGCTGTGACTTTTCTAACCAAGCTAAATCCAATATATTGAGCAGCCCACCATCGTTCGCTCCATAAAACAGTTGTTACTCACTTTTCCTTGCCGTTCACTTAGATAAAAAACAGAGAAGAGAAGCGCTACCCTCAATGAATCCGGGCACGGCAGCCCTCCTTTTTCTTTGAGCACCATTAGGACCCTCTCAGAGGTTTTAGGGATACCTCCTCTCCATACAAATGCCAAGAGATGACGCTACATCAAGTGACTCCTAGTCAGGTCGATACTTTCTAGGAGCTGTGTGAAGAGATGGAGCACCTTAGTGAGTGCATACATTTTAAGAACCTTAATACACCCTAATCATAATATGTAGAGGAGGGCACCATCTCCTCGAGTCCTCATAAAGTAGTTTACTTAGGGCTGGCCAGTTGACCTTTCTCCAGCTTTGTTGTCTCTTGGTTAAACTGAGACTGAGGTATCTGATCGAGTGAATGTAGTTGTAGGATAAAAACAGACTCAGTGGAATGGTGAGATTAAGGGTGTTGAATTCTCTATGAAGCACAAGAAGTATCAAACAAGTCCAGCTCCTCTAGCACCACTGGTACTGTGCTCCCTGGTTAGGTCAGGACATCATCCTCAAAAAGACAGACCTTGCAGTTTTCCCCACTTAACGAATTTCCCCCTGATATCACCACAGGCCCTAATTCTCTTCGCTACTAGGTCAAGCTAGATGAGGGAAAGCAAGCATCCCTGCCTACAACCATTTTCCAGGGGGAATGCCAGGACCTCACTTCATTTACTCCGACTGCCACTGCGGGAGACTTGTATCCTGCCACTGGATGGCCTCACTCCGTAAGAACACAGAAAGTTCGACTTGCCTCCCAATACCACCGACCCCAGGGAAATAATCAGTGGTGTCCCTCAGGGTTCATCTCTAAGCCCCACCCTCGTCAACACCTAAACGATTTCCTTGACCAACATAGTAAGATCCAATGGACTCAACATCATATCTTCTGCAGACTATATTCAGCTCATCCTCTCCCTCTCCAAATACCTCACTGCCACCAGAATTGGCTACCACGGATGCATGATGAGCGTCTCCAGTTAGATGAGAGACAACTGCCTGAAGCTCAAAACTGACACAACTGAACTACTGATCTTCTGCAACAACATCACTCCCTAGAACAGGACCATGGCCGAAACCTCGGCATCATCCTTGACAGGAAGCTGACCATGAAGTCCCAGATCAATGCCGTCTCCTCTGCCTGCTTCTTCACTCTACGCATTCTACAAAAAAACTTCAAGTGGCTCGCCCTGAACACTAGCTGCACTGTCACACAAGCCCTCATCATTAGCAGGCAGCACTACGGCAATGCAGTCTACACTTGGATCACTGCACACCTCCTCCAGAGACAACATACCATTCAGAACACCGCAGTTAGACTCATCCCCAACCTCCCCTGATGTACCCACATCACCCCTCTCCTCCAAGTACTCCAGTGGCTCCCTGTACAGAAGAGATGCCAGTTCAAGCTGCTGACCCACACATACAAGGCCCTGCACAACCTAGGACCTGACTACAAGAACCCCCACCTGAATTTGACCGACCAGCCAGACGACTAAGCTGCTCCTCCAGTTCACCCACACTCCTGCATCAACAGAAGCACGAGCGGAGGGTGCTACTTCCCCTACTTCATAGCGAAAACATGGAATAGCCTCCCCCTGCTGCATTTCATATCTAGCTATTCAACTCAAGGCAAATTAAAATAGCCAGAATTTTCTTTCTGTTGACCTCTTCCTAATGTGCAATACGCATAATATTACATCCTTGTCTCTGCTTGATGAATGCTGTCTGATTAGTTTCTATCTGCTAGCCTGTTAACTAAGACTTTTGTAAAGATTTTCACATCCGTTTCTAAAAGGGCCATAGGCCTGTGGGCTGTGCTGTCACTCTCATCGTGGCCTTACCTGGCCATTAGGATTATGTCCACTTTTAATATGGTACGTGTCAGGCCAGTATTAATAGAAAAGTTATCAGAGGAGGTAGCCATAACCATACTCATTCGAGTGGAAACACGTTTTTATGAAATAAGCCACCTAGGCTAAGTTTTTTTGTTCTTCTGCTTAGATTTCAGAGCCTCCTTGCTTTCAGAGACCTCTGTGGTTCTGTCTAAAGTTTTGCTCATTTCTGCTGTAAGCATTGCCAAATTACACCCCTTTAGAAAGGTCTATATGTCCTCCATTCGATCTGATCTTTAATGTAGAGGAAGAAATTCCCAAATGCCTGTCAGGCTTCTGTCTCGTTGTTGTCCACGTTTTATTCATCCTCCCATTCTAGCAATGTTTGTTTTGGCTAGGAATATATCCTTAAAATGATCAGTAGGGTCATTTTCTTTTCTCCCGTCTCATGGAATAGCCTTCCGTCTTCAGCAGAGCTGTCTGCTCTGTTGGTCTTTTGGGCCCTAATTTGGCCTCACCAGGTGCCTTTGAGTCTTTTTAATTGGGCTTTGCTTGTTCCTACGTTTCAGTTCCTTCAAACCCAACGTGAGATTATTTTCTATCCGTTTCCTCTCCCTTGCTAGTCTTGATTCTATACTTGTGGCCACTGAAGTGCTATTAGTTTGAAAAAATCAGTGACTGCTTTGCTTTAGTGGCTTTATATATTGGGTCTTGTAGGGTCGCACCCGCCAGTCTCCTTTTTGTCCCTCCCTGCGATCTACTCCCTGCCTCTCTGAACATATCCAGGTGGGCTTGATGAGAGAGGGAGGTAGCAGAAATGTTGGCATTTCTAGGGATTGGATCGGTGAGTCTGATACCAACAGGTGGTCTATTGGTGAAAATGTAATGTGCACATGAGAGGTCGAGGTGCAAGACCAGGTTGAAGTGTTCTCCTATTGTCTGGTCACATTAACATCCCCCAGTTGTGCACATAGTTTTCTGTAGAAAACAGTCTGGGCTGCCTATTTATAATAACTCCACACCTGGTGACATTTGTTAAGGAAATTCAGGTCCTTCTGGTTGATCAACAGTACTTAAAACAGACATTGGAAAGTAATGCACCTGCCTATTTCTGCCGCTAGGATTTGTATACAGCAAAATTAATCTTCTAGGCCTCTTTACTTTTTGATGTCCCAGTTATCTCTAACCTCTTTTCCTCCTGTGTCTGACCAGCTGGGGCTATATAATCATCTCTCAAAATGTATGTCTTTTTTAAGATTGGACTAAGCATTCTGGGTTAGGGGGTTGGAGTGAGGGAAGCGGGTTGTACGAAGTGAACTTTGATGAGTTATGTACTATAGTACTTGGGATTAGTGAGTATACTACTCTAGTGTTGTTTGACAATAATAGTTCTCTCTCACAGAGAATGGTCTAAAATCCGCTCGGCTTTCAGCTTTGCTCCCTCAGCCCTGGTGTCCCGCCAGATGCCTGGCCCACCAACCCTAAACCATGTGCCACCTGGACCGCACAAGGCTCGTTAACTCTTCTTCTGCACTTCCTGCTCTTCTTTCAGTTCATTGTGCATGGGACTTGAACTGTCTTTTGTTCCAGCTTCTATTTTTTTGTAGGTGTTTAGGACTATTACTTCAGTTGTTGAGGTCAGGTAGGAAGGCTGTGATCTATGACTTCTCTTGACAGTCTGCCATTTCAGTTGACAATTTCCCACCCTCTGGGGGAGGTATGGATGGGGGAGGGGAGGTCCCAGAGGGATTACCCTCGTCATCAACTCTCTTGATGTCCAAGGGGTTCCTTGCTTTGCGCAGCAAACACTACAACATTTGCTGCCACTTTTAATGTGAATTGCAGGCATAAGGGTTACATTACTGCAATGGAACGTGCTGTTCGCTGAGTAAGTCAAAGTCACCGTACTTGCACTACTCTTGACATTTTTCCTCCACCGCCGGAATCTTAGCCTGTTACTTGCACTTTGTATTGATCATTCATTGTGTGCTCCGGAACCTCAACCCTCTCTCTCCAGGTGTAGAGACCTCTCCTATCCCCTGACCCCTCATTAATAGATCCCATCTCATGCTGGATTTCCTTAATGAAGTTATCCATATAGTCTTGGGTAACTCCAGATGAGCTCCCATTGCCATGTTTGTGGGTGGGTGGTGGTAAGTGGGGGCATGATAGGAAGGAAAGGTGATGCCTGGGATGACAAATTCATGACTGAGCCGTCTTTATTTTGTCTTCCTCGGGCCATTCCTTTGAACAGCCGGCCTCACACCAATGCTCAGATGGAGTTAGGAGCTAGGGCACATTCATGTGTCAATCCTTCCTCTGTCAGTAAATATGTGGGAATTGCTTATGTGTATCCTTGTTTGGGGTGTTCCTCTGTTACTCCTGGGCATTTTGGACTGGTAAAGGAAAAGTGGTGGTCGAAGAGACTCCACTTTCCCAACTCGTAGGCTCCCCTAGGCAGCACACTCTTCAGTCATTACAGATATTTATCCTCGCTGCATACAGCTCTCCAATTAGAAGTGGAACCCTGTATGACCTTCCTGACCCTTCGACCGCGGGGGTGAGCCTGAAGTCCTTCCGCTACTCTAAGCCCAGGCATTTTAGTAGGGTTTCATCCACTCTTCTCACGTTATTGGTTGGTGTGTATTTGTGAGGCTCATCTGTGGTGCGGACCACCCCATGCTCTGCCAGTGCCCCTGATGGTTGTAAGCCTGCCACCCGGTCAGGCAGCAAAACTCTGAATCTGCCTCACAGACAAGCGGGCTAAGTAGCCATATCCATTGTGTTGTCACCCTCCTGCGGATCCATTCTCTGCTCCACTGGATAACCACTTCAGAGGAAGAGCAACCCTTCTTGCTTATCTTGTCCATGTCTGGTCTGCTGTCCTGACCTACTAGTATTCCTTCTTATTCGGTGGTCTGGTTGTTTTGTCTTACAGCCCTTCCGCTCAGGACTGGCCTAACCTTATGTCCCTGGCCCATCCACAGGTTGCATCACTCCACCAGTACTTGCCAGGGCAGGAGACAGCTAGCAACTTCTCACAGCTGGATTTGCAAGTTAAGGTTTTATAAGGTCACTCCTCCACTCGCAACAGGGCCCAGCCATTTTTTTCCCTACCACCCTCCCTTGTGTAAGGTGGTTAGGGGGTGCTTCCTCCTCTCTCTTCTCCCCCCCCCCTCTTTCCCGGGGCCCTCAGTGCTACGACTATCCAGTCTACGGGCCTTTAGCATTTTCAGGTGGCAAATACTGACCCATGTAGGAGTTGCAGAAGTGTCCAGGGTCCTCCGCTGTCTAGCACGGCAGTGGATGGCTGCTGATGTTAAGCTTTTGTTGGCTGAACAGGAGCAGAACCTTACCTAGTGACGTCTTATTCCATGCACAGTCAAGCCACTCTCCTCCTAATGATCCTTTTAAATGTCTTGCTTGAACCATTTGAGACTGAGAGCATGGAAGAAACAACACTTTTGAGAGGTGACCTTGAAAGTTAGCTAAAATATTTCTTCGTGGAAACCTGGAAAAACGCATCTAAATAGGACCATTCCGTTTTTAGTCTTTGAATCTTTAAATACCTTTATGTTGGCCTGTAGAAAGATGTTGCGTCCCTACTTGAATAGATAAGGAAACTGTCAATGTCTAACAAGAACACCTGCCAGTGTCCGTGGGAATTGTGTAAAAAGTGTTATTTTTTGTCCATATTAAGCATTAAAAACAAGTGTTAATTAACACGATAGCAAAAGTAGAGTTCAGTGTCAAAACATTGGCTAGTAATATGAACAGATGTTTTCGTGGTTGTTGAGGTCCGTGATACATAAGCATTTGTGAAGCCTACGTTAAATATATGTTTAGAAACAACCTCACTTTAGAGCAAGCATTTGTCAGCACAATTTCCAGTCAACAACATTTTAAATGTTGTTTGTGGCATTTTAATGTTATGTGTCTAAAGATCTTACAGCGTTTATTGTTTTGGCTTGTTTATCATTGTATTTAATCATAGAGGTCACATTTTACCTGTATTTTATCATAAACATTAGATCATACCTATTTTCAACCTATTGATGTTATAAATACGTTCATGTAACTAGTTAGACAACAATGAATAAATACGTTCATTTACCAGTTTAAACAGGCCTTATTGAGGCAAATGTATGTTTTCTTCAAAAGGGTGCTCCTATATGCCTTTACCCAGGCTACGATGACAACAAGAAGCATTCTCTCGTTGGGGTGGGTGAAGTCAATCGAGAGGGGCCTGTGTTGTGAGTGTGTATGTATATATATATATATATCTATCGTAGAAATCCTTTTCAAAACTATTTTTGTTTTCCAGAGGACCTAAAAAACATGAAATTTGATCCCAAGGAAATGGAGTTGGGAAAGAAATTAAATTTGTATTAATTAATTTAATTAAATCAAAGGACCTTCTTAATGGGTCATCAAATACTTAACAATAGGTTCCTGTACTATTTAGGTATCTGCACAATAAGCTTTCATTGGATAATTGGCTATTGTAGAAGTGCCTAAGGAAATATTCTAATTTGAATTTTAATGTGTCTAATTTCGGGACATTGGAAGCATAGCAGTCTTATTTGAGCATGTGTCCATCAATATCAATGGTAGTGTGAAACACCCAATATTGGATCACAGTGCCATGGTTATAATAATTTATTGTCTTAACAGATCGTTAACAAACAGTGACCTTGTCTGCCCGAGAGAGTGATAGGTCATTGCAGGAACAAATGGACATTTCTAGTTGCTGAATGTGGCATCATATGTGACAGGAGGTCCTACTACTCCCCAGCTGTAATCCTCCTTGAGAGCTCAGGGCAAAGAGGGCTAAGTGGCCCGAGTTTGGATAAATGGTAATGCTGAATAGATTGACCCTCCCTCCAGGGCAGTTTTGGACATGGGGCTGCACTCTTAGTGTTCCAGTATAAAGCGTCCACTGTGGTAGAGTATTGATTGACAGCTTTCTTGACTGTGGATCTGAATAAGGTGCACAACCAGACCAATGTACTTGAGGCAGTACATATATATAAACAGTGCTGCATAGTATTACAATTATCTAATTCACGTTTATCACTCCTAACATAAAAAAAACATTTCATATATAACCCACTAGGGAGGTTCTTACCCCTGAATACTTGCGCAGAAGTAAAATGTAACATCCTGCCTCCCACATCCTGACAGAGAGGGAAGTGGTTGCCAAGGAGTTGATCTTCCCTGTGGAGGACAGCAGGCATTCAACCAGGAATGATGAGAAGTTGTTGATCTGGACTCGAGTCCTATGGAAGCAAATCACAACAAGGAAACAGATTTTAACTTTCCCCTCCCACTGAGTCTCTTGGTCCCCCTGACATGTGCCCACATTCTCTGCATAATTCTTGGAGCTGACCTGCTGCCAGAAGCACTAGACATCTGTGTGTTTCTATTAATCAAATTCCTATCAATCAAGGTCATAAAAGATTGTCTCCAAGGTTGACCATCTCTTTGGAAAAGAGTCTGATTGCAGTCTATTGGGTTCCTCAAATTCAGTTTTGAGGTCAAATTCATTATCATTCTACACAAATGCTCAGTGGTATGAATGTTGTAATGTGTCACAAATTAGAAAAAACTCCTAGCTCCTTCAATGAGTCGAAAATTTCTTTAGGCTGCCTCCATCAGCTTCTTAGCATAGCGTAGCGTACCTCTGTTACAGCATCAATCATTTTTCCAGAACTTTCGAAAACAGTATCCATATACTACATAAAGCACTCTTAAAAGAGTCTTACAAGGGTCCAAACTTTTGATCCCAAATCACTCACTCGTACCCCAATAAGAGGCACCTGACATCAAACTACACTTTTGGGATCACGAGCACTCCAGCGCGAAGTCATTTGTAACAGAACTCTCATTGACAAGCAGCTAGTAGAAGGCGGTTCCTGTTTTATAGAGTGGGCCCTCCCAAGATGGCCGCAAGACTTTACATGACCCGGTGAACTTGTACATAAACTGGACACCTTTTGTGGACCTGTGACGGAAAATTGTGGCAGGATGCATTGCTCACACTTCTCGTCAACTAGGCATCTCACCACTTCTCCCTCTGACCCACAGAGGTCGCACCATGATGTTGCAAAGGGTTAAATGTCCATCGCTTGGACTTTGGCTCTGAGTTGGCTCAAAGTGGGCATACCTGGAGCCAGACGGGGAGAAAAATCAGTTACACAGAACATATACAAATTGGTTTACTATTGCAAACAGAAAGAACCATGCTCCAAAGATGTCCGCATTATAAACTGACCCAAAAGTCTGCCTAGAGAGTGGACTCTGGGGGAATTCTAAGAATTGAAAGATGGAGCCTGTTGGCCTACTTGGTGCAGTTGTGTGACAGCAAACTGTTGCTGGGTATCACGAGTGATGATGATCTTGAAAAGAATGATGTGAGGATGCTGTTTGCCACTTGGCATGGGTCTAATTAATGTATCTCTCAAAATATTATGACCCAGACCATCTAGTAATCTGTGCTGATGATCGGCCTTGCACTAAAATATGAATTGATTTGCTCAATGGACACAATCCCCCCTGAACAACAGTGAGGCAGGAGTTTTGTGCAGACTGATCTGACAGCAGGCTGCCACATATTAAAACATTCTCTGTGTTAAAATGATGTTTTAAATTCATACACTTCTTTTCCTCATAAAAGGAATAGCTCAGCAACCTTAACAAATTCGCTAGAAAAACATTCTTTAATCTCAACAGTTGTTTGGCATAAAATGTCAGATCCGACCTTGGATATAACCTTATAAAAACAGTCCATTGCACTGGAAAAATGGTTGACCGCAGCTGTTGGCAAGCTGGATGATTCTTGAGCTAACCTGCCCTGATCGTACAGCTACTGGAGTGTGAAGTGGTAGTACCTTACTCAAAGCGGACACATAGCTTGTCCCACACCCCTCTCCCCATCAGTAAAGAAGCAGCCTGAGTGTCTCCCAGACCTGAAGACATAAACACTCGCAACTGTCCCTTTTCCTTCAAAGGCCTTCTCAGAAAAGCCCAGAGTCATGTCAGCAAGCTCTTCTATTGCATTTCTCTCTTCAGTGTGGCTATCTGGTGTTGGACAAGTTGAAAAAATGATGTCCTAGTCATGTCAAAGACCTATTCCACCTGTCTCAGGAAAAAAAGAGCTTGCTTAAGTTATGAGTATTTGTAAAGCGTGCTGATCTCTCATGGGGTATCCAGGTGCTGAAGTTGATGAGTAGGCCGATTGGGCTCCTAGTTGAATAGCCTGGTCTTCATATTGTTGCTAAATTCGAGAAGGGTGTCCAGGTCCTGATTGGGGGGGGGGGCGTGTGGAAGGTAGTTTCAGGATTTGGCAGCAATGTAGGGAAAAGGGAGTATCCTCTTGATGTGCTCTGGCAAAGGAGATTTATTTGTGTGAGGTGGAATGTGGGCGTGCACAGTTGCCTGGTGAGTTGGTGGAAGTTGAGGCAATGGTTGAGGTAGGCAGGTTCGACGCATTGGAGGGCTTTGTATGCGTGGGTGAGCAGTTTCAGTTGGTATTGCTTCTGAATTCATAGTGAGTGTAGCTCTCTTGAGCAGGGCGTAATGTGTGCACGGTGGGGGATGTTGAGGACGAGTCTGGCGGCTGCATCTCTGTAGTCTGGGGTCTTTGACTGAGTTGATTTGTTATACTGACGTAGAGTGGATTGCCGTAGTCTAGTCTGCTAGTGGTGATGGGCCTGGGTGATATTGTGTCTGTTATCATGGGAAGCCAGTGGAATATCTCGCGGAGCATCCGTAGAATGAATAAGCAGGAGGAGATGACTGCGTTAATTTGTTTGGCCATTGGGAGTCTGTCGTTCAAGACGATGGCAAGGTCTGATGGCCATTGGGTCCCATAGGGAGCTCTTGTTCCCGAAGAGTCGGATTTCAGTTTTAGCTGTTTTTAGCTGTGTTGGTTGTTGCCTGTGCTCTCCCTATAACCACTGTAACAGAAGAATTGATGGACAGAATGTTAAACAATGTCAAACATTCACCCCAGTTCAGAGATTTGGGCCTAAATCCATTGTTTCTTTTTGCTCCCCATGCCATTCCAGTTCATACCCAGCCAAAATGCATAGCAGTCTTGACCCTGCTTCCCATGGGAACAGTCCAGCCTGAACTGCCAGGCCATATTTGCATATGGCTGGGTCCAAACTGGGGAGGCATGGTGAGCAAAAGAATGATGGAGTAAACCCAGATCTTTGTGACTGGGGGTGAATAGTTGCATTGTACAGCATTCCGTCTATCATTTTTTCCTTTTCTTTTGTCGCCCGAAGTGGGAAGGGTATTCCTAGACTTTGGTCACGCGCTCACTGCGTCACTCTATTCAAGTTAGCCTGCTGGATGAGAGGAGATGCCCCAAACCTGTCCCAGGATGCTTGTTTCAGGTCCAAGGAGGAACTGGCATGGCAGTTCGGGCTGGACTGTTGCCGTGAGGAACAAGGTCAAGACTGATTTGCATATGGCTGGGTCCAAACTGTGGTTGCAGGTGAGCAAAAAACGTTGGATTAAACCCAGATTTTCGTGACTGGTGGCGAATGTTTACATTCTAAAGCATTCTGTCCATCATTTGTTTCTTTTGCCCCTATAACCACGGCAGTGACACGGTTATAAATCAAACAGTACCTGAGGCTTTTACTCTCCCTTGACATCTAGGGACTAAAGATCAGCCCACCGAGGACCTTGGTGGGCTGCAGGATTTCCCCTCCTCTTTCATACTTAATGTAAACTCTGCTGTTATTTCCCACAGTGTGTCGTTCCAAGCATGTTTATTAAATGTCTCGAGCGTTTATAAAAACTGCCCACATGCTTTTAAAAGACGAGAGGGGCTAATCGTTGTCACTGGTACTGGCACATCTTCTTGCATATAGTTCAGTAATCTTTGTTTGAGTCGGAAGTTTTTGCTCAAGAGTGAGGCACAGTCGATTCACAGTTCTCTTGATAAGGAATCTACATTCTGCTGCAGATAACTAGTTATTGGGCCTGTTGCTATATTTCATTTATTTGGGGGGAGGCTTGATAAATTGTCCAGAAGATGATGTAGAGTAACACCAACTCTATTTTCTTACACACAGATGTCTGAGTGCTTGCCATCAACAAAGTATGTAAGATCCTTAATGTCTCTGATCCACAACTTTGAGTTTCCCTTTGTGACTGAAACTGTGGAGCAGTTACTGGGAAACATTGTTTAGTCATGTTTCCCTGGTCTTTGTGACTCCTCTTGCCATTGGTTTCCTTGTCTGCTGTTTGAGATGTAATTCTGCAGGTTCTCTTCATTAGATGTTTAATATACTACGTTGCTCAGCTATGGCTCACGACCTCGGTCTTCATGTTTACAGTTTCCTGCCATTACTTCAAGCATCGAGTAATTTACTTTGTGATTTGAATATAAACAAATACTACAAATGGTGAACAAAGGGGGTTGGTGGCAGCTTCCTCCTGAACTAGTTTGTTGGTCTAAGGTGATCCCACTTTACATTGCTTTTATTCGGATGCAATTTAAGTGATTTGTGCTCTTTGTTTTATGCGTGAAGGGGACACTCTGACAGTTGAAGGGTGAAAACTTAGCCTGTCGCACACGCGCTTACTGGGCGCTTTAGCCTTACCTGGAAGGAACGAAGGCCTGATCTCGGTGACCTGTCCTACCCGCCCTGGTCCGACGCGGTAGTTACTACAGTTGCCTGGTGGCCGTGGTAGGTAGAGTCTGGCACTTACGGTTTTGCGGGTTAGCGCTCTAGTTGCAGGGGAGAATCCTGCTTAAATTCCGCTTGGACCGGCGGCGGCGCTGCAAGCAAAGGGGGTTGGTGGCAGCTCCTCCTGAACTCGTTTGTTGGCCTAAGGTGATCCCACTTTACATTGCTTTTACTCGGATGCAATTTTAGTGATTTGTGCACTTTGTTTTATGCGTGAAGGGGACACTCTGACAGTTGAAGGGGGAAAACTTAGCCTGTCACACACGGGCTTACTGGGCGCTTTAGCCTACCTGGAAGGAAAGAAGGCCTGATCTCGGTGACCTGTCCTACCCGCCCTGGTCCGACGCGGTAGTTAGTACCGTTGCACGGAGGGCGTGGTAGGTAGAGTCAGGCAATTCCGGTTTTGCGGGTTAGCGCTCTAGTTGCAGGGCAGAATCCTGCTTAAATTTCACATGCCCTAGCGGCCGCGCAGCGGGCGTGCCGAAGACGCGCCAAAGGCAAGCCCGTCTGCGCCCGGACGGGGCCAGGGGCCAGGACCCCTGGAGGAGTTCAGGTAGGCCTTACCTACTCGCGGCAGGAGCTGTGGGCTCTCCGCACAGGCACGATGGTGAATTGCAGACACAGTATGGACCCTAATGGGGGAGGCTGCACTAAGGACTGTAGGCACTGTGGGTTCTCTACTAGTCCTTTTGTACGGACAGGAGGGACTGATGGGGAGCTCAGATGTGCTCTAATCAATAGTAGGTCTCTTAAGAAGCATAGCATGGAAATACGTGACCTTCTGGCTGATAGTCAGTTGGACATTCTTTTTATAATGGAAACCTGGTTGGATGAGGATTCGACCACTGAAATACTGGATGCTCGGACCTCTGGATATGGGATATGCAGGTTGGATAGACCATGCGGGAGGGGGGGAGGGATCGCTGTGATCCATAAGGGCAATATTAAATGTATTCTGGAGCCAGTGACGATATCTGATAGTGAACCTGGCGCCTTTTCTATAACCGTGTCGAATAATTATATAATCAAGGGCCTTTTAGTTTACAGACCGCCGGGTGGCAGCACTCAATTCTCTGCGAGCCTTATACATAACTTATTGGCCCCCACTATGCGATATGAGAAGTTCATTCTGTTAGGGGATCTGAACCTGCACTTCGAGGATGCCTCATGCTCCAGCCCAAGAGCTTCGACAGGATTTATTAACTCTGCAATTAGTATTAAAATCTGAGCTTCCCACACACCGGTTGGGACATCTTCTGGATTCTATCTTTTGCAACTGGGAAGCTCTTAAAATTGATCCTCCTATGCCGATGGTTTGGACGGACCATTTTTTGGTACTATTCCATATTCACTATATCACGGGCAATACCTTTGGGAAATTGGGAGGTACTAATAAAAGGCAGAGAATATGGGCCAAGTTCTCATCTGAAACTTTAGTATCACCCTGGCTGAGGGTGGGCCCCCAGAAGGATTAGGCTTGGTGATTGATGGTGCTTGTGAGGCCCTGGACCATCGTATTCCGCTCGCTCTGGACAAGACAGCTCCCTGGTCCAGCACGGGTCCCATGCGGCGAACTAAATCCGCTGCTTGGTTTAATGCTGAGTTAAGGGAGGCTAAGACTGTGTGTAAGCGTCTTGAAAGAAGCTGGAGAAATGGTTACCTGCCAGTCCTGGAGAAGGTATATAAATCTAGCCTTAAGAGGTACCATGCCTTGATAAGGAAAACCCGCTCTGCCTACTACACTGAGCGGATTGACAAGGCGGACTGTTCCGCTAAGGAACTGTTCTTGGTATACAAAGATTTATCCTCACTGGCCTCTATTGGGGAACCGGAGGCTGGCTCTGCGGAATCATGTAATCAGATAGCTAGATTTTTCTCCAACAAAGTGAAGGATATTTATTCTACCGTCCCAAAGGAGGCTAGGGCTTGCTCCGGTAGTGAGGAGACACCTTTGGATGGATTAATGGAAAAAGAATGCCTAAAGGCGTTCATGGTTCCAGATGAGGATCTGCTGCTTAAAGTAGCTAGAGTTGTGAAATCTGGCTCACCTAAAGATCCTGCTCCAGCTAAAATCCTGAGAGGAAATATTAAGGCCTTAGCACCTTATATTAGTTACTTGCTAGAGCTGTCATTTGAATCTGGCAAGGTGCCGATAACCTGGAAAGAAGCAGTGGTCCGTACACTAAAGAAAAAGCCACAGATCAGTATGGACCAGCTGAGTAATCTGCGGCCCATATCACTCCTCCCCTATTTTGCTAAAATAGCTGAAAAGCTGGTTAATCAGCAACTTACAGCTCATATAAAAGCTCATAGGCTCTTACATCCATCTCAGACGGGTTTTCGCACCTGCCACTCGAGTCTGCCTTGCTCTTCTCCACAGAGGCTTTACGGAGACATGTGGATGAGGGTCAGACCGCGGCACTGATTCTTCTTGATCTCAGTGCCGCGTTCGACACTGTGGCACACCACACCTTGCTGCAGTGTCTGAGGAAGGGTGGAGTGGTAGGGAAGGCATGGGACTGGCTGGATTCTTTTCTCCACAAACGCAGATTTCGTGTTGAGCAAGGGCCCCATAGTTCTAAGGCTTTTAACCTGGATCGAGGGGTTCCACAGGGCTCCAGCCTGAGCCCTACCCTTTTCAATCTTTATGTGGCACCAGTGGCGCTAATAACTGAGCAATATGGAGTGGAAGTGGTGACTTATGCAGATGATACGCAGCTGGTTGTGGCTTTGACACAGCCGGCTGAGCATGCAGCCAGCAAGTTTGCGTCTTGTCTCCAAGACTTGGCCGGATGGATGGCCAATAACTGTCTCAGACTGAACGGTGACAAAATGGAGGTGCTGATTGTGGGCAAGTCTCCGTCAGTCTGGACATCGGCCTGGTGGCCCCAGTCATTGGGTCCTTTATCTGTACCCAAGGATCAAGTTAAAAATCTTGGAATTTGGACTGATTCTAAAATCTCCTATGAATATCACACCAAACGTGTGGCCGGAACTTGCTTTGGCATTCTGCGTAGTCTTAGAAAGACACTCGATCTGCTCCCTGCGACATCTAGGAAAGCCCTGGTCCATGCCCTGGTTACTTCCAGGCTGCACTATGGGAACGTCCTTTATTTGGGAGCTAATGTGAAGTGTCTTCAGAGACTACAATATATTCAGACTGCTGCCGCCCGCTTGGTGTTGATTCTACCCAAGAGAGCCGCCTCAAAAAAAGCCCTGGAATCGCTCCATTGGTTGCCCATTAGGGAGCGTATCCTGTTTAAAGCCCTTTGCGTCAGCCATAGGATTGTGCAAGGAAAAGGCCGTTGCTTCCTGCGCAGTTTGCTTACATCGTACACTCCTGCTCGGCTGTTGCGATCGCAGGGGGCTGCATGTTGCAGATTCCCAAAATCAGAAGGGCCAGAATGGGAGGAAGATCCTTCCGCTTTTTGGCTGCCCGTCGTTGGAATACCGTACCCCTTAGGCTCCGTGTGGAAACCTCTGAGGTGGTTTTCCGTGAAGAATTAAAAACCTACTTATTCCCTAGGGACTAGTTCCATTGGGCGGGCTTGGGGAGGCTGTAACTGTGGGATCCTGGGGCCAATGACTAGCGCGGGGACACACTGGTTAGTGTAACCAGGCGCTGTATAAGCTCAGGATTATTATTAATAGTATCAAAATATGTTGCAAGGTTGTGATCTGTTAAGTAGAAAAGTAATAGTAACATTCATGTCTGTTTCTTTAAACATAGCTTTTATATTTTCAATAATGTTCACTAATGTTGTTCCTCTGGTGGTGAATTAATGGTTTGTTGCACCACCAGTTCAAGAGCAGGCACCAAGTGCTCTTTATTTTTCCACCAAAGCTAGTTTATGTTGGGAGAGGTAGTTTAAATTAATTAAAAAAGGCTGAATTACACAGGATTTTTTTAATTCTTCGGGATTTTAACACAATATTTCCCAAAAATAATACCATAAGTTGAAGAGAATGAACTAGTAGTAAATTCTGGCTCTCTGACAGATGGATGATTTTTCGCCACTGCAGTCCAAGCAAGTATTGAGGGTTGCTTTGTTTCTGTATTTGGAGACGTTTAAGTGGCAGTTCATATGTCTTACTTTTAGCTTATTTTTGACTCCCCTGTATTTTACAAAGCTATTGAAACAATGTGGCTTCTTCTAGAGCATGAGTTGTATGCATTTTTAGGTCTCGCCTGGCGTTCGCAGCGCGCATGTGAAGCTCTCGCCTTGCGAGGCGTCTTGGAATCTATACGATTCCAGAAGCTCGCTTTCTGCTCCACCCATGTTTTGCATTGGTGCGCATCATTTTGCATCACCAATTATGCAAAACCGGGTGTTATGATTCTCCAGGAGGGCTTTTAGTCCCTCCTGGTTACCACCCTGTCCGCTTTTGGCCCCGCCCACCGGGATTGCATCTTTTACTGGCGGCGGTAAGACAGTGTCTGTCCTGATGTGCTTTGTTAAAAGTGCACATCTGACACTTGTAGTTGTTCAGCGATTAGGTGTATTTATTGTTGTAAGGGATATGTATTTCTTAATTGCTGTTGTTTTTTTTGTGGGAGGCAATGAACACCTTTACTTATACCCTTTATACATTCTTGGTGTTTCGGTGTACAGCTGTACATGAGTACTCTTGTGTGACATATAGCTTTATCTAAAGAGTTCTGAGGAGCATTGAAAATGCAATAGGTCTTGCCTCTGATTAAGTTAAAGCCATTTGCTTTGATAATGGTATTGTATAGCAAAGCAAATGGCTTTAACTTAATGAAAGATGAGACCTATTGCATTTTTAATGCATGTTTTTAATGTCACAAAATAAATAATAGTACATCACATCCACCTACTCCTCATGTGTTTATCCGCTTCTTTATAACTAGATCTCATTTTATCTACCCTATATCTGTGTGACGTTTGAACTCCGATTATACAAGGTGAAATGAAAGAGTATTTGTAAAGCGCGGTAACTAACCTGAGGCGTCCTAGCGCTGCGAAACAAACGCGTGAGAGAGGGCAGGGGGAGCCTGTTCTAGTCCTTAAGGAGCTGGGTTTTGAGTCCTTTCCTGAAGGACAACAAGTTCGATTGCCTACTTAGTTGGAGGGGTAGGGAGTTCCAGAGTTTGGTCGTGTTGTAGGAGAAGGAACGTCCACCACATGTGGCCCTCGTGACTCGGGGTACTGTGAGAAGGTGAGAGAGGGTGGTTCTGAGCTGCCTATTTGGTCGGTATGGGGTGACCAGTGAGTGGTTGATAATGGCTCCTGATTTCCAGAGTGCTCGATGTGCGATGCAGAGGGCCTTGAATGCGACTCGGTCCTTGACGGGGAGCCAGTGTAGCTTCCTGAGTTCTCTTTTGACTGATGTATGGTGTGGAATCTGGAGAAGGGTACGTGCCGCACAGTTCTGGACAACCTGCAGCTTGTTTAGAGTGGACTGAGGGGCTCCTAGGTATAGGGCGTTTCCAAAGTCCAAGCGCGACATGATTAAGCCTTGGATCATGATTTTTCTGGCATTGAATGGTAGGAAGGGGGTAATTTTTCGTATAAGTCTGAGTAGACCGAAGCAGGTGGCTGATAGTTTTGCTGCTTGGTGATTGAAGTTTAGAGATTTATCCAGCCAAATGCCCAGGCTTTTGATAGAGTTCTTGGGCGCCGGAGGGGGTCCAAGGCATGAAGGTCAAAGATGTTTAATGTTGGGGTTGGGATGGTGACCTAATAGCATTATCTCGGTTTTGTCTCCATTTAGTTTGAGACAGGAAGATGTCATCCAGGAGGTCACTGCCTCCAGGCAGTCCCTAAGATGGCTGGGGTGGTGTGGGACTGACTCAGGGCCACCACTAGCTGGGTGTCGTCCGCATAGGTGATTATTTTTAACCCGAAGCGGCAGACGATCTCCGCTAGGGGGCTCATGTACACATTAAAAAGCGTGGGGCTCGCGGAGGAGCCCTGCGGCACACCACAATTTAGAGGTTTTTTGGTGGAGGCAGTGTCACCTTCGAAGAGTTGGAAGGATCGCTCCTTTAGGAAGGATGCGAACCAAGAGATTGCCAGTGATGAGACTCCTAGGTTGGATAGTCATTGTAAAAGTATGCTGTGGTTTACAGTGTCGAAGGCTGCACTTCGGTCTAGTAGGATGATGGCTGCTGTGCCTCCCTGATCAGTGATCTTCCGTGCCTCTTCTATCACATTGATGAGGGCAGTCTCGGTTCCGTGCATTAGTCGAAAGCCCGTTTGGGTGGGGTCAAGTAGCTGGTGGGTCTCTCAAAATTCTGTCAGTCTTATTGACGTGTTTTCCCAAGATCTTGCTGAGCCAGGGCAGCAGGGATATAGGTCGATAGTTCCCTGGGATACTGGGGTCTAGGTTGGTTTGTTTTGGAGTATATTGTATGTTTGTGACGTTTGGACTTTGATTATGGAAGGTGCGTTGTATGTGTACATGTCATTTGTCAGGCATCTTGTGTTACTTAACAACAAGTTATTCACATTGCTTGCTGCATACATAGGAAAAGGAGAGAGCAGACATGGTATGGACGGTGAGAAATTAAAGGTCCTCCATATGATCCGCTGTTTTTGTGTAGAACAAGTAAACATTTGCAGAGATGGCCATAGGGCTTATGTAGCATGAGTTTGCATATACTCTGTACAGGCTCTTAAAATTAGATTGTCTGTGAGTTTGTAATATATTAGTCCTTTTAAGCTTCATGCTTATTTATAGAATAGTACTGTCATCACACAGTACTATAACCTATACAGTGAACATTAAGATGGTATTCAAAAGAAGTTTATTGGTGTACATCCAACCTTCGCCTACTTCTCAGTTCTGTACTGATTTTGAGATGATGGCATTTAGGTGCTAAGTAGTTAAATCTTTACATATTCCACCTGACCTCGGAGGAAAGATTGTGCCGTTATGTGTGCTCAATTAATTGACTAGGTCTAGCACAACAGTGTGGGGCTTTTTTATCTTCTCCTTCGCAGGAGTTGGCTGCCCCAATTCAAGTATGTGGTGCTACCAGTTCATTTTTGTGCCACTGCCTAGCCCACAATGAAATATCCTATAATTAAATTATTTTTTCCTATATACCCCTTGTCACTTTTTCTTACAACAACTGAAGGGTACCACTTTGTAGTGAGTCCTAGATGGCGTTAACTTAAGTGTTCAAGCTAAGAAAAAGGACTGTTTAAGTAGGCCTTTACCAGGAGACCGTAGAAATATTGCAAATAATTCATTAGATAAGGAGGGTACAGTTCAACAAAGGTTATTCCAAAAATATTACAACCTTACTTACTAAAAATCACTAAAATATTTATTAGAGCAACAAGCTTCAAGATCGATAAACATCGGAGTAATTGTCGTATAAGGCTTTAGGAACGTTGTCTTACTACAAAGACGTATGTTTTAAGGTCCATTACTGTTTTGGGAGTAGAAGATAGTTCAGTTCTGATGCCTTTAATGGATCTAAACTCTGAGCTGAAGCACGGTTGGAGGGTACGAGGCCATTGTGCAGTAGAGACTGGGTCTTCTAACATGAATTCCCATACCAATGTGTCTTCCTTGCAAAGTTGTAACACGCACGCACACACCCCTCCCCCCGCCCGCCTGTCCAGCCATCCGGTGAGGGCAATTGGCAAAGAAACAGTGTTCCCTGCTTAGCCTTGAGACTTTTCTGGGATAGGATATTTTATACTTAGTCAGGTCACAAACTAGTCATCAAAATTCTTTCAGTACTTTGAGCAGAATATACGTAGTGCCTCAATATACTTGCAATTGGAGATAAGCTACCTGCTTTTCATTTACATTGGAAAGTTAACAAAGTTAGCATTCAACAGTCCTGATTTCAGTAGTCCTGGCATCATTAGCTGTAGGCCCTGACTAGAATTCTCCAAATGTCCTGGTCAGCGGTTTAAGCAGCTAGGCCCGGGCTCAAAGTGAAGTCCCAATTTTGGCCTGGTCTATAGTCATGCCCTTAAAACTAATGAAGCTAGGTTACTATGAAGGCATTGTGCATTGCTTTATCAACCACAGAATTTGTATTTAATTGGACAGACTCCTAAACCACATCCTCAACAATCCTGCATGGTAGACCTTTGCATTAGGGGGTTACTGCTCCGTCTGGGCGCTTGGGTTTAGCGGAAGAGCCAGGTCTTGAGATCCTTCCTGAATTGAGTCAGAGAAGGAGCTTGCCTTAGGTGGAAATGCAGGGTGTTTCAGGTCTTGGCAGCAAGGTAGGAGAAGGATCCTCCTCCTGTGCTGGTCTTGCGGGTCCGTGGGATGGTGGCTGGGGCTAGTTGGGCGGAGTGGAGGTGTCTGGTGGGTACGTGGAATGTGAGGCAGTGGTTCAGATATGCTGGTCCTGCATAGTGTAGGGCTTTGTAGGCTTGTGTGAGGAGCTTGAAAGTGGCTCTTTTGTTCACTGGGACCAATGGAGTTCTTGCAGATTTTTGGTGATGTGGCAGTGGAAGTGGCAGGGGATGTTGAGGACCAGTCTGGCTACGGCGCTTTGAATGTTCTGTAGTTTCCTGAGAAATTTCTAGGCGACACCAGCATAGAGTCTCCTCCTAGCGAGTCTGCGGCTGAGGTGTGCATGGGTGGCAGTCTTTCTGGATTCGGTGGGGATCCATCTGAAGGTCTTTGGAAGCGGGCGAAGCACGTGGGAGAATGATGAGGAGACGCGTTGATCTGGCGGTTCAATGTGAGAGAGGAGTCCTGAATGATGCAGAGGTTTCATGCGTGGTCCATGGGTGTGGATGGTGTTGTTCCTAGTGCGGCGGGCCACCAGGAGTCGTCCCGAGCGGAGGGGTGTTGGTTCTCAGGATGAGGACTTCAGACTTGTCTGATTTGAGTTAAAGGCCGCTGTCACTCATCCAGGTGGCTACTGCCTTCATCTTGTCGTGTATGTTGTCTCTGGCAGCTGTGGGCTCGTGGGTGAGGGATAGGATCAGCTGTGTGTCGTCCGCGTAGGAGACTGTTGGAGCAATGGTTCCTTGCAATGGCTGCGAGTGGGGCCATGTAGACGTTGAAGAGGGTGGGGCTCCGGGATGAGCCCTTGGGCACTCCACAGCTGATCTCTGTGGGTCCTGAGAGAAACTGTGGTAGTCTGACTTGTTGTGTTCAACCAGTGAGGAAGGAGCAGATCCAATCCAGTGCCTTGTCGTGGATATCGGCGTCGTGGAGTCTCATGCTTAGGGTGATGTGGGATGTGGTGTCATATGATGCCGAGAGGTCCAGGAGGATGAGGACTGCTGTTCCTCTCCCTCCTTGACTGGGGTGGATGTTGTCGGTGGCAGTGAGGAGGGCGGTCTTGGTGCTGTGGTTGCTTCAGAAGCTTGATTGGGAGATGTTCAGGACGTGGCTGGCTTTGATGAACTCTGAGAGTTGGGCATTGATGGCCTTCTCGATGACCTTGACTGGGAAGGGTAACAGGGACATAGGTCTTAAGGTCTGTCGGGTTGGCAGAGTGCTTCTTCAGCAGGGGGTTGATCTCGGCGTTTTGCCAGTCGGTGGGGAAGGTGGCGGTCTCCATGGAGCAGATGATGGTGCGGCATAGCTTGGAAGAAATGGAGGTGGCGGCTCTGTGGAAGATGTGGTGCGGGCAGAGGTCCAAGGGGGCCCTTGAGTGGATGCTCTTCATGGTCTTGAGCGTGTCATCCTTGATGAGCGAGGTCCAATTGAGCAGGATCTGTTGGGGACGCTCCGTTGTTGAATCTTTCTAAAATACACCAGGCCAAGGATGACTCGGTGGCTGATATAAAAAATATTATATGTTTGTCTCTCCAACAGATGATATTTTCTGTGTTAAATGTTTTGCGGGGAATGCCCTTCTACTTGTATCTTTCTAATGGGATAAGAGCCTCTGTCATCCATAATGAAACTGTTTACCCTTCTTTGACTTTTTCAACAGTGTGATCTTTCATTCAACTTGGTACCAAATCCCTTGCCACTGAAATCACACCTATGTGACTAATTTGGAGGTTTTTTTTTTAACTCTTTGAAATTGGGTCCCAAAAAACTTGAAGGATTTGATGTGTAAATGCCAGTGAACAGCAAGTTCACTGTCTTATAGTGGTTTCTGGGCTATAAGGAGCACAGGCATGCTCAGATATTCGTTTGGAAAAAAAAGGGAAGTGGAACCCTCACCGACACTAGTTGGCATGCCTCTTCATAGGGAGGGCATGCCTATACTAGGCAGGTTCATACTGAGCTCTTTTTCTTTTATTTTGTGTGAGCCAGTTTTGGATATAGCTGTCTTCTAAAGTACCCTTAATAAATTAAAATGGTTTCCGGCTATGTCTCTTCTCAATTTGTTAGTAGTAGCAAGTCTTACTTAAACGAGTTTTAAAAGCAAATGTTTTTGGGGATAGGATAAATTATGAACACCTCCCTCATCACTGTTAATTGTCGAGATATTTCTGGCCCTAAATTGAATTATTAGTGGCTTAGGGCTTGATCCAGCGGTAATTTCACTGTAATTTCGCAATGCAAAACATCATTTACCTCTAATTTACTCCTTTAAAGGTGATGGACATTTGCCACCGTATCACTTCCAGGAGACTTTACATAAACATGAAAAATCAAAATGTAATTAATATTTAAGCCAAGAAAAAGAATTGAGTATTTTAAAGGGTTTTATTTTCTAGTTAAAAGTTAAGGTTCTCTGACCCTTTATTCATTAGTCAAATATCAATCAGGTTACAGAATTGAAATTAGGAAAAATAGAATTAATACAGAGCATATTATAGGTTGCATACAAAGCACTCCATAAAGGAAGAGAATGAGGCATCAAATGTCAGTCAGAATTCTTTAAAGAGTTCAGGAAAAATAATTTTCAAGAGTGAGTTTTGCAAGGCTAATTAATAATTGGCAAAAATCACCCATAAAGAGAAATAAATGCATAAGACAAATCTTTTCAAAACTAGTAAATTAGTCAAAGTATAAACTTAGAGTTTTAGCATCTAAATCTAAACCTGTTCCATCAGCTTCCCTCCTCTGCCCTGGTCTGCTCAATCTGTCTCTCTCCCTATCCATTGTTTGACAGAAAGGCTGCTTCTTATATTTTTTTTAAATGCCCCTCCTTCACAACTCCACAGAGGAATGAGATCTGCCTTGCCAAAAATGACGTGCAAGGCTGGCCTATGCCTCTCTGCCCCCTCCTCACTCTGTCTCTCCTCGGACGCAATCTACTCCCAGGCTGCACCCATGACGTTCACGTACCTAACCCATATGATGTCTGGTCAGATCTGCTCCTCTCCCCTTCTCTCCTCTAAGACCAAAGGCTTAAGGCTGACACGCCCCCTATGGGGTCATTTTTTATACTCTAATTCTTGGCTGACTATACTAATAATGTTGCAGTTTCAGTAGAACCTTGCACTGGGATTGGTTAGCATAGATGACATGAGGGTCTCCCCATCCTGTTCTCATTGAAAATCCAACCCATACCAGTTCTGACAATATGGGCTTAATGCGAAGAACAATATACATAACATGTATCAGTAAGAACATTTCTTGCAACAAAATGTATCACTCAATTTCCTGTCTCTCTTTCACATAGCACACAGGGATGACACTTTCCCACAAATACTGGTACATTGGCACGATAACAGGAGCGTACAGTTCATTTTGGCCTTGACCCATGTGTCTTCACTTGAGGCACTTGGCAGTTCATGCAGCTGGAAGAGTTTTCTGCGCATGCGTCTATCATTCAGCACACTGCTAACAATTCTCAGCCATGCTGGATTCCTAGGCAGCCATTTTATAGTGGGCCCAAAAACAAAACAAACACAAAAGAATATTAATTTATTAAATGAAACCCATTATGTTTACCTCCCCCATACTAGTACCTGGTATTAGTTACCTAGCAAAAGTTAGTTTAAAGCAGCTTTTCTATCATTTTTGCACAACATGCAAAAATGTGCTTTGTACAACGTAGCATAAACCTGCACCAGTGCAAATTTTCAAAGCACAAATGGTTAATACATACTCGTAGCAAATTGCTCACATTTTTTCGAAAGCTTATCATGCAAAAAGTGTTTGCCCCACATGTAGTTTTGATGCATGGTTGATTAATTAATACATATTATAAGAAATATGTATTATGAACTGAATATGCATTGTCTAAATATGCAACCAAACCAAAGTCTCTTGAGACGGGAACAGGGACTAAAGAGGCCAAAGTGAACCTTCTAAAGGAAACTGAAATCACAAGTTTTCTACACTGCAAAAACACATGTTAATTCAAGCATTTTGACCATGCCTCATTTCATGTCTTTCACTTTGCATGCACCATTTGACTTGGCCTCATTTTATATTTCATGTGCCATGTGTTTTCACTTGCACCAAAATCTGCGTGCCATTTTAAAAGCAGTCCGTCTGAAACATAAAACAGAGTGATGCTTAATCTTGATGAAATCTAGCTCTATCAGGCTTTCCCCCTTCAGTTTATCTTCACTGACCCAATCTTATCTAATGTGGTACCATTGAAAAGGAAGAATGGAGTAAACCTGGTTTCCAGGGTAAAGAGTTGTGGTTTTAGACCTTCTGTTGTGGAAAAAGATCACACATCTCAAGTTGTTGTAAATGGCCAGATAGGCGCACCATTTTCTGATTTCGCATCACATAAAACATTTTTGTGTTGGGGGTTTTGCTCCTCCTTTTACTTGCCCAAAGATCACTCTCACGCCCACTACAAACACTCCACCTCTTGTGATATCACTGCAAATCCACACCTGAGGTGCTCCAAAGAGAACTAAAAAACTGTTCTGTAATGCTTACCTAGGAAAATCAGTTAATAAGTTGTTAGCCTGCTGTTGCTACTTTACCGGTTCAAGTCTGTTAATAGGAGAAAAATAAGGGAAAGTTTAGCTACTTAAATATATAGTCAGGTTATCTTGCTTAGTTAGTTAGGTTATCTTGCTTGGTTAGGGCATACGTTCTGTTGGGGTGAGTGTTGCCTTCTTTTCCTGGCACCTACAAAGACCGATTTATAAGTTTGCATCTTTATTTCTTGTGATCAGGTGTGTGTGTCAGACTCTGCCTCCTTGTGCACTCTAAAAGTGTGGCACTGATGACTGTTATATTCTAGCATTGTGTCATTCCTAGCTACGATTCCCATGTTATGATGTAGAGTGCTGGGAAACTCTAGATCCTGGGAGTGAAGGGAGACCAGGACACGGTTGGAGGCGAACCTGGAGAGCTCCTGGGGTTGTTCCTGTTATCATTAAAAAATTATGATCTACATCATTCAAGAGTGTCTGCGTATCATAAAATGTCGACGAGGATGGGATTAAGGAAATAGTATGGCGTGAAGAAAACCACAACTAATTCAAATTTATGGAAATGACACTTGCAACGAATTGCAACCCCGGGGCTCTGTTACAAGCAGCAGTTGACGCGCAAACAGTGGTGCGTTCAAATGGCGAAGTTCGTGTGAGGATAAGATAACGGTGAATACTGGAAAGAGGAAAACAAGATAACGAGAAGCGTTCCTGCGTTTATTTTTTTACATCGGCTCACCGTTTGAAGTGACGTTGCGGTGATTGAACCACGAGTGCCAACCCTGAGCTGTCTGCATTGTGAGAGTTTGTCCTGGTTGCTAGAGAGGAGTTCTCTTGACAACACATCCGCGTGGAGAACACAGAGTGGTGCTGATGTGAGTAGGAAGCCCTGTGCATTGTGGGGTGTGCAGTGACGTGGACTAGGAAGTCCTAGTGCATTGTGGGGCCTTCCTTCATCACGTCGATGTGCCACATTTTGGGAATTGCTGCTAACGAAGCTGTTCGCAGACGATCATAGCTGGCATACTTAAGTCGCGAACGTGCCGATACAGTAGACTTATTCCAAGTTACTGGCACATTTACTACCATTGCGACATGAACACTGAATCCGCCTGGAAGTAAGTGGGGTGAGATTAAAAGGGGGTACATTACTGCATTTTCTCTTGCCATTATTACACTCCTGCAGTGTGCGTTTGCATTATAAGAACATCTAAAATATATATAGAGAGATACACTGATTGAAGATGGCCCTGCAAACTATCCCTCCTCCACCTTGTTTTCTGCAAGAACCTGTATCATCCCTTATGGAGTGGGATGATTGGAAAGTCATTCTTGGCTTACATTGAAGCTATTAGGGGTGATGTTTTCATTGCAAAGAGGAAATTGGCCATATTAACTCCTTCACTGCGCTGCGAATTCTGCTGCGGCGCGGGGGGCTAGGGGGTGAGGGTGGCGCTTCGGTGCTCATGACTGCTCCACGCCGTAATGAGTCACAGGCGGCGTGTGCTCATGACGGCGTGGTTCCGTCAAGACCACACCCGCTCATTAATTCGCCCGCACAGGCGGGGAATTAGTGCTGCTTGGGCGGAGCGGCAGCGGCATGACTGCTCCACGCCGTCATGAGCACACGCCGCCCGTGGCTCATGACGGCGTGGAGCTGTCATGAGCACCCAAAGGGTTAAAAAATTGTCTGGGTGTTGCGGGGAGAAAAGTACTAAGGACATTACCTTCAATAATGAACAGAGAAAATGAGGATTCAGGTGATGAAGTTGATGTGTATGGAGATGCCTTCGCAGCTCTGGAGGAGAATTATGCCAAAAAGCTGAGAGTCGTGGTGGAGAGACAAAAATTATTTTCGCATGCACAAGAACCTGGGGAGTCGATTGCACAGTATGTCACAATATTAAGGACGTGCAGCATGAAAATGCAAAGATCTGAGAGATGAGATTATGGGAGACCAAATAATTAATAGATGATCTAATCTCAAAATCCAAGAGAAGATGCTTAATTTAAAGGATCCTACTTTGGGGAAAAAAACTATTGTAATTGACAAATGCAGGCAGTACTTCTAGTTATGTGAAGGAGTTGTGAAGAGCTGCTTCTAAACACAATTTACACGTGGAAAAAGTGTGTGGATTTGGAACACCTAATGATCAGACTCACAAGATGAAACGTTTTTGGGAGATCAATACGAAACAACATGTATTTATAAGAAAATTGTGTTTTACATGTGGTAGTGAGAGAGACCCTGCTGAGGAAAAAAATTGACCAGCTAGAGGCTGAATAACATACTGATGATTTGTACCTCTAGGCTGACACCTCCCCTATACATAGGCATTTTAGTCTATATCTGTTTCAGTCGGTATATTCTATTGTGTAAACAGCATGTCTTCTTCTTTATGGACAGGATTTGTTTTCTCAGGCTGGGATATTCAAAATTATCCACTGACCCATCTCATGCTTTTATTACCTGTGTGACTGCATTCTGTTTGTGCAAAATCTTAATTGGATACTTGAAAACTGAGTGAAAATCGAGTCCGTGCACTCCACTTTACTGCTACCTTCTGACCTGTTATCTGAGTATAAGCTAAGATTCCATTGTTCTTTATTGAAGTGGCTCTTTTTTCACGGCCTGTTCACCACTCTTGCCCTGTACTCTTAATCGCTGTCCAGATTTGGACTTCAGGTTTGCATTGTTTCTCTAAAATGGTTTAATTAACGTAGTCATCAGTCAGCCACATCTTCTACTCGATTTGTGTTCTGGGTTTGTATTTTATTTTTGCAATGTATGTGTTTTCTTCAGATGAGTCTTTGGTGCCCAACACTCTATAAGTCACGATGATACGAGTTGTTTTCATGTGAGTATAAAGCAGTTGTATGCTAATGCTGCTTGCAGGACCCCTGGAATAAACCTGTTTAAAAACAACTTATGTATCCTGAGACAGGAAGAGGAATAAAGAACATAAAGTGGTGACGTGCTGCTCCTCAAACGAACGTATTAGCAACGTCATAAGGAAAAGAACATTTTAAAGGTCAGTTACTTTCTGTAATCCTGCAGCCTTCTAACTGTCACTTTATAAAGAAACCATTCACAAACTATCCCTGATGAAAACCGACTAGATAATGACTAGTTAGGAATATCCAACTATTTGCACTATTTTGATTTGGTAGGTTGGACTGTGCAAAATATTTAATTGGTATGTTTATAAGTGGATATACTGTATTTTATTGAAACGGATATATGCGTGTATATAATGAAACTTTAAGTAGCACACGATCTGCTTACTTTCAACAGAACCTTGTCACATGTGCTTCTGTGCGCCGTTCCAGGCAGCCTCCTCCTTTCTTTTGTCAATGCACGTGATCTGATTACCTTCAGCGTTGCCTCGTCACAGCTGCCTTCTCACTCCAAGCTGCTTCCTCCTGTTAATCTATGCAAGACGCTTCTACAACGATGTGCAGCGTCACACTTTTACACGCATAGTAACTTGACTGTATGGTTGCCAAGCAACATTGCAAACCAGGAAACCATTCAGGGCATTGAACATACACACAGATTTATGAATAAATACACACACCTAGAGTCTGTATAAAAGAAGCCACGATGTATGGATTCTTTTTGTTGTTTTGAATGATATATTTGAATATATGAATAATAAGACTCTATGCAAAACAGTTCTGGAGCACTGACACCGCAAGTTCCCTCTTCGCATGACGGCGGTGACCACTTGCAGGGAGTACCACTTTACAGATGACAAGAGTCCAGGTAGGACTGAGGAGTTTAATCCAAGTAAGTCTCATACAACCAGAAAGGCAGCCAGCAACAGACTAACTGCCACTATTGAAACCTACATTGCAATTCCCATTTCAATCAGTCCCACCCAAGTTCTACCCACAGAATTAAAAAAACATATTTTTATTTAAACAAGAAAACACATAACAAACAATCAGCTAGTCAATTTACTTTCAGTATTGTGTTACATGTCATGAAGGGAACACCAAGCCCAGGAAGTCTCATCAGCCGAAATATACATTTCCAGGATATCCTTGATCACAATCCCCCTCCCCTCACCAGTGCTTAATTTGTCAAAAAAAGAAGTGCAGGTGCTGAACATTTTGCCAAGGAGTCCACAGCTCACTTCTTCCTCAGGGGAGCCCCACTTTCAACACTCACTGCCTCAATCTCTATCTTCTAACCTTGATCTGTTGTCTTTCCCCTATGTCTTTGCTCTAAGAGTCTATCTTCTCACCTCTCTAATTGTTTTCTATCATCTTTGTCACACCTGGCGTATTACATTATTCCCTGCATTTCTGATTTGCCCTCCATTCTACCCCTGCCCTTTTTCCTCTTCTCTTTTATCCATGCTCTGCTCTCTCTCCCCTCGACCGTGGCTCTTTATGATCACTCTTCTAGCAGTGATTAGCTGTGTCTCTGGTTTTTCATTTGTCCAGCTATTTTTCCTCTGTCCTGTCCTCTACATCCTTTCATTCTATCTTCTCTCTTCTTAATGCTCTTTTCTTCACATCATGGCTGCTTTCTCTTTGTATCTGATTTGCTCTCCTTTTCTTCTACTTTGTCTTATCTCTCTCCTCTCCTGTTATTTCTTTCTCCTCTTTACTCCTGCTCTCTCTGGCATCTATAACACTGCTGCTGCCTTTGACCCCTGCCGTCAGCCTGTACATGTCACTGCTGTTTTGAACACTGCGTTTTCCTGTTGTCTTTCCTAAAGAAGAGGAAGATGACCTGTTTCACTTTCTTACCTACACAGAGTGTAAAAACAAAATGTACACCAAATGAAAATTCTGTTTTTTGCATATATTAATCAGTGCAGTATAACTGGGTTATTTGCAGAACAGGTAGCTGCTCGAGCACAGCAGGTCATGTCAAGACTAGTGCTGCCTGTAATTAGTGGGTCCAGGGATGACGACTGCATTGGCATCCACTGCTCTGCTTGCTGTGACCCTGCCTGCTGCAGCACAGGCATTGTCCCCAGCCGTAATGCTGCCAATGCCACTAAGTATGGCTGTTGTGCCTACTGGACTCACGCACGCTCAGCAATTACCGTGCTGGGGTGCAGCGCACAGATTCTACAGGTGACACCATGGCGCATAAAAGTTGTGTTGGGTCACAGTCGCATCGAGCACGTTGAAGATAGCCACAATGCAGGGCTGAAGGATATGCTACTCTGGCTACACAGCAAGTGGAAAGTCCACACTTACTTTCGTTTATTCTTCCTCAAGAGCCCTCACTCCCAAGTTCCAAATGCGCTCTCGCAGCTTCCTTGCCTCAACTCCGTCTTGAGCCAGCCCCAATTATCCAATGGGAGGCTTAGGCTCTGGCAGTTGCATGGTGCAGCAGACTCTGGGAATAGAATGCAAGACATAGTTTGTCGATGAGTTCTTGGATTTGGGATCGGCAAGATGACATCATCACTAACTTGGTGATACACAATCATGCCTGCCTGGACAGACGTATGCTGGACTGTCTATGAACATTTACCAGTCAGAAACCATGCAATATATGTTATTCTTATTTTGAATTTGAACTATTAATATTGAGACCACCACCTGCAGGGTCAGAAATTGTAGCCCTGTGAAAGAAGTGCAGGTGCTGAGCACCTGAAAGCTCCTGCTCAAATTAAGCACTGCACACCTCAGTCCATTATCATCTGGTTCCTTTGCCTTGAAGGTGGTATTGGTGTACATATCATGCCTCTATATTCGTTCCACTTCCCCAAACCTTAGTCCATTTACCTGGACAGCCCCATCTTTCATAATAATTTCTTTTCGGCTATCATGCACCAATCCATATAATTTTTCCAGTCTGTCAACTCCGGGGACGCTTGGGCACCTCATAGCCTTTCAATATTTTGCTTGTCCACCATACATCCCAATGTTACCCAAATGCGTTCCTTACTAGTAAGGTCGGTTTCGCTCCAGATGTTTAGGAGACACCATTGTGCAGATTTCTGCATCACTGCCATGTGTACCTCTCTCATGCAAGAGATCATCTTTTCCCAATATATGTTTATAGCTGGACAGTCCCATATTATATGAAAGAAGGAGCCTTCCTGGCCACACCCCCTAATACAACTTGGGAGATCGAGTTTACCCATTTTTACCAAGGTTGTGCTCAGGGGTGGATGTAGGATCTGTGCAGTACTCTTAATCGTACCTGCCTAAACCGTGATCTCATGGCTATTTCCTTGGGCGAGGCTAGAGCTTCCATCCAGTCCTCTTCTTCCATCTGCCCTACGTCTTGTTCCCAACAGGCCCGCAGGGTCAGGAAGGATCTGTAGAATTAATCATAATTTTATGATATATCAAAAGCGTCTCCTTCTCAAGACGTTCGTCAAGTACCCTTTCTTCTAGTGGAGAGGAATACAGAAGCCCCTCTCCCCTTGGGATTTTAGCCCTTAATATATATGTCTCACTTGCAGGTATCTAAGGGTCTTTGACGGTGCTAACTGATATTCTTGCTGTGGTGTTGCGAACAATTTAATGTCCGCCTTTGCCCATAGATCACCCAGCCTGGAGGGCCAATCAAGTCCCACTTCCTAAATCCTCCATGTTTTCCCAAGAGTAAGAGACATGTTGAATCCCACAGTGGTGTCATCCGAGTGAGTCTACCCTTCCACCCAGAGCTATAAGTGTGTCTCTTTCCAAATCTTCAATGTAGTGGCGGTTGGCTCGGGAAAGGATTCTGCCTTATTGCCTGCGTAAATAGCCCTCAAGTACCCAGCTGATCGGATATTATGGCGGTCCATTTTTTATGCGGGGTCCTCCTGAGGGTAGTGTACCCAGTGATTGACCACTGTGAATTGGGCAGCCCAGTAGTACTTACGCAGAGCTGGGACTGCCGCTCCCCATCGTACCATTCAGTGCGGCTCTACCCAAAAGCGATTTAGTGGAAGTGATCTCCAGTGCTGTACATCACCACAGATTACAGAGAGGGGGTTCTAGGTTGTGTACATAAAAAAACTTTGGAATCTCTAGTAACATAAATGCACAGGTATTTAAACCCCTCGATTATTATAGATCTCTCACTTCCTCTAGGTTGGGACGGTGGGGCTTTAGAGAGGACATATAGTACTGATTTTTCCCAATTAATCGTATATCCAGAGTGCTCTCTATAGAGTTCAAATATATTCAGAATCCTATGGAGGATTGCCTTTGGGTTCGCTATATATAACAGGATGTCATCTGCATATAACGGTAGTCTGTCTTCTCAGTCTGGTGTCCATTTTAGCTCCTTGATTGTGGGGTCCCCACTAATCCAGACCGCTAATGGTTCCAACACCCCAGCAAATGTCAATGGGGACAACGGGCATCCCTGTCTAGTTTCCCGATAAAACTCCTAGATGTATTATTAGTGACAGTCCCCTTGGCAAGTGGGAGGGAGTATACTAGCTGCAGCCAGGACAGGAATTGTAGTCCAAAGCCTTGCTTCTCTAGCACCACATACATAAAGGGCCAATCGATGGTATCAAAGGCCATTTGGGCATCAATTGAGAGCACTACCGTGTCTTCTTCTATTGTAGCTGCTCTACCCAGGACTCCATGAAGTCTTCTCAAATTCAATGCCATGTTTCTGCCTGGCATAAACCTAGACTGGTCCGGATGAATGAGGGTGTGCACAAACTTTGTCAAACGGGTTGATCATAACTTGGCCAGTATTTTCACTTCTGCATTCAAAAGTGATACCGGTCTATTGAGGAACACTCTTCCTTGGGTTTACCTGCTTTGTATATAACCACTATATTGGCTATTCTGTTGCTAGTGCGCCCAGATCACGACTTTCCTGAAACATTCGGAGGAGCATAGGGGCAATCTTTGATGTTGTCTGTTTATATAGTTTGATCGGTATACCCTTAGGGCCTCTGCTTTTCTGGATTTTAGCGCCCCAAATGCTTGAGTAATTTCACATTCTGTTATTTCTACCACTCTGGCTTCTCTGTCTTCCTCTACCAGCTTTTGTATGGGTAAATGAACTAATAACGCCCTCTGGTGTGACTGAATGTGAGGCCTTTAGACCTTACTATAGTCTGACGCAAATTCTTCTGCGATTTCCTCTCCCTGCCTTGCCCCATTGTACCATCTCCCTGTTTAATCTCATAGACTCATCTTGCTGCTCCCTCTCTTCTGTCTAACCAGGCCAGCAATTTTCCTGCCTTATCATCCACTTCATATAAATTATGGTGCATTGCACAGTGTTTTGCCTTGGCTGCTTCTTCGGTTGTATCTCCAAATTCCTTCTGCTTAAACCGAAGGCAATGTTGCAGTGAATTGTTATTGTTCTGTAATTTTGCTTCCAGGTCTTTTAGCTCATGTTCTAATTTTGCCCTTTTATTTCCTTCTTGTGGCCTGCTATTGGGGAGATCCCTTGTCCTCTAATGACTGTATTATAGGCTTCCCACAAGATATTGGCAGAATCTATCGTACCCTCGTTTTCTACTATGTAATTATCTGTGGCTAAGTGGAGTTTAGCGCAGATTTGGGGTATTTTAAGATACTATTCGTTTAGTTTCCCTTGGTAAGTACGATTGGTGGAGCCTAGGTTATAATGTACACACACTGGGGAATGATCGGAAATACCATGTGCCAGGTAATGTGCATCATGGAAAATGGGAGTAAATGTGCCAATGTAAAGATATAGTCAATACGAGAAAGGGTGCTGTGGGCACCTGAGTGGTAGGTGTATTGCTGTGTTGTGGGGTTGAATGTCCTCCAAACGTCTATAATGCCTAAGGCTGACAGGAAGTCCCGTAGATTAGTTCCAGTCTGCTCCTGTGGTCGTATCGGCCAGCGGTCTACCTCAGAGGAGAGAGCAGCGTTGCAGTCTCCTCCCATTGTCAAGTTGCCTACTGAGAGTTTTAGTATTAGTGCCCCCAGTTTCGGAAGCAGCACTGTCTGTAATTGTGGTGGTACATACAGTGAGATTAGGTTGAATAACTGCTCTTCCCATATCTGCCGCTGTCGTCATAAATAATCTTTTGGACTATAAAGGGAAAGGATGAACGTATAAGGATGCCGACCCCTCTAGAACCTCTGGTGTACCCCCATGCGCGATCAGTTTGTACCCCCATCTATTTAGTGCTCCTTATTGTGTTCCTTAAATGTGGGTCTCCTGCAAGAGGACCACCTTGGGACATATCTTTTCAGGTATTGTAGGACTGCCCCTTGTTTAATTCTATCCCCAAAGCCATTAACGTTCCAAGAGAGAATTTTAAATCCTTTAGATGACCCTATATGGCCTACTTAGCCTCTGTACCAGGCTGTGTTCTAACCCCTACTGCATGGATCCCAAGTGGGGGTTGGGAGGTTTAATCCCCATCCCCCCACCCCGCATGACAGACTGATCCACCCACCGAATTATCCCTGCAAGCTCAAACAAAGACCCAACACAACTTTACCCTACAAACACAGAACCAAAACAGGATTATAAACTATTGTAAAGGACACAGGAAAAATATAACGGAAAAAACATGCAAAAACGCAGGGAGAATGAATATAACTTGCTGTTTATCTAACATAATCTTGTTAACCACCTTGATGATGTAGTTTCTACAATATTCACACTCTTGCCCTTCTTGGTATCATTGTCCCACCTGGCTCTACATACTTTCCTGAAATGCCTTCTCTTTTTACACTTGCCACACACTTTATCACTGGCTGGACCCTTAGGAAAATGTCCTAAATGATTCCTACTTCCACAACAGTAACATTCCAGTATTCTTCTCCTGTCTTCAAATGAAGATTCTTTCTTTCTTTCCTTTGCCTTGTTTCGAGACTGCACCACATGCACCTGTGAACTTAGTCATTTGTTTCATAAACAGTAGCTTCAATACTAATCACAATTTCCACTGCCTTGTCTAAAGTGAGATTTTCCACTGTTAACAGTTTTTCCTGTACTTTCTTACTGCTGGATTTTTCCACAATCTGGTCACGAATCACCTCCTCTTCAAATGCTTTGAAATCCCAAGTGGACGCTAACATTCTAAGATCACTTAAAAAATTCTCCACCGATTAACCAGGTAATTGCTGTCTCCTGTAAAACGTTTGATGTTCCATTTTGACCTTCTTCTTGAAGCGTAAGTCTAATGCTTTCATAGCTGAAGCATACACATCCACATCCTCCCCCAGAACAGGAAAAGGAGGTAAATGCTTTAACACCTTTCTACCCTCTGTACCTAATGAATGACGTAATAGCTCAAACCTCTTCCTATGGGTGAAAATCTCACCTTCAATAGCTTCAATGTACGCTTCAAATCCTTCACTCAATTGTTCCAATTCCACTGGAGGTAAACCTGGAGAAGCCATTAATGGTAGAGGGAGCATGACTGACTGTTGCATGCTTGCCTTAAACGTTGGATGAGCTACTCCTACGATTATTTGTGTGCAAGATAGTACTGAACAACTCCAGTTATTAGATTGAATCCTAATTGAATCACTAATTGTGCAAAGGTTGTACTTGAGGTGTGCGCATCATCCATGATACAGAATCACATGCTGGGTGGACAACAGAACAGGGTTTGCGAATCCTGATTGCACCGAAGGCTGTAATAAGAGGTGTGCGCATCACCTTGTGAGACAGCATTCACATGAAAGATGTCAGAATTACATGAAAAATAAAGAAAACGTACATTACAATACAACCTGTTGTACGAGTACGTACGTATTTACTTACTAGCAAGCACAGTACTAAATGTCTTTATAAAAGCACAGTGACAAATGCTTCTCACTTGAAGTGCCACCCGTAAAGCCTAGGATTGTCTGGTGAGGCCGAGAATAGCGGTGACGTCCCTCACCGCAACAGCAGATGCAGGCTGGTTACCTGGGAGCGCCTTTCCACAACACGCTGACGTGCCGATGCAGGTTGGTTATCTAAGAACGTCTTTACATTATGCGCTGCCGAAGACATCCTTGAAGACCAACAGACTAACTTGTTAGGCTGACGTCACTCAAAGAAAACCTGGGGAAATTGTGCCTTAAACTGGATACAACAGGACTTGAAATGGAAACTGCTTCCCCACATGACAGATAAATGCCGATTTAACAAATCACCACCGCAGCTGCCCTGCACTTAAGACTGGCATGGGCACCTCGTCGGCCATTCTGCAAAATATCCGCTGTCGCGCTGGTTGCAGCAAGCGAAGATAAACCAGTCGTCGCCACTGTAGGGAGTACCACTTTACAGATGACAGAAGTCCAGGTAGGACTGAGAAGTTTAATCCGAGTAAGTCTCATACAACCTGCAGGACAGCCAGCAACAGACTAACTGCCACTCTTGAAACATGCATTCCAATCAGCCCCACCCAAGTTCCACCTACAGAATTATCCCCGCGAGCACAGACAAAGACCCAACACCACTTTTATTTCTTTACAATAGGTAAATGCACCAACGAGGGATTTAAATGAATACATATTGTTACCTAACTTGTCGTTACTTTATGATGTCTATAACTTCAATCTTCAATTAATCCATTGCATGTCACTGTACATGACGATTGTAAAATAAAAATAAAAAATCATATTGGCCGGTGTATTCATATTTATATTGGAAACAAAACTCATGATACAGAAGAAAAAGAAGGGGGGAAAAAAAAGAAAAACAGGTGTTCTAGAACAGTAATGTTTCATTGTACATTGACAGTGTCCAGTACAATACAATCAAAGTTTCAAACTTAACTGACGTATGACCATGTACTGAATTCCCTCTTTCTCCATTTAACTAGAGATCGTTTGCCTTGCGATCACAAAAAAGCTCTTATAGGTGTTTGAAGGAAAGATGGGTTGTGTGTCGACGTTTCAGTCTCACTTTTTGTTTAACCACAAGACCATCTTCAGGATTATGTTTTTTATAGACTGAGGACCCCCCATATAGGTTGATGATTTAGCTGAAAGACAGAATGCCTGAACTGTATTCTGAGATGTGGTCATGAGAGAAGATGAGGATCCTATAATGATCAGTGGTTTTAGGTGAAACCGGAGTTGCTTTCAGCGTTGTTTAAAGGAGCAATTGTAACGCCAATAAGAGCTTTTATTGTGATAATTAGACAATCTATCTCTAGATGTATGTAGACATTGGACATTGGGCATTCAGTACGTTGTCATATTTCAGTAAACTTTGAATATGTTGTACTGGACACTATCAGTGTACTATGAAACATTATTGGTCTAGACCCCTGTTTTCCATTTTCTTTTTTTTAAAAATCTTTTCTCTTCTGTATCATGAGTTTTGTTTCTAGTACGATATGAAAAACTAATACACCTGCCGATAGGATTGTTTTCATTATTTTAGAATCATTTCATGTACACTGGAACAGAATGAATTAAATTCATTAAAAGTAACGACCATATGTGTAGAACAATGTTTCAAGTAAATCCCTTGTTGGTACCTTTACCTATTCTTTTTGAGCTATTCAAGTCTTCAATGGTATATTATGTTGCTCTTTTGTGTTATATAACACTTTTATTTCTTTGCCACGCATGATGAGTGGCCACAATATTTCATTTTGTTCTTTTGATAACTGTTTATTTGTATACCTCTGTTCTTTTGCAAAATGCTTAACATGTCCTCTCTCCCGCTTTTTTTTTTTTTTTTACCCTTCCAAGGAGAACCTGTAACTCTCTAGGAAGAATGGATTGCTGATTTTTAAAATGTACATTCTTGCATCTGGTGGGGTAAGGTTTGCTGATTATAGCAAACAGACCACAATACTAAACTTACTCTGCAAAGAAGGTCTAAGAATTTTTCACACTTTACCTGAACTACAGATTCCGGAATGAAGTGGAAATATGACACTATATTTACCAACTTTAAAACAATTAGAAATTTATTGTGGAAAAAAGCAAATATTATAAACTAGCACATGAACAAATTAGTGTTGTACAGATTAAACCATATATGAGCAAAGGGAATATAAGTAATTTTAAGGTAACGTACAAATATAGTTGCCAATGACAAGTCTTTACCTATCACTGCAAAAAACATAAAATGCAAAAACTGGGACATTGTTCCCAGATGTAGAAGCATAGAAAGTAATAATTAAGTAAACATGATAGATGTATGTGTAAGTGACATGACATTTAAAACTGAATAATCGTATCTGCTCAGTTTGGTAGAAGAAGTCACACTGATATAATGAGAACTTATTGTATGACTATTATAGAACATGATAGGGAAAGGCAAACTAATATAAAGGATCCCACGTGCAGGATATAAATAGATGGTGTCAAATGTTAGTGTAATCTGGTGCTTGTTACACCATGAAATCAGCAGATTTTAAGAAATACGTTGATATAGAATCCACATAGAAACCCAGTGCAGATGTGAAGGGTTTCGACAGTAAATATGTTGATTTATTTTGTCTTCAGATTTTTTATAAACCTAGCATGTAGGGATAGGAAGATTTGTGACAGGATTTATGTAGCAAATAAACCATCACCTTTGTTGGACTTAATTCATTTAAGCTACATTGGTCATGCAACTTCGACCAGTGGAAAATTTTAACAATTGTATTGGTAAATTCTTCACAGAAACCATATTATTTAGAGTTATCTGGAGGTTTTTACAGCCGAGTTGGGATTTCAAGAAGAGTCCTAAGCAAAAGTGCATTAGGTTAGGAATTTACCATTGACTGCAAGAGATGCTGTTTAAAATAGAATTTAATTTTTTTTTAAATAACAAGATAATTCAAGAAATTGAATCCTTAGATTGGTTGGCGTGATAGAGATCGCAGGTCACCCGACCAATAATTTCACCACTTATGTTTCGTGCCCATATACTTCAATTTATCATATACATTGATTAGATGACCTTACAATCTACTACCAATAATCATGAGTCCCTTTCGATTATTTCCAGTATACCCGACTTACCATCCACCGTTACGGGTACCTATGACCACGATGGGTGAAAAATCATTTGGCTTACAGATAAAAGGAAAACGATAATCAAGGTAACAAGGGTACATAACCATACAGGAAAAATGTAAGGGCAACCATCTAAGTTGTAACTAGGGCTACAGGGAACACGCTAAGACAGTTTTCATGAATGTGAATGAAAATTGGAATCCTAACAGATATAGTAAGGGTGAAAAATGAAAACACGCTATAACTCTAACAAACTACTTCAGTCAGTTTTATACGAGAAAAGTATAGACCACATTAGGAAATTTCAAACTGCAATGGAGAAAATGATTTCTAAAAGGTAGGGTAACATAGGAACACGCTATGAAATTAAATGCAAATAACTTTATGATATGCAATGGTTGCGGAAAGCATGGAAAATTATCATATGCAAAGGTATGTCTTTATTAAAGCAAAGACAGAAGAATAGAAAGGTGCAGTTTAGAGTTTTCGGCAAGATATTTACCTAGACTGGTGTGAAAACCAACCCTGGCCACTGGTCAGTTAAGGACAGGAAATACCCCAAGGAATAGCAGTCATCAATGGGACAGCTGGTGCAGAATGGACACCCCAAGACAGGACAGGAAACCCAGATTAGGATCAGGACAGGACCACCAGGACACGACCAGCACCCGCAGTTCGGAAGCAACGCCTGCGCTCCACCCTCTCTGCAGCTATCGGTCAGAACCCCGATTGGGTTAGCGAACTCCCCAGCAAAGTGCTCCGCCAGCACTTTAAGGTTTAGTAAAACCTTAGTCTATGGTCAAATTCGGACAGAGTGCTCCGCAGCGCTCTGTATATTCAGTCACCTATTGAGTGCGTTGGGTCAGTGACAGGTCAGCTATTCGGACAAGGCGGACAATTTCTCTAGCTAAACCTAGGCTAGATATACTCTTTTGGGTCAGTGTACCACCCCCAAATGTTGCAAAGTGTCAGAATCCCCAATTTCGATTGGTCCTAAGGTAGGATGGGTTAACACACCAATCAGAACAGACTTATTCAAGTCCTATTTTGCATTCTAAGGTACCGCCTAGCAAGATTGGGGTTCCCATGAGAGAATATGCAGAATACAATAGAAATAATGTCATTGTATCAAGTCAGGAACATGATTTCTCTATCCTCCTGGGTCAGAGGTGGCGTTCTCAGGAGCATCTTGTCTGTGACTGCCAGCTGGCTGAGTTCCACCGCTCAAGGCTACGGCTGCCTGGGCTGCGCGGTCATGCGCAGAAAGGACCCTCAAGATGGCTCTCGACCCAGTTGGACCCACCGTTTACCATGGTACATGAAAAGTAAGCGAAAACAAATTAAAACATAGCAATAAATGAATAAACTACATAACATGAGTGGGTACTTATGAATTATCATTATAAAATATACTATGCAATTATTTATTAGTGCAACAGACAAAATCACAAAAGCGACGGTGCAAGCTTCACCTCTCAATTAGAAAGCGCGGCCATTTTATGGCTGTTACGCATGCGCACCCTTTCCCTCCAAATGTGACTGCGTCATGTCACGTGATTATGCCTAACGCATGCGCAGAATCAGAATTCAAGCAGCATCCATTTTTAAAGACAAGGGTTATTCGTATTAGTGAAACACATAGGCAAGCATCACTATGATACACACGCACATTCAAAATACATAAATTTAGTAAAACAAACAATTGGAATTACGGGATTATAACAAATTTTCGAGGTTCTTGACTCGAGCAAGTCGCGATGCGAAATCTTGCTCTATCAATCCCCTCTTTGATGATATTTACTATCATCACAAAATAATGGAACCAGATGCCAACTTTCTTTCACACCTTGTACATTTCTATCTCTTCCAACAGGCGATTCAGTTTCTCTTTCTCATTTTTGGTAGGGTGAGAATTTTTCACCCTTTTATAAATCTGATTATTCATTTCTTCCAATTCAAGCTCATCCGCACTCCGTTTCACTCCTCTCGCATTCACTTGGTACTTCTTTGTGTGTTTGCGACATTTGCAACAGGCAAATATGAGAAATAGGATAAAACCTATCACTCCAACCTTAAACAATAAGCTTTTACCTAAGATAGCAAACCAATGACCTACATTGGAGAGACCATCAACCAGTCTCTTCCAGGCACTGTCAACCTCGAGTGGTTTGAGTCCCTTTTCCAAATTAGTAATGTTTTTCACATATCTTTTGAGCTGTACACTTTTGTCCGGAATGTAAGTGCAACAATGTTGCGCCTTCAACATCCGGCAGACTCCGCCCTCTTTTGCTAATAAGGTGTCAAGAGCAAGTCTGTTCTGCAAAACCATTGATCTGATCGCAACCATTTCAGTATTGACCAGCAGAAATCCATGAGCCGTGTCAGTAGACAACACATCCACTATTGTGGATAATTTGCAAATTCTGTGAGTGTTCAGAACCACTCCCACTCCAGGTATCAGTGCACTAAAAATACTACCCATTATTTCACCTACGCTTTCTCTTTTACTACGCATTAAGCCATTAGTGTTTTCGTTGCTTCCAGCAATTTCATTCACGTGGTATATTTTCGGGAAAACAATGCCAAAATAGCAGCTTCCATACCAGTGATCTGGCAATTTGAAATAAGCCTTGTTTCCACATACATAATAAATTCCGGGAAACACAGGTTCTGACCCATTTTTGAAACCCCAACCTCCAATTACCTTGTAATTATGTTCACATTGACTGGAACCAATGAAAATGTTATTATAATAACTAGTCTTCTCGCGATGAAGACAGAGTTTCCCTTTCTTTTCGAAATCCAGCAACAAAGCAGGCCCTGCCCCGCCATTTGAGGTGCTTTCCATGTCCTCAGCCCATTTTGGGGTTTTCTGTCTTTTGTCATTTGCCTTTCTTTGGAAACTCTCTCTTCTCTTTTCTGCCATGTTCAAAAAATATTTTCTCTTGTTCATGTAATGAACAGGTCAAGTTGTCTCTGTGTGCTTCATTTAAGTCTATGGTACCTATAGTCAGAAAGTATTCTCCCATATACCGTGTAACGTCACTTTTAGTATGTACAGGATTCAAGTTTCCACGTATGGGAAGTTCAGAAAATATCACGTCATTGTTAGAGTAATAGTACTGTAACGGTCCTCTTTTATAAAATAAGCTTGCTAAAATACTACAGGAAATTCCATATGTCAGGGGTAGGTGATGATAAGTCACGCCTTCAGCTACAGAAGTAGGTAGCTTCATGCAGACATAGCAGTCTTCTATCTCCATAGTTTCTACATAATGCACTAGCAAGTTTGCGAAAACATTTAAGTGTGTCTGGTTTCTAACTCCGTGGTAATGTAGTCCTTCCTCATCTGATGCTTCTAAGTCTCGTTTTGTCTGTCTGAGTGCTTTTTCACGTCTTTCTACACTTCGTGTTGTCAGTTCTTCAGGGTCGGTAGTCTGAGTAGGGTCAATATTAGTATTTTTGCTTACCATAAAAGGAATGAAAACTGTTAGTCCTATCCAAACTAATATTACTATAACTATACTACATATACATACCTTGCAGCATGTTTTGCAACAACTGCGGCTAGGTCTACCACTCACGCTTGAATCAGACATTTTGGCTCAGAAGAAGTTTTCAACCCCTCTTTGTGTCCTTGCCCAGGTACCTTTATGCTGAGCAATTTCACGGCGGTTCGTCCTCTTCCTCTGCAGAGTAATCAGTAATCGGTTCCCCGTCGCTTTCGTCAGTAATATCAAGATCCTCTAAATTTTCCAGAATCAGGTATGTCCATTCAGGATCCTGGTATTTTTCATTCAGTCTTTTTATTCGATCACTCCTTCTTTTGGAGCTTTCTCCAGCTTGCTCTGCTATTCGTATGCTTTTTCTTCTGTCAGCAAGTTTTTCTTCTACTGTTTTTTTTCTCAATCTTAGTCTCTTAATGTATCTTGGTTCGATATTTTTCTTTTTCTTGAGTCTTTTGGTTGGCACTGTCAGTTGACTTTCTTCTAATGCTCTTTTGTTTTCATTCGTTTGTGGCGCTTCTTTTGTCTCTTCCCTTCCTGTCTTACTAGTCCCAGGTCTTGTATCTATTTCTTCTGCCTGGTTACTAAGCTGGCCTGGTTCAGGTGAATTTTGGTTCTGGCTTTCGAATGTCTCTGTTTCTGTGTCCTGAACACGTTCTTCTAGTTCTATCTGATCCTGTTCAAGCACTTCGATCTCTTGATTTTCTTCCGCTCGAACTTTTGAACTAGTTCTAGTCTGTCCCTTTTCAATATCAGGAGTCAGTGGAGGAGTATCGATCACTTGTTCTGTCCCTGTCTGACCTCCCTCTTCGTCCTCAGATTTGATGTGAATCTCAATGATCTGAGGGTCTTCGCCTGTGCCTGTCTCGACCTCTCTATTCCACTCTCTATCTGCGTAGATTCGCTCTCTTGTTCTGATTGGGTCTTCAAGGAAATCGATTATAGGTATCCAATCATCTTGGCTGGTGCTCGGTTGCTCGTCATCAGCTACTTCCGGACCAACGTCTGCAGGACCCTCAGCTGGACTGGTGCTCGGTTGTTCGTCTTCAGCTATTTCAGTACCGACATCCGAAGACACCTCAGCTGGACAACCTTCAGCTCCAGGCTCCTGTCTGGAATTACCTTTTGAGTATGGCTGGCATGGATCCACCTGGGAACGCCTGCACACTTCACTGCTGTCGTGGTCACCAGTATTACTTGCCGTTTTTCTCCCCACCTCGGTGCAAGGCAACTCGAACGAGTGTGCTTCTTTATTCTAACCCAGTCACCTGGAACCAATTTGTGAACTGGAGTTGTCGGGTTGGCGACGGCGTCTTCCCCAATCTGGCGAGAGAGAGAACGCACTTGGTCACCCAGTTTCCTGCAGTACTCAAGTACCAAATCATCAGAAATGCTTAACAGTTTGTTTCCTGGTACCCATGCTTGTCTCATCACTCTTCCCATCAAAATTTCATGGGGGCTCAGGCCTGTTCTCCGATCTGGAATACTTCGGAGTCCCATCAGAACAAGAGGCAAGGCAGTAATCCAATTTATTCCAGTTGAGTCACACATTTTGGCCAACCTGGATTTAATAGTGCCATTTATCTGCTCTACCACTCCAGAAACCTCTGGACGATGTGCACAGTGCAACTTTTGTGTGATTCCAAACGCTTTACAGAGTTGGTCCATCACCTCATTCTGAAAATGTCCGCCTCTATCTGATTCAATAGTGACTGGCACCCCAAACCTAAGTATCAATTCTCGTAGTAACAATTTGGCTACTGTTAAGGCATCACTCTGTGGGACAGGGTAAGCTTCCACCCATTTTGAAAATAGGCAGACCACTACAAGGACATATCTTTTTCCCTCGCAGCGGGCATGGTGATGAAGTCAATTTGTATTCTTACAAAGGGACCCCCTGACTTTCCAATTTTCCCCAGTTCAACTACTGTTCTCTTGCCAGCGTTGAACTGTTGACAAGTCATGCACCTCTGGCACAAGGATTCTGCTACCTTCCTGAATTTCGGGTTATACCAGGTCTGTTGAAATACCAGAACCATGGCATCCCTACCAATGTGTGATCCTTCATGTATCAGTCTGGCCATAGGGGCAAGCAGGTTCCTAGGTAACACAGGCATACCATCTGGGCCCACAATGACACCATCCTCACGTCTTGGTCGACAACCAAGTCCCTTCCACTTCTCTTTCTCTTCCCAGGGCACAGCATGCTGCCATTCTCTCACTTCATCCCAGGTAGGCACTTCTTCAAACACCATAAGTTGGCAGCTGTTTCCAGTCCCACCCCGTCTGATATTCATTGACATGCGATCTATAGCACATTGTTTTGCTACTCGATCAGCAAAATCATTACCCAATGACACGGGGTCAAGGCCCTTTTTATGAGCAACACATTTGACCACTACCAATTCTTTTGGTAATTGGATTGCCTCTAGAAGGTCTTGGATTACTTTTCCATTTCGAATGGGAGTACCTGATGAAGTCAGGAATTCTCTTTGTAGCCATAATTGGCCAAAGTCATGCACAACCCCATAACAGTACTGGCTGTCAGTATGTACTGTTATTCTTTTGTCTTTTCCCAATTTGCAAGCTCTTATCAAGGCAATTAGTTCGGCTACATGTGCAGACTTTACTCCAAATAAACAGGATGCTTCTTTAACTTTGTCTAACGCAACCACAGCGTAGGCAGCACTTAGGCCTACAAGTTCGTGTCTCATGCATGAACCATCCACAAACCATTCTTCATCATGTACAGGCAAGGGTGTTTCTTTAATGTCTGGACGGGGTTTAGTACTGAATTCTGTCAGGTCAATGCAGTCATGCTCGTTCTCTCCCTGGTCTTCTAAAACCATTGAGTCGGGGAGCAGAGTGGCTGGGTTCAGTATATTACACCGAGTGATGGCCACATTTGCAGCACCCACGAGAATCTTCTCGTATTTAGTCAGCCGACTAGGGGTGAGATACTGAGTCTTTGTTCTGGTTAGTAAAATCACAACTGCGTGTGGAACATACACAGTTACAGGATGTCCCATGACAATAGATTCACTTTGTTCTAAACTTGTGCATGTTGCAGCCACTGCTTTCAAACATCCAGGTAATCCAGCAGCCACTGGATCCAACGTGGCAGAGAAATATGCCACGGGGCGTCTAGTCAAGCCATGTTCCTGAGTTAGGACCGACAATGCACAATTGTCTCGTGTGTCACAGAATAAAGCAAACTCCTTAGAATAATCTGGCATTCCCAAAGCAGGGGCTGTACACAGACAATCCCGTAATTTAGTAAATGCTATTAAGCTTTCATCATCCCATTCCACATGGTCCGGTGCTCCTTTCTTTGTCATTTTTATTAAAGGCTTGGCATGGACTGCGAATCCCACAATCCATTGCCTGCAGTAACCTACAACTCCAAGGAACATTCTGACTTCTTTGTGAGTACGGGGTAACTGCATCTTTTGAATTATTCTGACTCTCTCTGAGGTCACTTTCCTGATTCCCTTTTCTATCTGGTGCCCCAGATATTTCACTGATTTTGAACAGAATTGCAATTTTTCAGGGGCCACTTTGTCCCTTTTCACTTAGGTGATTCAGTAGGGCAATGGTGTCAATCACGCAATCCCTATGACTTTTGGACGCCACCAAGAGGTCGTCAATGTATTGCACCAAAACAGATTTTCTAGGTAAGACTAAAGTTTCCAGGCATTTTTTAAAGATCTGATTAAAGATAGAGGGGCTCTCTGTATACCCCTGGGGGACCCTGTTCCAAACGTACACGTGACTGTTGAAAGCAAATGAGAAAAGAAATTTGCTATCTGGATGCAATGGGATCGAAAAGAATGCATGACATAGGTCAATCACAGTGAACCATTCAGCATCCCAGGGAATCTGATACAGAATCACAGCTGTGTTTGGGACAATAGGACAGCAAGGAACCACAATTTTGTTTACCTTTCTCAGGTCCTGCACTACTCTGTACTTGCCACTATGTTTCTTGATTCCAATTATTGAGGAATTACACGGGCTACTCATTACTTCTTGTATGATGTTTGCTTCTAGCAATTTCTGTATCTCAATGGCAACTCCTGCTCTCACTTCGGCACTCATTCTGTAAGGCTTAGTATTGGGGTAGGCTGCATTTTCTTTTATGGCTATTTGTATTGGGTCTACATTGGCCATTAATCCTACATCCTTTCCTGTAAAGTCCCATACTTCTTGTTTCACTGTCTGTTGAAGATCTTCAGGTAAGTCCTGTATAGTCATTCGTTTAATTTCTGAGTCTGGTCTGACTAACATTAATTTATAAATACCATCTTCATCTGGGGTCTGTATTTCGACGCCCTTTGGTGTGCAAAAGATAGTACAGTTCATTTTGCACAGCAAATCACGTCCCAGTAAGTTCACTGGACTGGTATCACAGACGACAAATCTGTGCATTTCTTTGAAGTTCCCTATTGATATCTCCATGGGCTCGGTAACGGGGGTACTAATCAATTGATTAGATACACCCACTACTTGGATTGCTTCTCCCGAGAGGGGTAGGTTTGGAACGTCTGCTGTTCTCACAGTAGAACGGGTAGCACCAGTGTCCAATAGAAAGGTGACATCATTTCCATCAACCTTTCCTTCAATGTATGGCCCGGACTGGTCTACCGGCAAGGAGGCGCCAAGTACACACTCCTTGTCCTCCCCTCTCAGGCCCCGTCAGTACTCGTCGTCACAGAAAAAAGTGTCATTCAATAAATATTGCGAAGTTGCTGCATTTCTGTTCTCAGTGCCCCCCCCAGATCTCCATATCCTCTCCCTGCGGTGATTTTCCCTTAAAAGTTGGCTTTGGCGCTCGGGGTATTTGAATCGTTTTTACCTGCTGCTGGGTCTTTCTTGGCTTTTCATTCTGCGTCTGTGGAGTTAAATCAGGGGTTTGGGTATTATTGGACTGTAAATACAGACACTCGTCTCTCCAATGTCCAATTTCCCCGCACTGGTGGCAGGGAAATTTCTTTTTGGCTTCCTCTCTGCTCATTTTTGCTCTGGGCTTTCCTCCACCCCCACCCCCAGGGCCTTCGTTCTGAGTAGTTTTGTTTAACTTATTCAATTGTTTTTCTTGATGTTCTGCAAGCTTTACTTGAGCCCACATCACTTTCTCCTTCAGGGCCTTTTTCTTTTCTGCCATTTCGTCCTCACAGTACTTTGCGTACCGTAGGACCTCGTCCATTTTCTTGGACTGCCAACAGATTTTGTTATCTTTTATCCACTGACAAATTTCTGGTCTTAAACCGTTTACAAACCTGTAAATGAAATGCGTCATGTCCTTCATCTCGATGTTATCTATACCACTGTACGTTTTGAACACCTGCAACAGCCTTTCATAAAAGGAATGCACAGTCTCGTCCCTTTCCTGCGTGGTTCTATCTATCTTGGTCAGATCAGTTTCCTTTGCGGGCACTTTTAGCTTCAGATGCTGAATTACCTGATCATATTTTTTCATCACCTCTTTAGAGGGTTCTCCTGTTGCTGAGTCCCTCGGGTATTCCTCACTAGGCCAACCTATGGCGATTTTACACTCCGTCCACAGATCTACAGGGACCACTATGTCGAAGAACGCATCCAGGTCCTTCCACAAGCACCTTTGCACTTTTACAAATCTTTCTACCTGCCGGTACCAATCGACGGGCTTTTCTCGTAATTTCGGGAAGTCATTGGTAAAGGACACAATATCCTGTCTGGACCATGGAACATGTACATATTTTCCTCCTGGCACTTCGCGCATAGGGCATAACTGTTCTGGTTTGTCTGCTTCCTTTAGAACAAATTCGGGAGTTACCTGCTTAGACCTGGCCTCATCTTTTTTTTCTAGCCCATCTGGCTTTCCATCTTTCTACGTCTCCCCATTTCTGTAACACTGTCAATAGTTCCTTGACCTGTGCCTTTTTCCCTGATATATTCAGGTTTTCCAAATCTTTGTCTGAAAATTCTGCTCTGTATGGTTTCTGCAAGGGTTTCGATTTTGAAATATCTATTCCCATGCTAGCAGCAGTATCTGTCAATTTTTCATGAAGTACTCGGGCATTTCGGGTAAGACTTTTGCAAATAAACAACAGTTCTTCTTCAGAGTAGGTATTTAATCTGTCTAATCCCACATTTCCTGCCATTAGTTCTTCTATTTCTACTCTCAGTTTGTAGAGATCTAAAGGTTTCGTCTGCGGAGTTTGTTTCTCTAATTCTTGACTCCATCTTTCAATTTCTTCAGGAGTCACCAACGTGACACTCCTAGTACCCGAAGTCGATTCCATTTGAATCTCCCTCGTATTGAAAGGATTATGTCTTTTCTGCATCCTTTTCCCTGTATTTCTATTGGGCAGATCCAATAGCGAGGCCTCAGACTCTCACTCACTTGTCTGGTCATCTACAAATAAGGGTTCTGATCTTGGCTGGGCTATGACTGGGGAAATGACTGGAGGTTTTGGACTTTCATGTTGGTCCCCATACAACGGAACCACGGGTCCGATAGTTACTGGGATTGTCAATGCCTCAGGACTGGTATTTAACTGGGAAATTTTCTGAATTATCTCAGCTCTCTGCTTTGCTAGAACTTCTCGCTCCTTTTCTTCCAATAATCTCTCTAAGGATTTGTCATGTAACACCTGCGGGGTCAGAGTGGGAGCATAACTCTGGGCAGTGGGATGAGTCTCACTAGGTCCTTCACCATAATTAGGTCTTGGGAACAAACTTCCTGTACCTAGGGACATTGGTTCTCTTTCATATAAAGGCTGTAAAAACGGCATTCCTGAACCTGATGGTCTCGCCTCACCCTCGTAGGGAGGTCTCGGGGGAAAATCGCTTTCACGGGAGTATCTTGCATCCCCACTAGCTGGTATTCTTGGATAGATATCTCTTGTATCTACGGGACCTAAACTCTCGGTATAACGAGGTATGGGGCAACCCCCTCCTACACTGGCGGATCGGGCCTCATCCTGGAGATGAAGTCTTCGGGAATTATCCCCCTCACTGGAAGGTCTATTTCTTTCATTATAAGGAGGCGGACTTCTCATAAACGGGTCATCTAATAATTCATCATCCGACTCTCCAATAGGTACCCAATGTTTGCATTTTTCTGTTTTCTTCTCCCCCCCAGGAGGACCACATGCTGGCATCATGGGAAACAGTCCTTCTACAATCATATTCTGTCTCCACTGTTTCATCTTTTTGGCTCGGGCTTCCTGCTTTAATTTTGGATAAAATTTAGTTAACCCTTTATCCATTCGGGGCTTATCTCTTTCAAAAGCCTCAATTTCCCATTCCTCTAGTGCTTCGTACTGCGTTAATCGAGGTCTGGGATGTAAATCATTCATCCGGGTTCTCAGATTAAATAGAATCCTACTGTTAAAGGTACCCTCTAACGGAAAAGCCAATACTCCGTCATCTTTCGTGTATTCCGCCCAGTTCTCCAACCATACACATGTGTTGTACCCTTTATCGAACATCATGAAAGATGCGGGAGTGTTGGGTGGCGGTATGACAACACCTTCTCTAGTTTTAATCGGTTTGTCTTTTTTGAAATAATTTTTCACTTTGTTTACAAGAGACACTTTTCTCTTATTTCCGTACATAATGTCGTTTTTAACGCCTTTCCACTGATCGTTCTCAAATCCCATATGCCGTGGATCAGGTCTGGTATGCCGTCTATACGAATGCCACATACGATTTTTATGAGTGACTTTGTTTACAAAATCACTTCCAATCCAAGTGCGTCTCTTATTTTCGTGCGACCAATGAAATGCACGATTCCAAATAATTTCGACCAATGGGTGCGCGGCCTTTCGCGAGACCGTTCTCACGCTTCGGCACTCACCCCTCCTTTACAATTCCAGCTCCGCTACAACCCCGCTGTGACTACCAATCCCAGCGCGGCACAGAGTGATGTCAGAGCAGCTTTGCGCCTGACTCCCTCCTTTACAAGGTAACGGAAACTTTCTTTCTTTCTAAAGTGCTAGTGCTTGGTTATTTAACAACGAATACACATTCGCCACTGTGCTCAAGTGTCTAGACAGGAAAGAGTTTTGTTTCACTGCAAGTAAACTACTTCCATTTACTTTTCACACTCTACGGGTAGATCTCTTCTGCCTACCCTTCACACTAGCATTGGGGCACCTGCTACTTCCCTAGACTCATCCACCTTTCCGGGATATATCCAAGTCTAAAGTTTCACCAGCGAGCCCTTTTGCTTTCACTCAAGCTCCGATGAACCTGCTACTCTTCCGGTGTGACCCTCACTAGGTTATGCCACAATAGGAATTTTGCCAATGAACCTCGTTACTAACATTTATTCAGTCATACATTCAGAAAAAAAACCCTAGTTAGTGCTTCCAGTTCTGCCTAACCTGCACCAACTTTCCTTGAAAGCCAGTGACCTCAAAGCAAGTGTATTCTATTCACCACTCGCTATTCAATTCCCCGGGGATTTCCGACAACATAGATAGCGTTTTACATACGAATGGATTAGCACATATAACAATATAATAACAAGAACATTGATTTTAAAACATTTCATAATTTTTCAAAGCAAACATTTCAAGTGAGTGATCAGATCACCCGAATTGCCTACTCTCGTTAGCAGCAAATAAGGTTTCCTACCTAGCAGCATCCAACTTAGCTAATCTAACTAGTCCTACCTAACCTTTAACTATTCCCTAGCCATCCTCGATGCTACCAGAAAATTACTGATAGAGATCGCAGGTCACCCGACCAATAATTTCACCACTTATGTTTCGGGCCCATATACTTCAATTTATCATATGTTAATGTTAATGTTAATGTTATGGTAATTTGTATAGCGCGCGGCTGCCCCAGCAAAGGGGCGTCCCGGCGCTGCGAACAGACAAAATGCAGAGAGTTAGAGGCGCAGAAAAGAGGAAGAATTATTGAAAAAGATGAGTTTTGACGGCCTTTCTAAAGGTTAAAAGATCCTGTATACCACGGATAGCTTCAGGCAGGCTATTCCATAACTTGGCAGCCAGAAAGCTGAAGGAACGGCCTCCCATTCTGGCAAGTCTGGTACGGGGTATGATCGCAAGATGTTGTCCCTCTGAGCGGAGCGATCTCCTAGGAATGTACTCTGACAGGAGGGGGCGCAACATTGGGGGAGAAGCGGTTTTAAGGATTTTAAAGGCTAAACACAATGCCTTGAACTGGATCCTTTTGCCCACTGGGAGCCAGTGGAGTTTTTTCAGGACTCCGGAAACCGAGGAATGGCGAGGGAGACCTACCAGAGCCCTGGCTGCCGCATTCTGGACTCTCTGTAGTCTGGTTGTTTCAGCCAGGTTTGCCCCCAGTAAGAGAGAACTGGCATAGTCCAGCCTAGAAAGAATGGTCGCCTGGACAATTAGTTGGCGAGTGCGGCAGTCAAAGAACTTCAAAATAGGTCTGATGTTACGTAAGATGCCAAAGCACGTGGCAGCCACTTTTTTAGTGTGGTGAGTGAACTTTAAAGCAGAGTCCACCCAGACCCCCAGATTTTTCACACATTCCTTAGGCTTGGGAGGTTGGCCTAAAACATCAGGCCACCAGTTGTCTCCCCAGGACGAGGTGTTTTTCCCCAGGAGCAGTATCTCTGTTTTCCCGGCGTTTAGTTGGAGGAAATTCGCCGTCATCCAGTTGGTGATGTCAGTGAGTGTCTGTTTAAAGTGATGAGCCTCCAGACCACCGTTGTCATTAAGAGCCACCACCAACTGGGTATCATCTGCATAGGATACCAATGCTAGTCCGTTTCTTCTAGCCACCTCCGCCAGAGGGCGGACATAAATATTGAACAGGGTAGGGCTCAGGGAAGAACCCTGCGGCACTCCCTGTCCAATGTTATGCTCCTTGGAGATGTAAGGGGGGGTAGAGACTCTAAACGACCTGTTAGACAGGAAGTCTCTAATCCATCCCAAAGCAGTCCCTGTGACTCCAATTTCCTCCAGTCTCGTCAAGAGGACCTCGTGTGACACCGTATCGAAGGCAGCACTAAGGTCCAACAGGACCAGTGCTGCCGTTCCTCCGGTGTCAAGAATTGTACGGAGGTCCTCTGAAACACTGAGCAAGGCTGTCTCGGTGCTGTGACCAGCTCTAAACCAGTGTTGGGAGTCATCCAGAATGTTATTGGCAAGAAGGAAATCGGACAGAATGTTATTGACATGTGCCTCCATGATTTTGGCGGGCCAGGGAAGCAAAGAGATGGGCCTGAAGTTCTCAGGAAGCGAAGGATCTAAGGTGGGTTTTTTTAGGATGGGGGAAACCCACGCCTGCTTCCATTTGGAAGGAACTCTGGCGGTGGAGAGAGACAGGTTGATAATGTCTCGGATGTGTTCTGTGATAAGTTCGTGGGCTACACAGAAAGTATCTGGTTTTAAGGGATCTGCAGGGGATCCAGATTTTATTTTCTTACCAATAGTTTGGAAACTCTCACGCTCAAGTGTAGGAAGGGAGGAGAGAGAAGGCAAGGTAGGGTCAAAAATGGCCGATGGCTGCGGACATTTTGGAAAGGTGTCATAGATTTTCTTTATCTTATCGACATTGATTAGATGACCTTACAATCTACTACCAATAATCATGAGTCCCTTTCGATTATTTCCAGTATACCCGACTTACCATCCACCGTTACGGGTACCTATGACCACGATGGGTCAGGGAGCTAGCTGTAAAAGGAAAGGCAGCAAAATACAAAACCCAACCTAAGTTTCATTTCGATGTTTCATCAAATGACCACGGACAACTGGGAAGTTTTAAGTTTCTTTATCTAGAATTCAGGCTTGAAAAATCATTTGGCTTACAGATAAAAGGAAAACGATAATCAAGGTAACAAGGGTACATAACCATACAGGAAAAATGTAAGGGCAACCATCTAAGTTGTAACTAGGGCTACAGGGAACACGCTAAGACAGTTTTCATGAATGTGAATGAAAATTGGAATCCTAACAGATATAGTAAGGGTGAAAAATGAAAACACGCTATAACTCTAACAAACTACTTCAGTCAGTTTTATACGAGAAAAGTATAGACCACATTAGGAAATTTCAAACTGCAATGGAGAAAATGATTTCTAAAAGGTAGGGTAACATAGGAACACGCTATGAAATTAAATGCAAATAACTTTATGATATGCAATGGTTGCGGAAAGCATGGAAAATTATCATATGCAAAGGTATGTCTTTATTAAAGCAAAGACAGAAGAATAGAAAGGTGCAGTTTAGAGTTTTCGGCAAGATATTTACCTAGACTGGTGTGAAAACCAACCCTGGCCACGGGTCAGTTAAGGACAGGAAATACCCCAAGGAATAGCAGTCATCAATGGGACAGCAGGTGCAGAATGGACACCCCAAGACAGGACAGGAAACCCAGATTAGGATCAGGACAGGACCACCAGGACACGACCAGCACCCGCAGTTCGGAAGCAACGCCTGCGCTCCACCCTCTCTGCAGCTATCAGTCAGAACCCCGATTGGGTTAGCGAACTCCCCAGCAAAGTGCTCCGCCAGCACTTTAAGGTTTAGTAAAACCTTAGTCTATGGTCAAATTCGGACAGAGTGCTCCGCAGCGCTCTGTATATTCAGTCACCTATTGAGTGCGTTGGGTCAGTGACAGGTCAGCTATTCGAACAAGTCGGACAATTTCTCTAGCTAAACCTAGGCTAGATATACTCTTTTGGGTCAGTGTACCACCCCCAAATGTTGCAAAGTGTCAGAATCCCCAATTTCGATTGGTCCTAAGGTAGGATGGGTTAACACACCAATCAGAACAGACTTATTCAAGTCCTATTTTGCATTCTAAGGTACCGCCTAGCAAGATTGGGGTTCCCATGAGAGAATATGCAGAATACAATAGAAATAATGTCATTGTATCAAGTCAGGAACATGATTTCTCTATCCTCCTGGGTCAGAGGTGGCGTTCTCAGGAGCATCTTGTCTGTGACTGCCAGCTGGCTGAGTTCCACCGCTCAAGGCTACGGCTGCCTGGGCTGCGCGGTCATGCGCAGAAAGGACCCTCCAAGATGGCTCTCGACCCAGTTGGACCCCCCGTTTACCATGGTACATGAAAAGTAAGCGAAAACAAATTAAAACATAGAAATAAATGAATAAACTACATAACGTGAGTGGGTACTTATGAATTATCATTATAAAATATACTATGCAATTATTTATTAGTGCAACAGACAAAATCACAAAAGCGACGGTGCAAGCTTCACCTCGCTATTAGAAAGCGCGGCCATTTTATGGCTGTTACGCATGCGCACCCTTTCCCTCCAAATGTGACTGCGTCATGTCACGTGATTATGCCTAACGCATGCGCAGAATCAGAATTCAAGCAGCATCCATTTTTAAAGACAAGGGTTATTCGTATTAGTGAAACACATAGGCAAGCATCACTATGATACACACGCACATTCAAAATACATAAATTTAGTAAAACAAACAATTGGAATTACGGGATTATAACAAATTTTCGAGGTTCTTGACTCGAGCAAGTCGCGATGCGAAATCTTGCTCTATCAGGCGCCCATAGTAGTGGTGCGAAACTCCGATCAATCAGTGGTTGTATGTGTTGACCTTCACGAGCTGAATAACTCTATTGGTAGATATCCATTGCCAAACTTTAATGAAATGTTTACTATTCTAGGAAAGACGAGATGGTTTTCTACTATAGACTTATCATCTGCATACCATCAGATTGAATTATGCTGAACATCTTGCATCCTTTATTCCATCATTTGCAGCATTTTGATATAGACGCATGCCATTTGGGTTGGTGTTGGAAATGGCCCTTTTTGCATGGTTATCTCTAAACTTTTTGCCTCTTTCTCCTATTTTTTCCTGACCTGTTTGTGTTGGTTTTAGGACTCTGGGCACTTTAGCACTGATTAGCAGTGGTAACGTGCATATGCTCTCTGTGTAAATTGTGTTATGGATTGGTGTTTCCATGATTGGATATTTGATTTACTTGTTAGTCCCTAGTAAAGTGCACTGGGTGTGCCAGGGCCTGTAAATCAAATACTACTAGTGGCCCTGCAGCACTGATTGTGCCACCCCTTGAGTAGCCCCGAAAAGGTAAAACTGACCTGCCAGTACAGAGTCCACGCAGTTTGTAACTGGCATGTTGACTTGACGAGTGCACACACTTGCCAGTCCCTAACCTTCCCTTTTCTTATATGTCACCCACCCTAAGGTAGGCCCACGGTACCCCTTTGGGCAGGGTGCAGTGTATGTGAAAGGTAGGACATACCCTGGTGTGTGTGGCATGTCCTGATAGTGAATTACGACCAATTTCGTTTTTCACTATTGCAAGGCTAACTGTTCCCCATAGGACAGAATGGGGAGTTTGTTTATAACATCTTATAAAGATAACTGGCCAGTGGCGGCTGGTGACTTTTGAAAGTGGTAGGGCGTAAACAATTGTTGTACATTACTGTAGCGAGCGAGCGAGACCGAACCACCTACGGTTGAAAAAAGAGTGGGCAAATGGTGCATTTCCAAGCAAATTTGAGAAAGCAGTTAGGTTAATAAAGCAATTGAGAATATGTGTTAATAAAGACAGAAACATACAGCACCTCTTGAGCCAGGACAGGTGCTCAGTTTCGGACAGACACGAACATACAGCATGCCTTAAGCCAGGACAGGAGCTCAATGCACGGACAGACACGAACATACAGCACCTCTTGAGACAGGAGAGGAGCTCAGAGCAGGGACAGACACGAACATACAGCATGTCTTAAGCCAGGAGAGTAGCTCAATGTAGAGACCGATGCAACTACACATTTACTCGTTATCCAGAAGAGGTGCTAAATGCTGGAACAGACTCGACCATACAGCAACTCGAGATTCATGGGAAGGCGCTCCACATACAACACCTCACTATGTTGAAGGGAAAGTAACAATGCGCAGTGCGTCATGAGCCAGCTGAAGTGATTATTAAGTGAAACAACCAATTCGATGGTATTTCACTTTTTTCACGGCGCCATTCTGGAAATAAATAACCTTAGTTTGCAGCCAAGACTAGTGACTGATAACACGAAGTCTGAAGTCAATATTGTTAAAATAGTTTAAAATATATCATAAAACCATCATGTGCATAAAACCATCACAGCACTGTCTGAACTCGGAAGTCAATATTGTTAAAAATATTTTCATATATATCGTACAACCATCAAGGGTGGAACAATCACTGCACTGTCTGTCAGCTCTTACAACAGTTTGCTGGAGCTGACTGACACCCCCTTTTCATAGTGCTTAAAAGCATTGTGAAATATGTTTGCTTTTTAAACATTGGTGTCCATGGTTTACTTCGGCCTGTACGTAAAGTAGGAACGGCTTTGAAATAGGCCACATAACACTGCTCCAATAAGAATTTATTAAGAGCGAGTTCTCTAATAGTTCATGTTTAAATATGAAGAGACAAGTTACTCGTCATGTAAATCCTGTACGTGGCCCAGATTATACAGCAACGTTATAGTTTTATCAAAACAAACAATAGGTTTTTGTACAACTAATTCAGAACCCACGTTTTAAAGACCTTTCGTATGCAATAAAGAAAGGTGTGCATAAGATCACAGAATTTAAGCAGGGAAGCCGTGATAGCGCTTTACCTTAACACCGGCTACATTAGAACACACTCATGGTGAGTACACGGGAGGCCATTAAGGGCTTTGACTGGAATCACAAGAGGCTGACCCGACCTCGAAATTCTAAATCTAAACTACTCCCCAGCTCTATAGTCTTCTGCTCTGGCCCAGAGGCCACATCCCGAGTAGGGAGAGGGATAGAGACAAGCAGAAGCCACGGGCAAACTCGAGATTCTAACAGTACCACGAGCTCGGCCAAGCTTCCGGCAGCTCTCTCACCACTACAAATTAATACCAAATTACATATTCATCCATTGCTACTGGGACTCCCACTTATAAGGAAAACCTGAACAACTAAGAACTTATGTCCCTCTCACTTTCGGTGAGGGCGGGGTGGTCGGGTGGGGGCCAGGGGAGTTTAAAATTAAAATAAGAAAACTTACCTGAGTGACGGGGTCCAGGCCGCCTCTGCCATTACCAACACAGGTAACCAATCACCTGGCAATCGAGTGTTGCAGGATAACCTTTTCTGAGCCAGACAGCACTCTGTTCGTCCGCAGCATGTTAAGGCCTCGCTCGGGTCGGCAACTCCGTGTCAGTGTTACAGACTGAAGAACAGCAAAGAGACGGTGTCCAGGTGGTGGGATCTACCACATAATGCTGTACTTATCATGATAGCCAGGTTCATATTATTGGTGGGGCCCAGTAGGTCACTTTAGATCGACTGGAGCAGCTTGATGGTGTTTGTCCATTGCGCGCCATAAACATTCAGCCAACACGATATATCCCAGAAGAAAATCTGAACTAGTGAACTCAATAACCCACGCCCCCATCAGCTTCCATTGTCCAATGAAAAAGCCGCCTAACAGTGCAATGGTTGCCACCCACTGCACTGTGTTGCTGTCGGCCAGCCCCACCCCTTCCCCTTAAAGTCAACGAGGCTCTGCTGACCGCGCCCAGGGCCACGTCAGAAGCGCCCCATCGGCAGCCTATTCACTGCTGCTTGAAATCAGCCTGATGGGAGTGGCTGAACCACTCTCCTCGCTTGTGCCTCGAGGGCGAGGAAGATTCCTCGCCCAGTTCTGCATATACGTAGGAGGCGACTCTCGTCCGAGGGTCCGACCTCAAAAAAGAAAACATTAGAAAATATTACTTTCTTACGGTAGAACTGGTCAAGTGGCGCAGTAAGCATGCCATGATTTATTTCTACCTTCTCCTCCGCTCCGAAACTGGGAGGGCAACGCCCCGGACGCCCGTTAATACCAGCCGCCACTGTAACTTGCCCGGGGAATTAGGTAGGAAAAGAAAGGTTTAGTATGCCTGAACTCAGAATCTAAAGATGCATCTTTTAGTGAAGGTGGTTTTTACATTCTGTTTTTGAAAATACCACTTTTAGAAAGTAGGTATTTTCTTGCTCACTCATCCCGGGTGCCTCTGCTGGAATGTAGATTGCCTGTCTGGGATTTGGATGACAGAAGGCTGGTGAGCAGGAGTGGCTCCAGATAGTCTAGGTGGGTCAGGAAAGGGCTGAATAGACCTGGGCTGCAATTGAGGGAAGAGGGAGGAGATTTCCTTGCACCTCAAAGGGCCTGGTCGTCCTCTGACAATGACCTCTCCACCTCCTGCCAGGAAGTCACACCAGAGAAGGAAGAACTGGTTCTGGCTGGGCACAGACACTCTCTGCCAAAGAGATCAAATGATTTTGGGATCTAAATATTGGGGCCCAGACCCCTGAACTTTAGAATTGTTTTGGACCAAGAAGACTGCCAAGAAGAAGAGCCGGAGGAGCTGAGAGGAGGAACTAACACTTTGCTGTGGGCTTTTCTGTGTTTGCCTTCAGTGGCTGCTTATGTCTTAGGCAGTGAAAGGACTGGACTGAACTTTCTGCAATCTACTTTGTGAGTTTCTCTAAGGGCTTGAGGTAGAGCTTGCCCCCTGTTCAAGAAGTCTCAGGAACAGCAAAGACTTCAGGCTCTTCTTCCCTCAGCACTGGGGACTGTGTGTTTTGTGCTCCAACAGAAGAAAAGCAACCCGACGACGTCCAAGACGCTGCTGCCGACTCCGTGTCCTGAAGGCACCGCAGAGGGCACCGCCGCAATGCTGCACCGCGACCCTGATCTCACCGATGACTCATGCTGGCACCGCTGCTTGCACGTGACCTGTGGGCACAGCACTCCGCACTGCCTCGCTTCACTACAGTGCCTTGGTGTCCCTGACGCCGTCGCTCCACGCCGAAATAGACACTGCTGCTTGCACCATTGGTCGAGGGGTACCGCTCGTACAGTTACACGATGCACCGCTCTCATCCCGCACTGCAACCTTGGCCTTCCTACGCAGGCGCCATTGACTCCAGTTCGTCATCCGACAACCACGCTCCAGCAAAGACTACACCGCTGCTAACACCGTGACCTGCCATCACCGCAACTAGCACTGCAACTAGCACCGCAGTCACTTCGCACCGCGAACCTCGTCTCACCGATGACTTCATCTGACGCCGCCACCGAGGCGCTGCTCGCACCGTGACCTGAGGGCCCCGCACGCCACACCGTTGCACTTCGCACCACAGCACCCTACGCCAGCGCTCCTGACTTGAGCAGAGGGATCATCGATCTGCAACGCATGTGACTTCAAGGGCCCCGATGACTCCTGCACCGACTTCCAGAACCGACACCTGTGGATGCCGTGCTTTTGGAAGCTCAACGAGAGGTCGCCAACGCCCTGCATTTCTAAAAGGTACTGTTTGTGGGTCTTCCCAGCACAGTAGCTGGCCCGTGACACCCTGGTCAGCCAGAGCTGTTTGGATCTATTTGCTCACGACGACGTGATAGCCCAGGACTGGGCTATCAACGTCAAGGAACTGTTTTTCAAGCATATCTTGATAACAGAAGATTTTTAAGTACTGAATTGTAGATTTTTATATTTTTTTGGTCTTGCCTTAAGTATATAAATATTGGATATTTTTCTAACCTGGTGTGATGTCTTTTTGTAGTGCTTACACTGTATTACTGTTGGTTATGCGCAAATGCTTTACACACTGCCTCCAAGATGAGCCTGACTGCACTTGCCAAGCTACCAAGGGGGTGAGCAGGGGTTATCTTCAGCGTGTAACTCCCTTACACCGACTAGAGTGGTGGTTTCTACCTGGCTTTGGCACATGCCCTAGCTTAGTAAAAATCCAATTTCTAACAGTTTGCATCTGCATCATCAGTATTTCAGTGATTAATGTAAAAGATATTTGGGAATGTACCCGGGGCATGCTATTTTAAAGATGCTATCTCATTGTTTTGCGAGGGAAGAAGAAAATCCACATAGTATACCAGAGAAGTTTTAGAATTTTTGCATTTATAATGGTCTACCTTTTAAAGCTGAAAAGTAAAGATTGAAAATGAATAATGTAACTTACATAGGACACACTATTGACATAGATGGCCTAAAACCCAAAACGTAGTTAGATGAGAACATTAATATTTTGGTTCCTTCAAAAAAAAAAAATCTTAAAGATCAATTTTGGGTGTAATGAAATTTGACTCCACGTTCCTAAAAAAACACAAATTCTGATAAACAAAAGATAAGAGAATTGTTAAGGAAGAGTAATAAATTCAAATGGAATTAGGAATGTCGACTATAGTTACTGAATATAAAATTTGAAATTGAATTGGTCCCACAATTAGGAAACTTAAATTTACTGAATATGACCATGATCACGACCAAGACCAGCATCTATGGATTAGGTCCTGTTATAGGCTAAATTCAGAATGGAGCATACGTGGTCATTTCATATGCCTCACGTACTCTATCAAACAATTAACAGTGATATTGAGGTACATAGAGAGAAATGTTAGCTTGATTTTGGGCTTTCAGAAAGTTTGTGTGGGGAATACTATTCATAGTATAGACTGCCCATCAGCCGTCGATTCCTGTGTTGTCCACCAAAGTATTTGATATATCTGCTAGAATAACTTGATGATTGGTAAATTTAGAAGAATGTAATTTTATTATGCAATTTGTAGATGGTGATGACAACAAATGTACTGATGTATTGACAAGATTTAAAATCAAGCATGATTGCTGTAATTACTTTAAAAATGGCTTAAAAGAATATTTTTGGGTGGCAGCTATAGAATCCATGCAGATGGAAACCATATCTCTTTAAGAAGCCAGAGCCATTTTACAAAAATATAATATACTACACATATAACAAGCTAATCAGCAAGTAAACTTAGTGAAAAATGGGTCGCTGATCTTGGCACACTGTAGGACTCGGACTGGTAGGAGACCCTGCAGTAGCAGATAGGAGTCCATGAAGGCTAATGCCAATTAGGATCTTTCTATTCACGAATCCAGATGGTGCATTCGGCAGGACTAACTCCATTCTTTGCCTTAGGACTTTTCCCCTCTCTACAGTCCTTCTGGGACATGATCAGGGTAGTCTGGAATAGAGACTGAATGTATCCATAGAGAAAGATTAGTAGCTCTTCTTATTGGACATTTGGTGTCACAACATACCACCAGATATGACGGTGCTATATAATTTAACCCTGATTTGCTTTTATGGTTATGCAGATACACAATTACCTAGAAATAAAACACTTCCTTATTCTAACTAACCCTGTTCACAACAATATTGTAGTTAGTGCTTTAAGATGCTCATTGTGACTTTCATGTGTTTGTCAATTCATTGAATTTCTAATTCGGATAATTGTGTTACTTTAACACATTGTGCTGAGTGTATATTTTAAATGTTTTAAGATAAATAGTTTTCATGTTGTGATTTTTTTTCTTTTCTTTCCCATTTAAGTAAGGACATCATTTTAAAATATGACATCGTTTTTCTAATGCTGAAATAACCCTTTCATGTGATTTAGATTTCAAACTAGGGAAAGGTTTTGACGTGTTGCATTTCTGTATTTTCAGGCTCATGTTTCCTGTTGCCGGCGGTATAGGCCCTCCTCAAGGTGCGTGTGCATGCCTGCAGCCATTATTTCTGTAGCAGTCCTCTCCTGCTTGTTTTTACTTTTCACAACACATGGCTTCCTGCTCAGGATTTGAGACTAGCAGACTGCGTGGAGTTGATGATTCGAGTTAGCACATAACATAGTATCTCCATTGCCCTGCAAGTTGCTCGTAGCTGTTACTCATTGCCTTAAGATGCTGCTATAGGAAACCAAAAAGAACACCACTTCAATAGTAGCAAAGGAGCAAGAGTATTTAAATCAAGCAAGAAAAGACTCTTCCTGCGTAAAAAAGTATATGATTAAAAGGTTGGGTGTGGCTGAGCAAGATTAAATACACAAGTCCATTTTTTTTGTTGAAAATGTCAGTTAGTATTGCATAAAAACTACCAATATCGCTGAATCCCTGACCGTTTGTGATGCATGGCAAATCTGGCACCCACACGCTAAACAGTTCACACACACCTCCGTCGCGCACCACACGCAGGCATGCATAGATGCCATTTTCATTCGGTCTACGGATTGGACCACGATCTAAGACGTCCGAATACTCCTGAGCGGTATCTCCGACCATTCCCCGCTGCTCCTTAGTACAGGGGCTCCTCCCCCTTACTCGCACCCAGTGTGGCGGTTGAACGCTTGGTTCCTTCAGGGCAAGCAATTCAAGAAGGTGGTGGGATCAGAACTGAAGCAGTACTTCCCACCAATGTGGGGTCGGTTTCTTCCCCGGGTACCCTGTGGGAGGTGGGCATGGTCACTATTCCTGGATATGCCAAATGCCACATCCAAAGTCAGCGGCAGGCCCAGCTGCTGCAAATTACCTCACTGGAGGCGCAGGCACTGCGCCTAGAGCAATCCCCCCCCCCCCCCCCCCCCTACTGATGGCGACACCGCTTATGAGCGGCGCCTTACGAGCATTCAAGCTGAAATCAAGCAGCTCTCTTTGGAGGCCGCCAAGCTCCTGTGGAGATCTTCCGTAGCCAGAGTTTATGGCTGGGGTGACAAACGGCCCACCTCCCTCAGCTGGACTCTACTGCTCCAGCCGATCTTGACCGCCCAATCTCCCACAACGAGATTAAGGAGGCTTTTGCTCACACCTCGTCGGGTAAGACTACTGGCCCGGATGGCCTCCCCCCAGGAATACTATGCAGCATACCGAGAAGCCTTCGTGCCCCGCCTTGTCGACTTGTATGCCGAGGCATTGGAGAAAGGTTCCTTACCACCTGAGACGGACTTGGCCACCATCGTGGTCCTCCTGAAGTCGCAACCGCCATCTCCCCACTGCGCTGACTACCGTCCCATCTCCCTCATTAACACGGACGTTAAATTGTACGCCGCGATCCTTGCCCAACGGTTGAAGTCCTGCCTTACCATGTTAGTCCACCAGGACCAGTGTGGATTCATGCCCCAGCGAGGCACTAAAAGCGGTACAAAAGGGGGTGGTGATGGACGGAGCATCTGAATCAATCAAACACTCACACCCAGTCAAAAGATTTGGGTCCAATCCATCACCGTTCTTTAGCTCACTCTGCCACCCCAGTTAAGACATGGCTATATGCAAATCAGTCTGACCCTGTGCCTCTTGGGAACAGTCCAGCCCGAACTGCCAAGCCATGTCTTCCCTGGACCGGAAACAAGCTTCCGAGGACCGGTTTCTGGCATTCCAGCCATCCTCAGCCCGGCTTGCTTGAATCCAGTGGCAAAGTGAGCAAGGGACTCACGTCTGAGCATACCCCCCCACACTTATGGCGGCCAAAAGCGGTACAAAAGGGGGTGGTGATGGGCGGAGCATCTGAATCAATCAAACACTCACACCCAGTCAAAAGATCTGGGTCCAATCCATCACCGTTCTTTAGCCCACTCTGCCACCCCGGTTAAGACATGGCTATATGCAAATCAGTCTGACCCTGTGCCTCATGGCAACAGTCCAGCCGGAACTGCCAAGCCACGTCTTCCCTGGACCGGAAACAAGCTTCAGAGGACCGGTTTCTGGCATTCCAGCCGTCCTCAGCCCGGCTTGCTTGAATCCAGTGGCAAAGTGAGCAAGGGACTCGCATCTGAGCATACCCCGCCACACTTATGGCGGCCAAAAGCGGTACAAAAGGGGGTGGTGATGGATGGAGCATCTGGCACTAGAGGCACTAGACATTGTCTCCGGCTGCTGCACCTGGCCCTGGCCCACCGCCAGGTACTTTCCCCTTATGGCGCTCCTTCTCATTGATTTTGAGAAGGCGTTCGACTCCGTGGACTGGACATACCTAGACGACGGGCTAGCTGCGGTGGGTTTCGGCCCTCGCTTCCGTCAGCTGATTGGGGTTATGTATACTCGGCCCCAAGGGCATGTCTTGGTCAATGGGGTTCTCTCCGACGCCTTCCCCTTTTAAAGGGGGACGAGACAGGGATGCCCCCTCTCGTCCCTTCTCTTTGCTCTGGCAATGGAGCCTCTAGCGATCTTGATTCGGTTTGAGAGTCTCGTTCGAGGATGGGAATGGCTCAACTCTGAAGTGGACAAGATTGCTCTTTACGCGGACGATGTCCTGCTCTTCTTAACCGAACCCGCCCAATCAGGTCCTCGTTGTCTCCAGATCCTGCGCTCTCTCGGGCAAACCTCCGGCCTCCGAATGAATTCTAGTAAGTCGATCCTGGTCCCACTCCATCTCTCCAGACTGCTACAACTGGCAGTCCACAATACCGCTTCGGCGTCAGTCTTTTAAATATCTTGGGATCTGGGTAGCTCTCCTCCCAGAACTGGGATGGTTCCTCAATGTCACCCAGCTCGTGAAAGAAGCTAAGGCGGATCTACACAGACACTACCCCCTGAACCCTTTGGGTAGGGTCGCCTTGTTTAAAAGATTATCCTTCCCAGGTTTCTTTACGTCCTCCAAAACACTCCCTTCTGTTTCCCACGGGCATGGTTTCGGGAGCTAGACACTATGGCTACTAAATTCCTCTGCGGGGGAGGGAGGACCCAGCTGGCGTTAAACACTTGTCGGATTCCATCATTCCATGGGGATGACACACTTATACCGATACTACCTGGCGACTCGTCTGCTGATTATACATGACTGGTTCAACGGGGGGCTGGTCTGACCCGGCCTATAGGTTTGAACTAAGTGAGCACGGCCTGCCCAGAATCCAATCCCTACTGTATGGGGAATCCATCCCATCCACCTTGCCTGAAGCCACGCGCTCCGTGCTTTTAGCCTGGCGGGCTGATCTAAGACCTACCCAGTGGACACACAAACTCACCCAACACACGCCTCTATGGCATGGTACATGGCTCGAGGAGGTCAGTGGGTTACAGGGGTTTCGAGTGTGGGATCTAATAGGGATCTCTCAGCTCGGTGATGTGTGGGCAAGCGGTCATATGTACTCTTTTAAAGACCTTCAGTCCAGATATTCCCTGCACCCCCTCACAATTTTACAAATATCTACAACTGAGACACACCCTCTACGCACACATACCGGATGATACCAGGATCCCTGAATACAGTCTCCCCCCCCCCTCCCCCACCCCCCCCCCCGAAGCACAGACCATGCTAGGCGACTTGGGGAAGGGATGTATTTCCCGCATCTACCGGACACTGGTCAACAACACCCCGACCTCACTAGACCGACTCTGGGACCAATGGGAGGAGTGGGTAGGTCCTTTGGACAAGGAGGACAGGCGGGATGCCCTCATGTCACCCAAGATGGTCACCACTTCCGCAAAACTCCACTTGATCCAATTATACTATTTGCATACGGCCTATTTAACCCCAAAGCGCCTACATCGAGCCTGCTTCTCCCCATCCGCCTCGTGTGCGAGATGCGGTCAAGACCCGGCCGACTTCTTCCACATAGTGTGGGCGTGCCCCCAACTAGCTCAGTTCTGGGGTGAGATTGAAAGTGAACTGACCGAGGTCCTGGGGTGGGAGGTTCCCCACGATCCACGTCACTCCCTTCTCGGGATTACAGATGGCCTAGACCGGTCCAGAAACGAGAAATTACTCTACAGCACAGACATGGTTGTGGCCAAGCGGGAGATAGCCGCCTCCTGGAAGCTTCCCACACCACCAAGTTCTGAGAAATGGCGAAGGGGGATGGATTGGTGCGCGGCACAAGAAAAACCCATGTATGAGGCACAGGGGTGTCCTAAGAAATACCGGAGGGTATGGGGTAAATGGCTGGGTGCCGTGGTGTAGTTTGAACTCTATACATGACATTCGTATTCACTGCTGCAAGGTGTGGTTAAAAGCGATGTCTTTGTTCTTTTAAGTTTCTCGCAACACTATTGGTATTATTTAATGTCGTATTGCTGGTGCTTGTTCTTTGTAAAAACAATTAAAATTGTTTATAAAAAAATAAAAACGACCAAAATTGGGAAACATCCTTTACAAAGCAACTTTTACCACGCAGTGCTTTTACATCGCAACTTTTACAACGCAAACCATTACAACGCATTGCGCTGGGGGGTGCTCTAGGATAGGGAATAGATTTAATGTACTATCCAACACCTTCCCTACTATCCACGGGTACTGGAGTTGGAATAGTAAATTAAACTATTCACTATCCAGGACCCCAAAGCGCTATGCGTTGTAAAGGCATGCGTCGTAAAAGCATGCGTTGTATTGTCATACATCCACCAAAATCATATTCTAATTGAAACCGTTTTCATATAAAAGAACACAAACATTCTACAGCCAAAGAATACTATCGCTATATAAAAGAAAATCAAATAACCTAAATAGGTGTATTTATCACAATTCTACATGAACTCTGTATAAGCTTATCCTAGAGGGCTTGTGGCAGTTTAGTTTATCTGCCTACTACTATTTTGTGCAGACAGTAATCCAGAGTTACGGTGTGCAGAGGAATCTATCAAAAAGTAAGTCCACTCGAGTTTATCTACTAAGTGATAATTTACACGTTCTTTTGTTTGTAGTAACTAAATAACAAACCACAAATTTATGTGGATTCATACTGGAGAACGCAAACAAGCAAAATGGCTGCTACTTTGCAATGTTTGTGTTGCATGATATTTACAGTTCCTTATGGTCTGAGGTAACCACTTTAGATCTATGCTACGTTCTTATGTACTTTGATTGTCCTAATGAGACAGCAGATGTTCACTGCTTTCTTTCTTCCATAATTTATGATGTGAAGTTCAACAATATGCTATAGAGCTAGAAAAGTCTAAATAGTTCGCTGGTTTTCAGTGGGCATGTTGAAATGCTATGGAGACGACATGGCCCAAACTCCTAGCTTAGTGTACATACTGACCGAACTCAGTGTCTCAGCAATTTTCTTTCGTGGCTTGCCTGTGGTTTCTTCTATAGATTAGTACTTTGCAATTGTTGACAAGAGGCTCAGAGACAAACAAGTGATTAGCATTTGACTAATGTTCTTGAGGGCAAAAATACAGTTGTTTGTATGTTATTGTGCTGAACTAGTAAGGTATTGTCACGAAGGCCATTTGTCATTTGTTTCTTTTTACTAGCCAGAGGTGAGAGTAGTAAATAAATGTAACATCATTGTGGACATTTGTTGTACTTAAAAATAAGCCATTCTTGTTGTAGCTTTAGACAAGCGTTCTCTGTGTTGAAGAGGGGAGTTTACCATCATTTTACAAGGACAGCCTTTGCTGCCTGCTAATTGCAGGCATTGCTCTTCTCACATCTCTTCTGTTAATCCAAGAGAACAGCCCTCATTTCCCAGTCTCTTCCTTTGATCTGATTGGTCACCTTTGCTCACATTGATTCAGTTGACCAAAATAGGCAACCCTTTTCCCATCACTTGTATTAAGTCCAATGACCGTCATTATTTCATGTCTCCCTTCTCCTATTCCAGCTGTCTCTCTACCTCTCTTTGTTGGAAGAGTGTTGTAAATTTGCCCAAGGCAGCACGAGTAGGTAACCAGAGTTTTTGATTAGGTTTCTTCAACATAACCTAAAGTCACAGTGACAGTTGAAACTGTCAACAGAAGGAGAATGGGAATGGAATGTTCCACTATCCCTGGGAACAGGGGGAAAATGAAAGGATCAAGAGATAATGAACACGTATATCTCGTACAACTGCCCACGGTAAAGTTAGTGAAAATGGCATACTAAATTACGTGTGCTCTTTGGGTCATAGAAAATGTATCCTAAAGGAAAATGACAAGAGCTCAATTTGATTCTGTTGACCACAATATGCAGCCCTTTTTTCATTACTTACGTTAAATCCAATGGCAGTCGTTATCTCATGTCTACCTTCTACTCCAGCTGTCTCTCTCCCTTTCTTAATTAGAAGCCTTTCTTCTGCACCATCTTCTGATAATATCCTATTCTATCTATTGAACTCTGAGCAGTCTTTTTCACCTTTGTCAACTGTGGACATAGTGCCGCCATCACTCCCAGAGAAGACCTAGCACTGGCTTTTCTTGGTACAAAGGATGACTGTGGTCTCTCAACATGTAAATGGAGTGTATATAATTTGGTTTGATGGTAACTGGCTGAGATGCAGCACATGAATAGTAGAGAAGTGGAGATTTGGTTCATGGCCTGGACAAATAGATTTATGAAGTCCCGGGGATGCCTGTGGAAATTAGAGAAGATATGATTGCCATGGAAGGATGTTTAGGTGGATGTTTGTATGGGTAGACGTAAGTGTTTCTTTATAGGTTTGACATTTGGCTGCAATACCTCATTTTAGTTACTAATGTAGATTTGTTCTGATTTATTAGAGCAGTGATTAGTGTAAAGGCAGTTTAGTACACATGAGTATCCACTTTACAGTGACCTCACTCTCTGCTCGGATTCTGTGAGCCAAACATTTTTATAATCCACATACCTCTTTCATTTTCTGTTGCTTTGTTTTGATCAAATGCTTTTAAAAAAGCTGACCATAGGTAAAATCCCTCTCCTATTTCATATTTGTAGGCAGTCTTCCAACCACCTCCATTCCTCAGAAGGTTATGCCACACTCCTGTTCTGCCCTCTATTTAAAGTAAACAGCCCTTTTCCGAAAGCCCTCCATTAATCACAGTGCCATGTTATTCTCCCGTTCTATCCAATGATCATTGGATCTTCTTCGGTCTCCTATCATTGCACCCTATAGAACTTTCTCACTAACCCTTACCATCAAACACAATATACAGATCTTGACACCTTTACTAAGCATAGCTAACAGCACATCACATTTTTTAGCATTATAGGGGGGGGGAGTCTGTTCACTCAGCCCTATAGGTAATGGCCCTTCTCTCTAATTGTTCAGTCAAATCTTAGCACTGCCTTTCTCAAGTCCCCTCCATTTAGGAGAAATCACTTCATAGAACTCACAAGACAGTTGATATAGGAGTAAATAATGTCTTTAAAACCGAATGCTCTAAATTGTCTAAAACAGTTGGTTCCCATTTGTGTATCTACCACAGCTTTCATTGGTCAATGAACAATTTGGGGGAATCAGATGTGAAAGCGCTGACTGATATTTCTATATTTTCAATCAAGGTATGATGCCCGTGCAACAGCAGCAGCAAGGGTTTCCAATGGTATCGGTAATGTCCCCAGGCATGCAGGGCATGATGCAAATGAACTTTGGCCCACAGATGCCTCCAGGATCAATATCCATGCAGGTACATCTATCACTTCTTTGCTTGGTCTGCTTGTCTATAGATATCATTTTTTGATACACTTTACCCACAATTCTGTGGTAGCACTGTCTGATTCCATTCGCCAAAATACTAATGATCCTGCAGTGAGTATGCTCCGCATTAAATGCCACGTGGAAGTTGGCGAATACAGGATATCGGGTAGAGAAAGGGTATTCTGCATGGGAATACTCCTGGCCCCCTTAATCAATATCGCCAACCAATAGGAGTGCACCCTGGAGGCACATCAATGCCTCCGTAGGAAAGATAGAGGTGCATAAAAAAGGACAGATTAGTCCTTTGTTAAAAGACCCCTCACTCACCAATCTAGTTGGTGACATGCTTCATCATTGGGGTCCCACCAGCCGGATAGCCGAATGCCATCCGGGTGTGCTGCGACACCGGATTACAGTGAAGCGGGTTGTTTTCTTTTTTATGTGCAAGTGACTAGAAAAGTGGTTACAAATTGATCAGTTTTAACTCTCTATGAAGAAAACTCTTAATTCTGGAGTAACTGGGCAACCCCACCTTGTACTCACAGTGGTGGGGGGGGGGGGTGTTTCCTGGACTAGGCACAGCAGCCGTTTTTGTTCCACACACAATCGTGGTAGGAACAAGCTCCCTGACCCCGGCACCCATGAGGCACGCTTATCTAGCGCCGCAAGCTTTTCCTTTCTAGAATCCAGGAAAGGAAATACACACCCCCACTGTGAGTACAAGGTGGGGTTTCACAGTAGCCAAGGGTAGGGTACACCTTGGCGCGTGCAGACCGCCCTGGTTACCACCACTGGTCCTGACGAAAACCTGGAGAGTTCGCCATGAGGTTGAAACATGTAGACCACTTTTATTTTTCACTTCACTTTTGATACCTCAGGCCAATCTAGCCTGGCATGGTATCCCACGAATTTTTAACATTGGCCAGTTACTCCAGAAAAAAGAGTTTTCTTCATAGAGAGTTAAAACTGGTCAATTTTTTAACCACTTTTCTAGTCACTTGCACATAAAAAAGAAAACAACCCGCTCCACTGTAATCAGGTGTCGCAGCACACCGGAATGGCATTCGGCTATCTGGGTGGGACCCCATTGATGAAGCATGTCACCAACTAGGTTGGTGAGTGAGGGGTCTTCTAACAAATAACTAATCTGTCCTTTTTGTGCACCTCTATCTTTCCTACGGACGCATTGAGTTGCCTCCAGGGTGTACTCCTCCTATTGTTTGGGAATACAGGATATCCCCTGCCTCCCTTCCATTATTCTGTTTCCATTGGCTTTATAGTGAGTAAACGTTAATCTTGTGCTGCTGTTTTGAAATCCTCCCTATGTACTGTTCTGTGCAATGATGTGTATTATTCCGATAATTGCAAAGATGTGCATCTGTAAAAATGCATAGCTTCCGTGTCTAAAAGGTTTTGGCATTTGCTTCAGTAAACCATACAGTTTCATAGATGCTAAATTCACAATTTTGATTATGTCAAAGTGCAGATTCAATTTTTTTGGTGGGGTTCAATGTTTTTGCTTTGGACACCGTTCATGAACATGCTGTAATAATTATGCTATAACTACTATTAATGGACTATTTAAATAGTGGCAGACAGGGAATCATTTATGATGATGACATGTAATCACATGTTTCAATAGGCATGTTTCATCAATATAGTTTAGCATGGTGAGTTTTGAAAGGGTCCGATGTACAGGTATGTAGGCAGGTGTGATTTTTCACGCCCTTTGCCTCTATCCATTATTGTTTCTGAAAAAAGGACATTTTGAATTTAAAAACAAAACAAAAACGTTTTAAAGAATGTTTTACAAGCTTCACAGACCTATATTACACTATTAAAACATTCTTTAACAGGGTGGCATGCAAATGGGATCCATGCAGGCTCCAGGCATGCCCTACATGGGACAGAGTCCTTACATGAGGATGCGCCAGCCAGCCCCTCAGTACTCCCAAGATATGCAGAAGCAGTTTGCAGAAGAGCAACAGTAAGTACTATTTGCCAATAATTTTATGAAGCTCGCCCTAAATAGTTTTTTTTCCCCCTGACCGTTTCTTTCAAATTGATTCCAGGATCTTCTATTTATGAAGTTTTGTTGAATGTGGTTGGGCTTGAGTAGGGGAAAAATATGATTTTCTGGGATTGTTTGTACACCACACCAACATCACTAGTCCTTCCTACATATTTATGTTATAAAGGGAAGCTGTTTGGTACATAGCAAATGTTGTTGAACATCATATAAACAAATCATTGTTCAGGTTCATGGGAATAAGGTCCATGTGCTTGGTTGCAAAGTTACAGCTTGCGTGCCTTTCCCTATTCATGGCCCTTGCCTGATTTGCCTAGCTGCTAATGTTTCTTTCTCGGTTTAATAACAGTTTGAGAAACAAAGTTCATGTTAACTCACGCTTTGCTGGTATGGCAGTACATCCATCACATTTGTTATGAACATGTGCTTTTTCTAAACAATTACCAGTTTGGAAATCTGAATTGTGATTTAGGATCTGATCGCTTCTCCAGCTTGACCTTGCTTTACCTTCTCTTGACATACAGATTGCATTATCTACACATTAACAGTTCTTACTCTATGGTAATGTTCCACTGAGTCTTTCCTGGGTCTTCTAAAACTCTTATTTGTTTGTCTCCAGAGCATCTATTGCGAGACTGTTAACAGATGCATGATTACATTACCCTTGCCCACACCATACTAATGCACATATATGTTTTTTCTTGGTCTTTTAAAACTTTTAATTTTTTTATCGCCACATATCCTGGAAGGCTGTCCATGCTTTCATAACTTCTTATAGCTCGTGTGCAAACCATTAAACCTTGTTTGAATCATGGTCTCCTGCTGTGTGTACTCTTCCACTTCATAGCATTTGCTTTATTAGTGTTTGTGTTACAATGCGAGTGATTGTGGTCAATAAGTAAGAACACTACGCTGAAAAAGAACTCACAGATGTTGCGTACAGTGCAACTGCTTTTCTACTGGCTGCTTCATTTCCCTTGCGCTTCTTACATCAGTTTTCCCTTGTGTAACCCAGTGGTTCTTAACTTTTTGACTTCTTAGGACCCAAACTGTATTACTATTGGAAACCAGGGACCCCTGGACTTATCAATTTCTACGATTCTAACTGCACAACAATACACAAAAATATAGAAACTCATTCTCAAATAATTAAGTATTTTGTATTATTCTCAATCAAATATTGGGAAAGCTATCAAATTGTCAACTATTCTTTTTTTATTTGTATATACTTTATGAATATTAATTTTGATATTTAATTTTGTAAAACCTGATGTGGATCTCCAGGGGTTCTTGTACCATAGCTTAAGAACCTCTGACGTAGTTAGTTTGAGTATAATCCAGTCACCCCTCACCATATTGGTGACTATGAAACCCCCCTCTGATCCTGTGCAGCGTATCTTCTATATCCTAGGTGCCCAATTTTGTAACATTTGGTAAATTTCACTTGCTATTTTTAATCCCTCACAAGGTATGAGCCACATGACAGATATTTCAATCAATTATAAATAGAATGTCATGCATAGTACAAAACCAAGAACTGATCCGACCAGCGTCAAACTAAGTTTACTAAACTGTTTCTCTTTGAAATAGTTCAACTAGTTTGTGATAAGCAAATCCATACTTACAACATGAACAGTTATTATTTAACCAGATTTCTAAGAACCTGTATTTTTGAAAAAAAATTCACGCTAAGATTTTACTTTTTTTTTAACCCTGTGCAAAAAAAAACATGACTAATCTCTAATGGGTTCTACGTAAATGTACTGCAGCATGATAAACTAATAGTGAAATACGATAACATATATGCTAATAGGCAACAGTTTAGTTGAAGAATAACAAAATGTTGTTGAGCAGCTATGTGAAATGATTGTGCTTTCCTGTGTAGCAGAGGAGAAACAACTTTTTAAACGGGAATCCTGCAGTTTCAGTAATATATATATTTTTTGTAATAGGGTGTCCCTACCCCTGCCACCTCATTGATGTGGTTTGTTACATTTTGTTATTCCTATTCTGAAGCATTGGGCCACTCTAGAAACTGTTCGACCAGTTTTGGAACTGGTGGATGCTGCCACGTTGCAAAGAACAACTTTAACACCTCGTCCATCTCTCACAGAGGACACACAACAAAGTGAGGTTATGTGGGACCCTTGGAGACATTGTAAGCACTGACACGCATCACAATTCACCGACCGTGCTACTGCAAAAATGTGCCTCCTCCAGCCTTGCTATTTACAACAAGGGGTGGTGATGGACAGAGTCTCTGAATTAAGCAGAGTACTCTCACCCAGTCAAGAGATCAGGGCTAGATCCAACACCGTTTTTTAGCTCATTGCACCATCCCAGTTTCAGAACCTGGCTGTATGCAAATTAGTCTGTCCCTGGCCCAGTGCATCATGGGAACAGGGCAGACCAGACTACAAAAGCCAATTCTTACACTGGGAAGGAAACAAGCTTCCGGGGACCGGTTTCTGCCATTTCAGGCGTCTTCGGCCCGGCTTGCTTGAATCCTGATGGTGCAATGAGCAAGGGACTCACATCTGAGTATACCCTTCCACGCTTAGGGTGGACAAAATTATTTACAACAAGGGGTGGTGATGGACAGAGTCTCTGAATTAAGCAGAGTACTCTCACCCAGTCAAGAGATCAGGGCTAGATCCAACACCGTTTTTTAGCTCATTGCACCATCCCAGTTTCAGAACCTGGCTGTATGCAAATTAGTCTGTCCCTGGCCCAGTGCATCATGGGAACAGGGCAGACCAGACTACAAAAGCCAATTCTTACACTGGGAAGGAAACAAGCTTCCGGGGACCGGTTTCTGCCATTTCAGGCGTCTTCGGCCCAGCTTGCTTGAATCCTGATGGTGCAATGAGCAAGGGACTCACATCTGAGTATACCCTTCCACGCTTAGGGTGGACAAAATTATTTACAACAAGGGGTGGTGATGGACAGAGTCTCTGAATTAAGCAGAGTACTCTCACCCAGTCAAGAGATCAGGGCTAGATCCAACACCGTTTTTTAGCTCATTACACCATCCCAGTTTCAGAACCTGGCTGTATGCAAATTAGTCTGTCCCTGGCCCAGTGCATCATGGGAACAGGGCAGACCAGACTACAAAAGCCAATTCTTACACTGGGAAGGAAACAAGCTTCCGGGGACCGGTTTCTGCCATTTCAGGCGTCTTCGGCCCGGCTTGCTTGAATCCTGATGGTGCAATGAGCAAGGGACTCACATCTGAGTATACCCTTCCACGCTTAGGGTGGACAAAATTATTTACAACAAGGGGTGGTGATGGACAGAGTCTCTGAATTAAGCAGAGTACTCTCACCCAGTCAAGAGATCAGGGCTAGATCCAACACCGTTTTTTAGCTCATTGCACCATCCCAGTTTCAGAACCTGGCTGTATGCAAATTAGTCTGTCCCTGGCCCAGTGCATCATGGGAACAGGGCAGACCAGACTACACGCCTTCAACATGCAACATGGGAACATCCTCGTGATGAACCTTAAATAGTAGATGGGAGTCATGAGGACATCAAGAAAAACATGCAAATATACAATCACTTATCAAAACACAAACAAGGTAGTAAGAAATACACAACCAATAGAGATATATTAGTGTCCGAATCTGAAAAGTTTGGTTAAATAGCAGTGTAAATACAGACACAGGTTGAGGCTGATCTCTAAAAGACAAAATCTCCGTCTTCAACAGCCTCTATTTTGGACAGTCCAACTCTACGTTCTCAAGCGTATAATTATGTGAAAATGCCATTGGAAATGGGGAACGTTAACCAGAAATATATCTCAGCCTATGAAATTATGCTTGGCCTTCACACTTCATCTGATACTATATGGGGTATGACTACTGGAGAAACTACTTTATCTCAGCGAAGCCTCTGGATAAATAAAGACCTAAGAAATAGCAGCTGGATAGGCAGATAGGAATTGCTTTATTTATAGGGAACGTGGGCGACTCATTATCACAATAAGTATGAAGTGCAAGGACTGAAGCATAGAAGACATGTTTCAACTTCCTGCAGCAGAGGTCTGGTTCCCTTTTGAAAATAGGAAAGCACGGTTTGTTTTGTTCATTTTCTAATTTTGGATGGGACTGGTTGGGTAACAGTAAATATCCCTTATTCATGAACAATATGTCCTATGAGATGAATGTGTTTTACTGATGCATGTTATTTTTAATGTTTGTAAGAGAATCTGCTTGAAGTAAGGCTTTAAATAGTTTAGAGTATGGAAAGGAATTTATACGTGCTCAGAATTTCTGGGGAAATTGTCTATGTGGTATGGTACTAATGGAATGGAAACCACTGCATTCTTAAATTATCAAAACTTCATGATGTTCAACAAGCAGTCCAAAAAATTGTAACTGTCCCTCAGAGTAGCTTGACTCATTAAGTACCAAGTTAGGCTGGTAAGCTGAATTCCCACAGCGGAGATCATCCCTTCCGAGGTGAATAGAATGAGTAACATTCGGTTGGTTTGAAAAACCTAATATTTAAGTGTCAGTAGACCATTACATTTGTGATCAATGACCGACATTTGTTGTGAAACCAAAAAGAGGTTTAGCAACTGTTGCTCCAATCTTGAAAAGATTGGCATAGGGCATAGTATATTCGGAACTGTGATTTCAGTGGACTCCATTTTTCACTTGGAAAGACCAATTAGACAGCTGTTTGGCACCATTTGGGGGAGGGGAAACGGAGATTTGCATCATATAAGATTGTTGGAGGTTGTCCAAAATATATTTTTTGGTATTCAATTTTGACTGAGTTTTCATAAAGTCTTGACTGATGGGGACAACCCCTAAAACTAGTTCCATATGTGCTAGTTAACACTTGACATATATTCATTGTGTAAAGGGTACTACAGCTTAATTGCCAGTGAGGATTGGCATTGGATAATTATCGCTATTTTGAAGGCAAAATGGGAGAGGACACTCCTGAACCATGCTGCAAATGGCATTGTAGAAACGTGCTCCGTCTTGTAGTTTTCAATCTATGTGACAAGCTTATTTTACATATACCCACTTGAAGAGGCTCAAAACCTTGTCCCTGAGCATTCGCCTGCCATTGGTCAGGCAGTGTCAAATAAATTTTTCTTAATTTTTGCTAGCTGTTCACGGCAGTCAGTACACATACATACAAAACTAATGAACGACTATGTGATCATTTTAATTTTGTATACTGTGTCTTCTACTTTAGGAAACGATTTGAACAGCAGCGAAAAATGTTGGAGGAGGATAGAAAACGGCGCCAATTTGAAGAGCAAAAGCAGAAGTTACGACTCTTAAGCAGTGTGAAGCCCAAGGTATGTTCTTTTTATAAATGATGTCTGCTTTTGTTTTTGTACCCCTCTGTGTTATGAATCTGTTTAGCAGCAATGTGGCAACTACAGCAGCCACCGAATACTTGGTCAAGCAGGTTAGTTTTATTTGGCAGACAATAGGTAGGATGTTTAGTTGCTAGGGATGAAGTCCGTTTATCAGTGCTTGGCAGAAAGGAATGGGCGTTGGCAGCACAATATTGCAGCAATGACAAAATCTCTGAAGTGGTCCAACTCCTATTCAACAAACCAATTCCATTTTGTAAAGAATCGAAAGGCTCTCCTTCGAAACCCACTCCTGCTCTATTTGTCGTACCTGAGGGGTCTAAATTTTTCCCTTAATTTTTTTAACTGTGAGTGGCATTTTGCTGAGGCATTGGATCTCTTGTAATCCGGAAAAAAGAACTTTCAACCAACTAGGCTAACCCGTTACCAACCTTGAGGCTTTTTCAGTGGCTGTCACCACTGTGACTCTCTTGGGTTTACCTTCATATCCATGCTACATCTTGACTCTCATATCAAGGTCCTGGCTAAGGGTGCTTGACATCACTGTAGTGCATCACTTATTTACAACTCAAGCCTTGAGGTAGTAGCACAGCATTTTCTCATTACTTGCTTAGAATATGTTGATGCTCTCCTTGCTGGAGGTCCCAAAATGATTCTAGCACCTCTAAAAGCTGTATTACGTTCCACAGCGTATGTTGTCGCATGTACCTGTAAGTGCGATCACATCTCACCTTTATTCCAATGGCTGTGCAGAAGCCCACTGCACTTACAAAATTGCTTGCATCGTCTATATAGCCCTAGGCATGAACAGCCCTAAATGTATTTTGATGACAAAGATTTGAAAGTAAACTAGCCCAAGCTGTTTATTTTCTGGAATAATCGCTATTTCTGGAATGCCCTCCCAGCTCAGAGTTTTACATTTTACATCTTGTTCAAAAGAAGCCTCAAAACACGATTAGCTCTTCTCTGTTGAAAAAACTGATGGGCTTATCTTTTGATGACTCTCTTAATGACAATAAATGTGTATACACTAGAATATTTTCACAAATGCAGATGGTTTTTGGTTGAGTCTTTCAGACACAACTCAATTTTATCAACAATGTTGATCTTAAAGTCCAAATTTAGCAATAGTTCTTGATGGCTGTTGTTTCCCAGTGTATCTGATGGTATTTTCTTTTCCACTGTCTTCAAATCTCTGTATCTCCTGTATTATAAAATATGTTGATTTCTCTTCTTACAGCTGCTCCTTCAGTAGTATTCTGATATCTATATTTTTCTTGCTGTAAATTGTAAAGTACTTCGATAAGCCTCCTGTGGCATAGTTCCCAATATATAAAAACTGAATAAATAAAATACCACAGTTAGGACTCTGTGAACAGACGTGTAGCTCCCTAATATTAATGTTATTTAATTGAAATAATTGTTATTGATAATTAAATATAGAGATAGCAACAGAAAACATGTGTGTATATCTAATATGTTAATGCATTGTCTCTGATTATCTTCAGCTCTTTAGCTTTATCCCTTTTGGGCCATCCTCTTTCCCTACTAAGTAATCCCCTACCCTGTACCACGGTCTCAACAAGTCCTTTTAAGCACATATCTTAAGCGAAAATACAGAACTATCCTGCTGCACTTCGTTTACTGCAATGCTAAGTCGTTACAGAGACTGTGGTTTTTGACCTTTTGGACTCAATAACGGGGATGTAGAAATGTATAAAATATATGCTTGCCCTAGGACATGATGCTCCAGATATCTACTTGTCCTTTAACCCCTTCCACGCTCATGACGAGCTGGGTTCGTCATGAGGTAGCCTCCTCGCACGCTCATGACGAGCCCAGCTCGTCACGTAACATGCGATTTAAAAAAACTCAGTGTACGGGCGGAATTCCGCACGCATGCGGTTAAAAAAGTCCACTTGTTCCCTTTGGAGCCACGAGGTGAAAAGTTATGGCAGTGTTTTCATTATATCCTCATTCTGATAACAACCTCTTTAATTATTCAAAGATCTGAATGTTAGCAAGGCTCTGATATGGCCACCTTTCTGCAACTTGACATACTACGGGGCTGTAAATGGGCAGCATGCAGTAGTTTCAGGGTTGGAATCCCTTGTGACCCTTTGCACATCCACCAACTTTTCTCCCGTCTCTTCCGACCCTGATCAATGTTTGAATTTACTTCTGATAAAGGCAAGAGTACAACTTTATCCAGAGTGGGGAAAAAGATGCATAAGGAAAGGGAATGTGCTGTTACTTATCGTGTTTTCGCACATGTAGATTTACTCATGCAAAAATGTAATTCACAAAGGTTTGCTACAAGTACATGTTCCAGGCGCACTTCTGTAAACTTAAGAATTCCTGAAAGTTGTAAATCTGCACCAATGCAGTACATAAACCTGTGGGTGCACCTTTTTGCCTTTTTATGACTTTCCTTAACAACTCTGTCACTGGTTTATAACTAAGTAGGTTAATTTTAAAAACCTGTACCTTGCCTAGCTGTGGCTCAGAGTAGTTCTGCCATTTCCATGTCCTTCTATTTAGTTCTTCAGAGAGCCTCAGGCAGGTAGTCCATTAGAGAGTATGAGAAAATATTTAATAGAGTTTACTCTGCAGCCTTCAAAGAGTCAGTTGAGAGTCTCTGGTTCATTTTTTTTTTTATCCAGTATACAACGAATCAGAACGAATGTCAACATTTCCTTCAAGATGTATATTAAAATCTCCACACAGTATTAGTGGGGTAGGCCAACCAGCTAGTTCTATACTAAGAAGGCTTATAACATCTGGATCATCCGAATTTGGACCATAAATTGAGCAAATGGTCCAAGGGTTACTGTCTATGATTAATTTCAATTATTACCCACCGGCCATACTGATCTGATTTAGTACGTTTCAAGCTACCCAGGCCTCTTCTGATAAGAATTGTCACCCCCCTTGTGGTAGTACCACCTTGGCGAGTACATCCCAGAGTTTGCATACCCAGATCATTAAACCAGCGTCTGTCATTCCATGTCAAATGAGTTTCCTGTAAATATAGTATATCTATTCTCATACTCTGAGTTATTTGTGCACAAATCCCTCTTTTCTTCCGATTATTCAGTCCGCAGACGTTCCAAGACCAAATCCTAAGTCTACCCATATTGACAGTTTAATTGAAACAAAGACAGTAATTCACAACCTAGAGTTTTATCAACCTTAAAATCTACTGTTTCTGACACACACAAAAAAAATCGACAGATCACATTGGAAACAATGTCTCTCTTTAAACTGACAAGTCTGCCCTTGCTTAACCCACCACCATTCCACCCCACCCTCCCTCTGGTGCCCTCCCTCCCCCCCACCCCGAACCCGACCCACATAAGGCAAAAGGACTGAACAGTCCCTGAATGTGATGGCCAGAGAAGCAGTGTGCGTCTCGCAGTTCGCTTCCCATCGTCACCTTAAAGTTGACACATTCAGCATCAGACCCCTTTAAGGAAAGAAGGAAGAGTGAAAATGAATAGAGCCAGTAAGGCTTCATGCATAACTAAGTGCAACTTTGACAATACAATAGACAGTACAGTCATTAAAATGTTCAGTTGCCAGTCCTATCAACCAGAAAACTGCAGAGAAAAGAGAAAAAAAAAAAAGCTTGTTAATTAACAAATCAGCCCAGATTCCATAATTCAGAATCCATTACAGGATTAAGTAGAGTTAGAAAGACGCTAATCGCTCCTTCGCAGCACTCTCCGAAGTAAAAAAATATGTTCTTTCTTCATATATTACTTTGAGTTTTGAGGGGTTTAGAAGAAAGGCCTGGACTCCCTTCGCTTGAAAAGATGGTATAAGTTGACGAAACTGCCAGCGCTGCTGGACTGTGGCATGGCAGTAGTCCGCATGAACAAAGAATTCCAGGCCTTTCCCCTTTCGTTTACGATCCGGGCGAGCCAAATCATACCGCGCCTCTCGAGCCAGAAAATTATTTAAGCTGATCAAAATAGCTCTGGGCTGGTTAGCGGAAGCAGCCCTGACATTCTTTTGTTGAAAAGGGAACCTGTGCGCCCTTTGGAGCTCAATATCCGACTGCCACTGGGATAGCTCCCGAAAGGCTTCCGTGAATAGCTCGATAACAAATTGTCTGATGTTAGCCCCCTCACTTGCTTCGGGTATACCTAGGATTCGTAGGTTGTTCCGCCTAGATCTATTTTCTAAGTCGGTCAGCTTCCAGTTGACGTCTTCCTTTAAAGTATCTAACAAAGAGATTTGAGATTTTTGTTGGGTCATAGCATCTTCAATTGCTGATATTCTACCTTCAGCTTCCAAAACTCTGGCTGTGGTTTCGTTACAGGTTTTCATCACCCGCCGCAGGTTATTTTGAAGCCGTCGTACTGCCCCTTGCGTACGCAAATTCTCCATTCTGGTTTCCTTGCGGTGTTGGAGCATAACTTGATAGAGCATACCTAAGGTTATCTCAGGCGATTGAGAGTGATCGTCGGAGTATCTGCCACCATGGTGCTTAATACTGGAGAGGCTTGGGCATTACCAACATCTGCCTTTGAAGAAATGGCTCTCTCAATGACAACTGGGGCCTTACGAACAGTATTCTCTTCAACCCCCCACTCCATTCTGGTCGAGGGGGATATTTCATTATCTCCATTCTCTTCAATGTCTAAGCTCCCCCCGTCTTGCGCTGAGCCAGTTAGGCTGGTAACACTTAGATCATCCCTCCACTCCCCATCCAAGCTCTCTGACACGAGAGCAGTGGAGAGAGCCGACATTGAGTAAAAATTGCTTGCTGAGTCAATTGACTCTGTATCCCCAGCAGCAGCAGCTTCAGGTGGCTCCCGATTATGACTGAGTATGACTAGAGATAACCTGCCTGCTCCTCCTGTATGTCTTATCTTGTAAGTTCTCCAGCTCAGTACCATTAGAGGAATGCTCTGCCTGGTTCTGCCCAGATTCAGCGACTGATACCGACATTACTGGGTTCTGCTTGACTACACTAGACTCAGGCAAAATAATTGTATCCTTTACAGCTCCGTGTTGTTATCGTCCTCAGACACGACCAGATCAGCATTAACAAGCGGGTTCAGCGGAGCATTCAAGCCTGTAACAGTGTCTTGCCCATCAATTACACTATTTACATTTTTTTTCTTGAACATAACGGGTATTTTCGGGGTTGCTCCCATCCTACAACTCCCAGCATTCACCATTGATGTCTGTTTAGTGGAGAGAGATTGGTCGCCAGGATCGGATACCATCAATCCAGCGGCAATGTTTGGAGAATTTGGGATAATAGAGGCTGAATTCGGAGCGGCGTTCTGGGTCGAGTCCGCTGAGATGTTCCCCTCCGTGACCGCCGATGCTGTTGCCGCAGTGGTTGCTCGAGTCTTCGGTTTTGAAACCTTGGAGACCGCACCAGTATTTGGATTTTTTAGGGCCATCCCGGATAAGCGTTTCAGTCTCTCTAACTCTCCGTGGTCCCAGGTTAGCCCCAGCCGACGTTTCCAGCCGAGCCGAGCACGGACTGCAGGTCTGATCCAGGCGCTCAAACCAGGCGGGGTTAACGGCTACAGGACGCCAAACCGCATATAGTAGCCGGCGGTAGTTACATCGAATGTCCAGCCTCATTCCCCAGGTGAGGCGGCCGTAAGTATCTACAGAGTGTCAGCCAGGGGGATCCAACAAGATACGGGCAGAATACTGGGCAGAATATCGGTCATTTTACCGATGGGAAGCGACACGCTAGCGAGCGCAACTCAGCTGCTCCCTCGGATGCGGCATGCATCCGCCATCTTGCCTCGGAACCTCGGGCCAGTCTGGAGAACTGACTGTTCGGCCCAGACTAGCACTAGTAGGTTTATTAAAAGAATTTGGGCTAAGAGATATCAGCTTTTTAAAAAGAACTACTTCATTGGGTTATACTTTTTTCTCCACGTCCCATCAGCAATTTGTCCGCTTGGACTACTTTTTTGTCCCCTCCTGTCTCATCAGTAATCTTGAATATGAGATCTTTCCCCGAATAATTTCAGACCACAATCCCATCGTGATAGAGATTTAAAAAGATCCGGGGTCCTTATCTAATTCATCTGTTTGGTCGTTTGAACGCAAATCATTAGCGGACCCACTCTATATTGATCATATGGTGAATGGATGAAGGAATTTTTTGAGGTCAATCGTGGCTCTGCTTCTGTTCAAATTGTCTGGGAGGCGTTTAAAGCAGGGGTTCGCGGGGAGACCATGTCTTTTTCAATTAATAAGCAAAGAAAGTGTCGGGACAAACTAGCTTCCTATTATAAGAAAGTGCAGGAGTGGGAAGTTAAATTAGTTACAGCCATTAATACTTTGCAAGACATCGAAAATATCAAAGCTGACCTCTCTATACATAAATCCAGGTTATCTGAATTCTTTGCCACTAAGCTTGCAGAACAAATGTCAGTTTTCAGATCACAGCTTTATGAGGTTGGTGAAAATTCAGGACGTATTCTGGCTAAACAAATCAGGCAAAAAGAAGCTGTTAATACTATAGATAAAATACAGGATGAGATGGGACAAACCTACGACCAACCTGATGAAGTTCTGGAGGTTTTCCGATCATTTTACAGCAACTTGTATAAGGAGGATGTTATATCCTATTCATCTGACTCTATCTTAAATGTTTGTGGCGATGGTAATATCTCTAAGCTAACTTCTATACAGGCGGCTTTACTAGAGGAAGATGTTACATGGGAAGAAATAGAGCTGGCTATCCTTTCCCTCGCGACTGGTAAGGCTATGGGACCGGACGGCATTCCGCTTGAATTTTACAGAACATTTCGCCACGTGCTGAAACAAGACCTACTCCGTACTTGCTTGGAAGCCCAGAAAGGGTCAGCACCACCATCCTGGCGACAGTCGACTATCATGGCTTTTCTTAAGAAAGATAAACCTCCTCTCCATCCAGCTTCATATAGGCCTATTTCTTTAATCAACACCGATAGTAAGATTTTTGCAAAAATTTTAGCTTCTCGATTATCTGGTATTATCTCCTCAATTGTCTCGCATCGGCAACATGGTTTCATCCCTAACCGGGATACTGCTGACCATGTTAGACGGCTGATCGCGTTAATGGACTGGGCTCAAGGGTCTAATACTGCAATCGGGATCACCCTGTTGGATGCCGAGAAGGCATTCGACAGGGTGGCCTGGCCGTATCTTTGGGATCTTTCTATCGTTAAAGGGCATTGGTCCTAAGATGATAGCAGCTTTAAGGGCACTATATGATTCCCCATCCTCTTGCTTCAAAATTGGAAGGGAAAAATCTGCTCCTTTTAGCATCCATCATGGCACCCGACAGGGCTGTTAGTCTTCACCACTTCTTTTTGCTCTATATATCGACATTTTCCTAGACAAATTAAACCAATCAGAGGACATAGCCCCGGTACAAGTTGCTGGCACTAGCTATAGTGCTCTTGCTTACGCGGATGATATAGTAGTGATGTCAAACAGATAATCAAAGGGCAATGTCAATAATTGAAGATTTGGCTTTACAGTTTGGTGCCTTTTCGGGGTATAAATTAAATATATCCGAAACCCAAGTACTGTATGTAGGTCAGAATCCCCCCGCTCAATTAAAAACAGTGGATGAAGCGACCTACTTGGGTATCAAAATTACTACTCTAGTTTCTGCTATTCCAGAACTCAACCTAAATACAGCTCTGAAAAAAGCAAATTCCTCGCTTGAACGGATTGACCACCTTCATTTGTCTTTATTTGGTCGCTGTAACGTCCTAAAAATGATGATTCTGCCTAAATTCTTACATATGTTCACGACAATTCCTCTTGAATTTCCGCTTAGCTGCTTCAAACAATTAGAAAGGATGGCAGCTAGATTCTTATGGAGTTATAAGCGCCAGCGCAGATCTTATAAAAAATGATCCTTCCAAAGGATAGTGGGGGGTGGGGCATCCCGCATTTTTTGTATTATTATTTTGCGTCTGTTTTACAGTTTATCACTCCATTGATAATTGGTGTAAAAGCGCGAATACCCTTGAGCCATTCACCCTCAATCTACGAATTTGCAATGGGAGTGGAGTGTCGAGGCTGCTTGTTCAGAATTATAGAACCCAGCTATTTAAAAAAACCCAAAGTTTAAGACTTTAAACGCTGCATATGGGGTTTGGAGGATAATTAAGCGACAATTCGGGATTCAGAAAATGTTACTATATACTCCTTTCTCATCCTCCAGTATTTTTCCCCCAGTTTTCCAAGACCACGTAATGACCAGGTGGCGCAATCGTGGAATTGTCTATGTATGTGACCTTTGGCAGAATGACCAGCTAATTCCTTTCACGGAGGTATTGAATAAGTATAACCTAACAGTCCATGAATATTTTAAGTATATGCAGATATATAGCTTTTTTAATACTTTAACCGTGCAGGACTGTTATGGGTTCCGGAGGATTCCGCTTATTGATAGCATGTTTAGTAAAAAAACGATAGGATTTTACTATAAACTATTGGTCTCTTCATGCCCAGATGATATAGAGGTTCATCAAGGGAGGTGGAATGAAAAGCTGGGCTGTGATGACATCCAGCTTCAGGATTCCATTACACTGGCTAATACTATCCTGATTACTGGAAGAGCACGCACACAGCATTATATGGCCCTATTCGACCTATATTATACACCATTAAAAATCTCTAAATGGGGGACCACTGTGGGTACATCATGTAGCAGATGCGGATTGTTTGCAGCCGATACACTTCATATGTTTTTTTCGTGCCCTCGGCTCTCATCGTTTTTATCTTCAATTCAAATGTTTTTGGCTTTATTATGTGGGTCTACAGTTGTTTTGACAGGGAAATTAGTGCTAATTGGAGTAACTTCTGATGAATTTTCTGATGGTCAGAGAAAATTCTTATTTATCTCTATGGCAATACTGCGGGCATGTATTACTCGAGTGGATAAGCCCAGATCCTCCCTCCTTCCTTACTTGGAGAGCCCGACTCTTAGCTACTTACAATATAGAAACGGCCATTTATAGGACGAAGGGTCGGAAAAAAAGAGCCCTTGGTGCAAAGATCTGAGCGCCTTTAGCGCTTTGGATTCAAGGGGAGCTGAACTGATCGTGTATTGCTTTCGCTTTAATTTAAATATTTTTTCTGTACGTAATTCTTTTGATCTCTGTTTTTGTATTTCTGATGTGAAAGATGTATCGATGTAACTTTGTGATGCCTGCATATGTTTTGCGTAAAGATTTTTTCTCTTCCTTTTTCTTTGTTCTTTGTGGGCTGCTGATATGTCTCCCAATTTAAAAAAAAAAAAGAGTCTCTGGTTCATTAGAACGAATATTAAATCTAAGTATTTACTGATATTGCTGGACCTCTTAATTTTGAACTGCAAATGTTGTTTCTGGTTTTATAGTATCCTTATGATAGTGAGAAACTGAAAAGTTCAACAAGTCACTCCTCTCTCGGCACAGCAGCCCCCGTATCCTGAAATGGCGACCACAACATTCCTCTTCATGTTGCGGCCAGCCAATCATAGCGCAATCTCCTGCGGGAATTCATAATAGCGTTTTTGATTCCTGCTGGAGCGATGCCGTCGCCGGGGAAAAAAATTCCCCTCTGTCAATCAGATCCCTCTATTATTTGAAGTTGCAGGACTCTTGTTTGAGTCCCATGATACAAACCATTCAGATTTACCAAGCTTCGAAGCATAATTTCTGAACGGATTTACACCAAATAACAAAAACCACACTTTGTGGACTAAGATCTAATTTTCTGCCAAATTTGATGTAAATCCCGTCCAGCTGTTATCACTGTATCACTGTTCAATTGTCCTATGGAAAATTGCATGGGAAAATAGCTTTTTTTGACCTCCCACTTTTTACTCTGCAGCCTCTTGATGGATCACTCAAACTTTCCAGGAAGGAGCTGAAGTGCATGAACTTTTTTTTTTTTTTGGGAAAGGGTTGTGAAGATTCATCAAACTGCGCCAAAATGATTCGCAAAGGGTTTCACCTTCTGGGTTTTGGAGAATAGTGGGCCATGGTCCATGGTCCAAAGTACTACCAGCAGTTCATCTGGAACTGCTCAGGTGTCACCAGGAGCAGGGTGCTGGTGACGTTGGTAGCTGGGCGCTACAGAGAAGGAGAACAGGCTCCTAAGGGGCACTAGGGGATAAGCACAATAGTTCCCAAACGGCAGCTTGGGTCGTGAGGGGCCCTGGAGCAACGGGCACGGCCGGATCTTTGGTCCCCAGGGCAGGCGGCTCGGGTGCAGTGTGGTTAGGTCGGCTGGGTACGGATGCACAAAGTTAATCCTCGCAGTTAGGGAGATACACCTGGCAGTGGCAAAATAAGGACCGCTGAGCCACTCACAAAATGAGCCTCAGTGATGCTGACGTCCCTCGATGGCTGCTTGATTGTGGTGCAGTGAGAATCTGAACTGGATCCTCACTGTTGGTTCTTGGTGCTGGGCGTCTGCTACCCCAGGGATTGTTGCATCATGGCTCTGGTGGGTCCTGGTGTCTTCACACTTGTGGGGAGAAGTATCTGACCCTCCCGAGCACGGGTACCTCTTATTGGTCTTCCCCGGCGTCTGTCAGGCCGGTAAGCTGCAAGGCTTTGGCCTGGACTCTACTTGTCGGTGCCTGCATACTGCAGGGTAGTAGCTCCTGTATGTCAGGGGAGACTTAGGTGATTTTCGAACTGTGGTAGGTCTTCTGCTTGCAGGACGAGTCACTATTGTGACTTTCAAGAGTTGTGAACAGGCAGGGATTTGCCCTAAAAAGTCTGAAGCTCTTCTTTTGTTCTCGTCAGGTAGTAACTCTTTCTCCTTCTTCTCTTGATCCAGCGAATCTGAGTTCTTGGGTTCAGGGGTGCCACCTAAATACTCAATTTAGGGGCCGTAAGGAGAGTGACAGGTAGTAGCCAATGGGCTGACTATCTTTAGGGTGTCAACATCCTTGATATGACCACTTCTTGTGAGAAGTAGGCATAACCCTGACCCTAGAAGGCTATATCCATCCAAAACAAGATGGAGGAATCTGAAATGACGGTGGTGTTTACATCAGCTTAGTCCACCTTAGGAATGGTGCTGCTTTACGTTGGCCACCCCTCCTAATCTTACTAGTTAGATATGTCCACACATGAATCATGCTGCACCCTGCCTTTGGGATGTAAGTGTTTTGCAGGCAGGGTACACAGGGTTATGTGACATGTCAACTCTTCATTTGTCTCTGCGCCAAGACACGCAGACTGCAAAGGCAGTTTGGATGAGCTTGGCGAGGGTCCCTTAGGGTGGCCAATTCATGCTACAGCACTTGGGGACCCTCTCAGTGCACTAGGTACCTGGGGTGCCATTTACCAGGAACTGACATGAAGCCTAAAGTGGTACCAATTGTGGAACAAAAGGTTCAGTTTAGGGAAAGAACACTGGTTCTGGTAACCTGGTCAGCAGGACCCCAGCACACTTTTCAGTCAAAGTTGCATCCGATACCAGGCAAAAAGTGTGTGTGTGTGTGTGTGTTGTGAAGGTGTTGGGGGTAATCATGTCAAAAAGGGCACTTTCCTACAATAACATACAATAACAAAGTGCGACCTCTTGAGAACATACTTAGCTTTTCAAGAACTGTGTTAAAATTGTTTGTTTTTCAAAGATTTTAATATCTGTTTCAGACTGGCGAGAAAAGTAGAGATGATGCATTGGAAGCCATTAAAGGTAACCTGGATGGATTCTCCAGAGATGCAAAAATGCATCCTACTCCTGTGGCACATCCAAAAAAGCCAGGTATGATGTTGTATTTCTGAGTACTGCAGCTTCCTACTAGTGTATGGTCTTTCTTTATGATTGCTGCCTTTTCCTGACTGGGCAAAATTAGAGCTTCACTATCAGTGTGCCAGTACCAAGGCGGAATTGATTGAGTATGTAGGTTGTATCTTTTAAGGTTAAGACTATCTGACAGTGCAACTCCCTGGTTGCAAGGGACCTATTGTGGGCTCATCAAGAGCTTACAGTCTGCCCACTGCTTAGCATTGGCTGATTTTATTCGCACTCTGAATTGCTTGCTTCTTATTTGTTGGCTTTCCCTGTCCCAGCTTGTCAGTCCTTTACCATCTCTGATTGGGGGCTTCCAACTTTCCACTGCTTACTTAGACCAAAAAGAAAAAAAGTAGGTTTTTTTTCATCACTGTAGGAGTTTTCCAGCTCTCTCCCTGTTGCCTTCTGCACCCCCCAAATACCCGCCTGAGCTGCTTTCTCCCTCGTGTGCTGCAAGACCTGTCTTGTTTGCTGTTTCTCCTTGTCAAACTCCCCAGTTCTAGGTGTTACTTTATCCCTCACATTCTTCTCTTCCAACCCTCTGTTACTTGCCCCTCATTTCTGCTCCTCCCTCTTCCGCACCTGCTCCACTTTGCTCCCACCACACCCAATCGAATGTGCTTCCCCACCCGCTCAGTTGTAAAAAAAATGTATTTTAGAAGTCTAGCGAGCAAACTGCTGCCATCCCCTTTGCCTTAAAGCGCTTCCGCATATCTACAATTTCATATTTATTTTTTGTATTTTCCCGACCTTCTTGGATCGGTAAATAAATTTTTTAGGTCTCGTGACCTGCGTTACACTGCGAAGCAGTGCTTCGCAGCGCGAGGCATTTTGTAATCAAAAACGGGGTTTTAGCACTGACCTAGGAATCGCACACGCTCGTGCGTGTGCGATTCCTTTTGTGCTACCCCATTGGCCTTTGCATGCGTCTTTTTATAAAAGACTGCACGCAATTGGCCAAAGGCGGGCGTGTTGCTCCGCCCACGGCCTATTGGTGTCTATTACGCGCTTCGTGCGCGTGATAGACACCAATAGGCCGTCATGTGGTTTCTATTAGCGTGCAACACTGGCGCGATCATAGAAACACATGGCTTGCAGTGGCGCGTGCTCGTGCTTCTTTTTTTTTTTTTTTTTATTGCGGCTGCTATTTTCCACCTAACACTCCATCTAGGGACCAGCAGTAGTATTGCAGACTTTACAGCAGCTTTCAGAAGGGGCATCTATCTTTGTACACTGAGCACACTTCGTCAGCTTCAGTATTTAAGCAATACTCCGTCTACAGTGCACCCCCCAATCGTCGTGACTCCAACTCTATTTCTATCCCTTTACATACAGTTTATGGTCAGATGGTGAAATTAATAAAGAAAATTGCGACTGCTATTTTCCACCTAACACTCCATCTAGGGACCAGCAGTAGTATTGCAAGCTTTACAGCAGCTTTCAGAAGGGGCATCTATCTTCGTACACTGAGCACACTTCGTCAGCTCCAGTATTTAAGCAATACTCCGTCTACAGTGCACCTCCCAATCAGTGTGTGTGTGTGCACATTATCATCTACAATGCCAATAGCTCTAACTCTCCCACATGCGAGACCTATTGCATTGCAAATGCTTTTTTCGAGAAGTTGTGACCTATGTTTCACAGAGGTGTGACTTGCAATACCTTGTTTCTAATTGCATGTTTGATTGGAAAAGGGGATTTAAAAACGAAACTAGATTTTTTTTCTTTCAAGTTTGTTTTTATTGGCGTAATAACTTTTCAGAGTAATACAGTAAGCAAAACGACATTTTTGTACATTATATCAATACTCCGTATACATAAGAAGCAGAATACTGTGATTTTTAGGTGTATCTATTGTACTTTTTACTGTGAAACTTAGAACAACCCCTTATCCCCCCTACCTCCCTAGCACTCATATGGTATACATAACTGAGTAGTTTCAGGCAACGTCTTGCGGGTAAAGTCTCATGATTGCTTATTAGCTTGAATGACTTGGTTGACATCCTCCTTTCGGTCATAGCGTGTGTGCAATGTGTTATATAGTAATAGATTCTGCATCCTGCTTCGTGTGGGGATTAAGAGTGTAGTGTGCTTCGTGTACATAACAGAGTCACTAGGCTGCTAAAAACGAAACTAGATTCTGGACAATAAACCAGTTTCAAATACTACTGAGAACTTCAAACACAGTCCTGTTGAAATTCAGCAGCCTGTCAATGTCAATGTTTCACAAGAACATTTAATGTAGCAACATCCAGCAAGTAACATGCCAATGTGTTTGACATGCCTACCAGCAATATCATAAGTGGAAATATAACGGCAAGTGAATATGTTTATTACCACAATATGGGGCCCGGTACTGTATGGAGCTTACTAGCCTCTGGCCGCAGACAACTAAAGAAGTCTGTAACCAGGTGCTAAAAAAATAACCGGATTAGTACAAAAATCCAATGCTCAATGCAACTCAATTTCGGGCCAGACTGTTAAGCTCTAAGGGCGTTAATTAACTCACTTACATACTCTGCAGAGGTTGCAGGAGATTTAAGTGCAGATTTCTCGAAGTTGCAGAAGGCACTGAAAATAAAAGAGCAAAGTATCCAAGGTCAAACTTGACTCAAGATTTTATAAGAACAACATAGACCATATGTTGTTTACACAAACAGCATTACAATTATCATTGTACTAAGTTCTCAGTGACAGCAGGAAAGTATCCTCTTTTGATCAACATCTAAAACCAGAACCTGAAATGTGACCTTTTGGTAAGACCAAAATCGGGACATGGTTAACTAGGTAACAGGGCAAGCACATACTAGAAACAGCAATAAAAATTTGCACAGGCTGTGGCACTGTTATCTAAAATATTTGATAGACAATTGAAAAAAAGATTTAAGAATCTAAACAAAAATGTTAGCGACTTTGTGAAGTCTTGAGGCTTGCTTCCGCTCAGAATTTGGAACTACATCCCCCTTTTTACCAGCCCCACTCCCTTCTTCAAATTAGAGATGGAACATCTGGTTTAAATGCACCTTCACCAACCTTCTATACAAAGGACACATTTTAGATGATCATATCAGAGATTGACAATCCATAATGATCAGTAGATCATTTAGATCTTCTGAATGAGCCAGCTCAAGGTCTGTTCCTCGGTACAGGTTCATGGGAATAAAAGTCATACAGATAACGGCTAGCCCCGGTGGCTTATCTTGATGGGTACTTATTTGCTTCTAACCTGTGTTATTTTACATCCTCATTGCTGCTTCTCCCTATGTTTTCAAATGATCTATATAGGTTTTAGATCAGTGATACTCAAAATACAGCCCGGGTACTGCTTGTGGCCCTTTTGACTGTTACATGCGCCATCCTGGTGAACAGAAGCACTGGCCTGCTCTTTAATTGACTGAGAACAAACATTCTGAAAAATATTGAATAAACCCGAGCATTTACTCACTAACTGAAGTAAAGGTTAAGAAGCAAAACCTAGTGTCCTGCACCACTTCTCTTTAAAAGTGAAGGAATTTCTAAAGTTATCTTGCAACGAACATGTAAAAATTAGTTTCTTCAAAATTCAAAAACATGTATTTCATTGACATGCATGCGAAAGTATTTCACCTTAGTACATCAGATTATAGGTGTACTCAGCAGTCCGATTTATCAGTAGACTGAGAAGTATTTTTTTTATTTAAATGTGATTGCTTTCAAAGAGGAACTTAGTAACAGCCATGCCTTCACCTCCCCAAACCCCCTCCCCCCCCCCCCCCCCAACAACAATGCCAGTGGTGAACCAAGAGGCAAGTCAGTTGCTATGTGACCCTCTGGGTGGCCAACACTATAGTTTATTTTAAACACGAGAAGGTTTTGTACAGTGCACATCCTGAAATCATGTATATCAAGGTGCTCGCATATGTGAATTAATTAAAGAGAGGCAAAGTGAAATAAAACAACTGTCTAGGAATATACAATCTGGTCAAGAGCAGAAGCTGGAACAGATCCCAGGTTTTCTGGTTTACACTGTGAAATTCAACCATTAGATGGGTATGCCTTTCCCGCTCTCGTTTACTTTACAAGTTAATGCTTTGTCTTTAATTTTTGAAGCATGAGGTTAACTTGTGGGTGGTTGACAGAAGCTAAATGAAAACTCAGCTTGTTTTAGGCTTGAGAGTCCAAGAGAATATTATGCTGCTCAGCCAGGCACTTGGCTCTCCCACCTCTATCACCTAATGTTTATTAAGTGGTCAAATAGGATATGATTCATCAAACAACAGTGATGGACTCCTTGTTCCAAGATTCATAACGTTCTCACTCCACCATATTTTAGAGAGTGGACTATGAAACTGGGTGTTCTTGATCCCCCTAGATAAAATCAAATAATTGTTGGGTTACAATCCTGTTTTCTTCCCACAAACTTACTACAAGTGTTTGGTGTGATTAAAGGTTTTCCCATCTGTGTTGAAAAACTCAATAAGGAGCAGAAAAATGGGTTGGGAAAATGATTACCCTGGAGCACACAATTTCTCATAATGGGCGGCTTTAAAAAAAACATGTTTTCTGGCTCCATAGTTTCCAATTTGCTCATTTAACACCAAATGTGGTTTAAATAGTTCTAATGGTAAGACTTGGAGACTACTCTCACCAAAAGAAATCTATCTGTGCTGGGGGACCTCCTCAGACTTTAAACAGCATTCACAACCAGCATATTTTATCAAAGTGTTAAAACAAGGATTAAATGTCAAGTCTCCTACTGTCATGGCTAAAACTTTCCTACTGTCCCTTGTCTATCGGTGGAGGTTTCAGGATGTGCATCTGCCCACCTCAGTGAATTTCACACCTTGTTGGAGGGGTATTTGTCAAGGATTTTCTTACAGCATTCGGGACCTTAACTGTGAGCCTCTTTATATGAACTCCTAAAGTTTTACAGATTAAGTAAAGGCATAAGCAGATTATGAGGTCTAAGAATCTATTTAATTTCAATTCAATAAGTTGCTTCCTTTCTACACTTGACATGCCCAAGATAGCAATAGATAGCAGAGAAGTCTTACCCGAGGGTGCAATAGAGGGATACTGACTCAGCTACAATGTAACAGTATTATCAAATCTATGACTCTTCTAGAGACTAGTGGCTTAAATTCGAATGCTGTATGGCACAAACCTTTCAAGATAATTGTATGACTCCCCTGTCCACTCCATGTACATGCTTCACTTCCCCATCTCCAGCTTACTTCCGCCCACCCTCACCCTGTTGGCATCAATGTTGCCCTCGGTCACGCAAATGACCTTCATTTTTGGCCCCTGGGGAACTGTGGGTACTCAAGTTTTATAAATATAATCTATGAACTATGATCGATCTTTCTGACTTTGTAATAATGCTACTCTTCTATTTTACGCAAAACGCTCCCTATATTGAGCTATGTAAATAACTCTAGTAATCCTGGGCCTTGAACAATCTGCATAAAATATCCATTTATATATAAATATAATATTTTCTCCCCTGCGCTCTGTGTTGTATGCTCCTTTTGTGAATCTTCCTCACCAACCCCCCCTCTCCCTATTATATAAAAAAACCATTGAACCGTGACCTTATAAACTGAGCAATAATAGGTCCTCATAGAAAATACAGCAAGCAGACCAAAGAGTAGTGCAAGTAGATCAGATTAAAATTATAAAATGTAGAAGTATCGTTCAAAATGGAAGTAATAACTTTTTAATTGTATTGATTAAGGATTTCGTTAGTCGTTAAGCAGTGTCAACTGGCAGGCGAGATGAATTATAGTAAAGTATGGCGCATTTCAATGGCATCTTATATACATCGCTTCAAGAGTCACCCACACTGACCCTTTGAAGGCCACATCCCAATGCCATTCTTCATCCGCGAATGCAAGGTGCAGCATGCTTTCTTGAAATATTATTTGCTTTTTTCAAAAAGGGACAAGGTGAACATGACTAACCATCTTGATGCATAAGTAGGTTATTCAAATGAATACATATTAAACCATAACTCTCTGTGTCTCAATCATGAAAGTTCCATTTAAAAAACAGGAACTATCACCCTGTGGTCCTTTCATAATATAACAAGCATTTGCAATGCAATAGGTCTCGCATTATTAAAGTTTGAGCTATTGGCATTGCAAATAATAATGCAACACCAATAGCTCAACATTCACTAATGCGAGACCTATTGCATTGCAAATGCTTTTTTTTTTTAAATGGGACCTGCATCACTTCAAAAGCATGCATGCATACATGATGACGTGTGCATGCACCAGCAAAATTATGGGTCAAAGTCGCTCCATTGTGTCTCATAATTTATCTCACCGACGATCTGTTGCCATTCATTTATGTACACAGAAAACTGTCTTATGATTGGAGATATCCTCCCCATGAAACCTACACAGCCTCTTATCTTTCACACTTTCTCCCAGTTTGGAGATCCCAATTGTGTACCATGTCCGAAATACCCTAAGATTCCCAATTTCCTAAGATGTGTTCCTCTCTAAAGGGAAGAGGGTGGAGGTGTTCTCAAGTAAATCGTGCTTCCCACCCCATCCGTCTCTCTGACCCTTTCCAGGCTTCTGTAGTCATCTGAATTGCTGGTAATAACTGCTTTACCCCCTTGCCTTCATAAAGGTAGTGTAAGAATGTGTGGGTTTGAAATTGGCATCTTTGTAGTGCATAGGTCGGTGGTCTCTATGTAAGTGACCTCCGTCGTTGATCAATAAGTGTGCCGCCCGGTAATATGCCCTTTTGTCTGGAAGAGCTATTCCCCCTATTATACTGCTTGCTCTGGAGTGTCTTTAATGCCACTCTTGGGTGTCCTCCCGTTTCATTGTAGCATTGGGACTTCTCCCTCTATTGTGGTGAAGACGTCCTCCGGTATTTAATGATAAGTGTTTTGGAGGATAAAAAGGAGTTTTGGCAATGGTGTAATCATATACATGGTGGCCCTCTCTAGAAGCGTTGGGGGCAGTGATCTCCATCTTTCTACGTCTCAATGGAAGTCCTCAAGTATTCTCCAAATATTACGATCAAGGCATATTCGAGGTCACGTATAAGCCCAAATATTTGAACCCCTCGCTGTCTATACGGAACTGTCCTTGGGAGCCTTGTGTGTCTAGATGTCCTCCCAAAGGGTATAGGTTTGATTTATCCCAGTTAATTTTAGTCTTTATGAGCTCCATATTGTTCAAATATTCGAAGCACACCAGGGAGAGTTTTATTCAGGCCAGAAATATACAGGAGGATGTCATCTGCATAGAGTGATATCTGTTCGTCCTATATCACCCCTCCCTATCTCTAAAGCCTGTAAGGTCAGGGTGTGCTCGAACCACACAAGTCACTGTTTCCAAAGTGAGGGCAAACAATAGTGGGTTGGGGGCATCCCTGTCTTGTGCCCCTTTCAGGGGGAAATTTCGTGGAAATCTCTTCATACACTCTCACTCTAGCCACCTGTTTTTTAAAGAGCAGCTCTATCCATGCCAAGAACTCTGGACCAAACCTGAATTTCAGTAAGGCATGCGTCAGGAAGGGCCAATGAAAGGCACCAAATGCCTTCTTGGCATCTAGGGACAGTAATAAATTAGGGTCCTCTCTTGATTTCTCTGTCTCCAACCAATTGTAGAACCTGCAGAGATTAAATCTTGTTGCTCTCTTTGGCATAAAACATGATTGGTCTTTATGACTGAGGAATGTTTTCACAGCTAATAACCGTGTGGCAACGGGTAGTCCCTGGTTTTTGCTTGCCTATAGCAGCCACTACTTCCGCTTGGGTAATTTCTTCTTCTAGGGCCAGTGGGTCATCTGGTGTCAGAGGGGGGATTGTCATTCCATCGAAGTAGGCCCTAATCTGGACCATTTTCTTATGCCAACTAAGAAATATCAATATTAAAATTTTTAACCCCAGCTTCCTTTTGTTTGTGTTTTTTGAGATTTGGAGATCAGCAAATGGTTGGGCCTTATAAAGGTCAGCTTAGTATTGTGCAAATGCTTTGGCAGTCTTCTGCGCTGTGGTAGAGGAGTCGCCGCTTTCACCCTGTATAGTGTGTGTCCATCAAGCCTCTACCTCCTTTCTGCTCAGCCACGCCAGTAGTAGCCCCGCTTTATCATCTATATCATATAGGCTGCGTTGTGTGGACAGGATCAAGGTTTTCGCCTCTTGGTGTGCCAAAGCCTGAAATTCCCTGCGGACTGTTGAGATGTTACGCATAATAGAGAAAATCCACCAGTTTTCTCTTTAAAGCTTCTATCACGCGCACCTCTTTCTTCTTTTTGTGCGTTATAATGTTTTGAGCCCTGTCTCGGAGTACAGTTTTGTATGCATCCCATAGCGTGACAGCTGATGATACAAGTGATTGTTTTTCTTAAAGTATAGTTCCGTATCCGCTCTGATTTCTTGAGCAACTGTCTCGTCTCTCAGTTCCCAGGCATTCAGCCTCCATCTCGTCTTAGATCTATGAGATCGTACCTCTATCTTGAGCCAGAGAGGCGAGTGGTTTGACAAACCCCAGGCCAGGTAGTCTGCTCTCTCTATCTCCTCTACCTCTCCTACGGGAACTAGATTATAATTCAGTCTGGAGTATACTTTATAGGTACCTGAGAAGTATGAGTATTTATGGTTGCTGGCATGTTGGTGGCCCCAGAGGTCCATGGGTTACAGGGTTGTCAGAAACCATGCCAGCGGTATCCGCCCACCCCACCCACCTCCACCCCCCGCTGTACCGAGCTGGTGTAGTCTAAGTTTGGATCAACAATGTTATTAAAGTCTCTCCCCATGATATGCATAGAGGAGCCAGACTCCAGTAATATATCAGCTACCTTATCTAGTGTTTGTCTTTGCAGTCGTGGAGGGCATACACGCTAATAAAGGTGATGTCTCTCCGTTCCCACATTCCTTTTTACAGCGAAATATGTCCCATTGGGGTCGATCTATGATCTGTCTATGTTGAATGGGGATGTCTTCCTAATCAATATGGCCACCCCACAGGAGCCTGTGGTAAATGCCTCATCTGATGATATCTTGTAGGCCCCTTTGCCCATAAATCCGTGTTGGGAGCCCTGTAAGTGTCTCTGCAATAAAACCGCACCCGGTTTCAATCTCCTAAGATATGTGGCCACCAGTCCTAGTTGGATCTTGCTTTGCTTTCATTCGTGAAGCATAGACCTCTATTCTATCCTTGCACCATACTACTACCACCACCTTAATTAATCTGTAAAGCGTATGTAGATTGCCAGCTCCAATTTGCTGCATTGATTGCAATCAGCTCTTTCTTCATTCACTATTTTTGCAGCATGTTATTGTTTATTATTACAGTGAATTACCCAATTCTGTTTACATTGGAAGCAATCAAAACATGACCATGTCCTGTAGTGTCCTCTAATGAATGATGTTTTTTTTCACCTTAACAAAATGTTCAGTCGTGAGACCAGTGTTTGAATAAACTTCAGCAGGGTTTGTTTAGCATGGCACATTGTTAATGGTGGAGCCTGGAGTATTCACTGGGAGATTGCAATGTTTGTACTCCCCACAGCTAGTAATCCAAACATTGTTAGGTAAGCCAGGTTCTTCAGTAAACCTGGGCCTACTCCTAGCAGCTATTGCCCAAAGCAGCTGGGGTATACTCTGAGAAATGGTTGTAAGGTATTTAGGTGGCACAAGGACAACATTAAGGTCAAGCAACCAATCTAAAACATTCTCAAGCCAGTTAAGTGAAAAGAGCTATTTGGTGCTAAAAAAATAAATAAAAATGACAAGAAATTGATAAAGAAATATGAATTCCTCAACATAATGTAAACTGAAACATATTGGAGGATAAAAAGATTTCTATCTCCACCCCAAATGGATTCGCCTCCGAAAGATATAGGATGTCTACATAATCTCCTGGAGAGAGCTGCCAGGCGCTTTGAACTACCAATGTCTGTGCATCAACAGGACTGCTTCCTTTACGACTTCAAAGAACTTTCCAGGAAATCGGTAAGGTCTATGCCGATAATAGACTATATTTGGAAAGAGAGCCTAAGAATAATGCAGAATCCAGCAACTGTTTCACATGTGTTGTTAAGACTTGGGCAAAAAGTACAAAGCTCCTGATAACGCTCCTGCTTGCCTAAAGTTCTTCCAAAACCAGATTTGGTGATCTTGAAGGCAGCACAGTGACGATCTAAGACTCCATCAGCCTCCTGACAGCGCCACCCGACAAGGAGGGGAGAAGGTTCGATAACATTGGGTAACGTTTTTCGACAATCTCAGTCTTAACAGTCCGAGCTTCCAATTCCCTGGCTTAATTGGTCCGTTATAATAGGCAAAAGTGGTCGGATGTGGAAGCCTTTTTTTGGATAGAATTCCACCAGAGAGGAGTAAGTGAAGAAAATTCTTCTAGGAGGCGGAAATAATAGACTGCCCTATGGAAGTTACGTCCACCGGTTTCCACCAGCGAGCCAGAGCGGCTGTCCTGGGACGTCAAGGATGGCTTAAAGCCACCTCAGTCAGGCCTGAGGTGCAAACAAAAATTTTAGATTTACCTTATAACGGAGAAGAGTTATTTTGCAGCCACATCGATGAAGCTTTGCAAGCGATTGAAAAAGACACAAAGTCTTTAGTTACTTTGCAGTACAAGAAAATGCTTTTTCATGGTGCCCGAGGAAAGTTGCACCAATCCTACAGAGGAGGCAACCAACCGTTTCGCTACTTTGCCTATTCTTCCTCCTCTCAGCAATACAGGCCTCAATTTTCTCACCGCCAACCACCACCGGCGGCGGCTTACAACAAGTCCTCCTTCAGAGGAAAATCAGGATGCCAGGGCAAGGATACCAATCGCCGCCAATGACTTCTCCCACCTGTCAGTCTCTGCTCTGCCCATTCCACCCACGGTGGGCGGCAAAATATCCTTTTATTTTCCACGGTGGAAGGAAATATCGGTTCAATGGGTTCTACACCAGATTCAATTCAGACACTCTCTAGAATTTATAAAGATTCCTCCACTAGCTCCTCCTCTGCCTCGTTTTAAAAAACACGTCTTTTAAAGATGGGGTTACCCCCATGTTGTAGAAAGGAGCAATAGAAAGAGCCCCCCTCAATCAAGGAGGAAGAGGTTTCTACTCCTGTTTCTTCTTGATTCGGAAGAAGTCAAGGAAGTGGAGACTGATTTTGGATTTAAGGAACCTGAACAAATTCCTCAAAACAATCATTCCATATGATCTCTATTCAGGATGCGTTACACCTCCTCACCGGAAACAATTACATGTTGTCTCTGGATCTCCAGGATACATATTTTCATATACCCATTGTGATGGGGAGAGAGACAGGACGTACAACCCATTCCCTGGCATATTCTCAGCTCGCCTGAACGTTCTCTTTCTTCCCTGCAGCCCACCGCTACTGAAGACGCTCAGAGCCAACAGGAAATCTGAGAGAAGACGGATTCCGGTGGCAGAAGCGAGGACGCTTATCACGTGACATGCGTGCAACCAATCACTGAGAAGGGAGGACTTTTTAAACCCAGAGAATAGGAGGCAGTTTGGCTGCTGGAGAGAAACCTGGTTGGAGAATCTCGTGGAGAAGACGGAACAGAGGTAGAGGGCATCTGTAAGAGACGTGGGGGATCAGCCCAGACCCACGTACTTCCTTACCATCAGTTGGAGGTCGAAAAATCCCTGAGGCTTCAGTCATTCCTAGACGAGGATCCTCGATCGACCTGGAGAAAGAGAGCGAGAAATCACTGAGCCGACGGAGAATTGGAGATGCCGGTTTACGGACAGTCTGCAGCGACGGGGTAAGCGCGACCCTACACTGCGGAGTACCACGACCGGCGGACTGCCCCGCCACATTTCTGGAGAAACGTGGCTAAGCGAGGTACGGGCCATATCTCTGGTAGGAGAGAGGGAGGCAAACTGGGTCTGAAAAAGAACTCTGCTCTCGCGTCTTAATTCACTTGACTCACCCTCTCTTCACCGCTACAGTCACTTATTATCTAACCCGACTCCTAGACTTTAGTCAGACACTTCTCTTTGTCTCTCCAGGATTATTGCTTGGCACTGTGCATGACTCTTAACGCACCACGTGAAAACATTTCTTTTCAATCATACAACAGGGTGTTACCCAGGTGGTTGTTCTAGGGACATGGTATGGTGTATACATCCTTATCAGGTCTAAGTTTTGTTTTGTGTCGCATGGGCTTGGGTGATGTGAATCACTAGAAGCCTGATGTTTATTTTTGCATAAATAATAGAGGAAAACAAGTTTCCTTACGTGACCTCTTCTATCTTTTATCCAAGGGGTATCCCGGAAGACATCGTGGACTCCCTCGCTGGACCTGAAAAACAAAAGAGAAAAATGAAGACTAAATACAAAGAGAGAATTTGACTCATAAAAGAGAATAATTAGACATTCTGTTATTTTGTTATTTCAAGCCCCCCCAAAAAACCCTAAATGCTGAGAGACAATAAAAACACTCTATTTCAAAAGTAGTTATTGTTTTTTCAAGTAAAGTTCCTGCAATGGTTACACCCATATGCCGAAAACACAAGACATTTCTCAGATTTATGGTGACCTGCAGATACTATCAGTTTCACGTACTACCTTTTGGACTAAAATCGGCTCCTAGCATTTTCACGAAGTGTCTAGTGCCAGTTGCAGCATATCTGAGGCAACATCATCAAATTTTTCCTTACCTCGACGACTGGCTTATCAAGGCCCCCACTTACAAAGCAGCAAGGACGTCTACCAAAGCCTGTCTGCATCTTTTTAAGATATTAGGCCTCACTTTAAATGCGGAAAAGTCGATTCTAAAACCCTCCAGTCAGCTAGTTTTTCTAGGTGCCATCCTGGACACCGTCGAAAACCAGGCATATCCCACATCGGAAAGGCAACAGAGGCTAATATCTTTGGCGAAGGGTGTACAAAAAAGGTTTCTTTCTGTAGGCCTTTACAAATCTCTCCTAGGCGTGATGTCCTCCTGTATTCCCCTCATACCTCATTGTTGTCTCCAGATGCGTCCTCTTCAAGAAGCGTTAAATGAACAGTGGGTGCAGATAGAGGGCACATTCGACGATCTAATCTGAATTACCCTTCACATGATTGCATAACTAGATTGGTGAACACAACCTCACCAGTTATCGCAAGGTTTGCCTTTCCTGTCTCAGGCGGCTCTTCTCGTGATCACAATGGATTCCTACAAGACCTCCATGTCAGCGGAAAATGGCCGCCCTCTCATCGAGATCTGCATATCAGCCTTCTCGAACTGAGAGCAGTTTTTCTGGCACTCCAAGCTTTCCTGCAGAGAATACAACATGCTTTGGTGCTTGTCAGAACAGACCTTACCACGACAATGCACCACCTGAACAAACAAGGAGGAACGAGATCTCTCCTGCTCTTTCAGGAAGCTCAACTTATCTGGCACTGCGCGATTCAGCACAAAGTGTCAATAACAGCGGAGTATTTTGCAGGAAGGCAGAACATCATAGCGGACACGTTGAGCAAACTGAAAACGACCTGCCACAAGTGGGAGTTAAACCTGCACACTCTCGACAAATTTTCTTCCAGTGGGGCAAGCCGAACATAGACCTGTTCGCAACACCAGACCATGTGAAATGCCGGTACTTCGCAAGTTGGCATCACCATCCGGGTTCTTGGGGGGGGGGGGGGAATGCCTTTTCAGTAGCTTTTCCTCCCATTCACCTCCTTCCAAGAGTACCAAAACGTTAAAGACCGAACTCTGCAAGGTCATACTAATAGCCCAGCTAGGGCTTGCCAGCATCGATACACAGAACTTCACCTACTCTCAGTGCAGCCTCTGATCCATCTCAAACCATTTCCATACCTATTGACTATGAACCAGGGACAAGTATGTCATCCAAATCCCAGTTCTCTGAAATTATCAGCCTGGCTCTTGAGTCCCAAGAATTTCAGCCTTTAAGGATCCCACAGGTCATGTGCTTGCTAGGGCACGAGCAGATAGCACTAACAAGAGTTATTCGCTCAAACGGAAGAGATTCTGCATCTAAAGTCCATCCTCTCCATTCATCTCCAGAGGTAATTTTACATTGTCTCCTACATTTCGCTTGCTCCGGCTTGGACCACTCATCAATTAAAGTTAATTTTACTGCCATTTCCGGTTTCCGGAGATCGGAAAATGTTCCACCTTTATGGTCCAACAGGCTGGTCAAACAGTTCTTCAAAGGTCTGTTCAGAATGTTTCCTCCAGTTCGGATTACTCCTCTTACATGGCAGCTGAATACGGTGCTGGCCCAATTAATGGAACGCCTGTTTAAACCTATACACAGAGCCGATATAAAGTTCTTATCCTGGAAGGTCGCTCTCCTACTGGCTCTTACTTCAGCAAGAAGGGTTGGTGAACTCCAGGCGCCTATTACCCAGGAACCTTTCCTACAATTCAAACATGACCGAGTTATTCTACGGACAAACCCTAAGTTCATTCCTAAGGTTCCAATAGACTTCATCTTAATGAACCAATCATTTTGAAATTGTTTTTTCTAACTCCACAAACTTCAGCGGAGTGTGCTCTGCACTCACTAGATGTCAAACTGTGCCTAAAATTCTACCTGAACAGAACAAAATCCTTTCATAAATCAAATCCGCTTTTTCTAGCGTACAGGGCACCTAGAAAAGGTTTCCCTCTTACTAAACGGAGAATTTCAAGATGGATATCGAGTGCCATTGTTTTCTATCATCAGCAAGTGGGCCAACCTTTGACATCAAAGGTCCTTGCTCATTCCACCAGAGCCATATCCACATCTACTGCTCTGTTTGCAGGTGTGTTCCTTCCAGATATCTGCAGAGCAGCAACCTGGAGAACGCAGCACACCTTCACTAAACACTGCTGCCTGGACTCTGAGGTTAAGCAAGATGCGGCAGTGGTACAAGTGGTTCTCAGAATCCTCTTTCAATAAGGTGAGCCTCTTCTTCTTTTTTTTCTTTCTTTTTTTTTCTTCTCGTTCCTTCCCACCATCCTCTACTATCACACATTTTCAGTGACTTCTGTTCTGTATTTATACGTTAAATGATATGTACGTATATCTATTTATATGTGCAGACATTTATAAATATATACCTTTATTAGGTAGCTATGTTGACCTGTATTTCTCTATATATGAGCAGGAGATAGTATTTCGTGTTACTCATTGTTTATGTATGGCATGAAAATGTGTTATTTACTGCTCGCTACTCTGATTCAAGCATGTGAATCTATGAAAGTTCCAATACTGGAGTAAGCAATAAGTTACTTACCCGTAACTGTATTTCTCCAGGATTGTAATCTTTCATAGAATCACATGCAGCCCACCCACCCTGTAGAAGGCTCACTTAAATATCTCAGATTTTTCTATTTGTACGCACTTGTGCTTGAGACTCTGAAGGACTATAGCTTCTCTCAGAAAGGTTCTACTGGGTCTTGTCAACTGACTGGTCTAAGTTTTAGTCCTTTTTATATAAAAGGACAAGGATATGTTACAAAAATGTTAAGGCCCAGGGCCTTATGTTCTATGCCTAGTAGGACATTGCTTTTAATAATACCGAGGGTTCCCAACTCAATGACGGGGAATGATTCAAGCATGTGAATATATGAAAGATACTGAGGAACTACAGTTACAGGTAAGTAACTTGTTCCATACTGTTTGAAGAAACAACAAATGATGAAAGTTAGTTCCTTATCACAAATTTCATTGATGTACGTTTAAGTGCTCCGGGTTCTGAAAATAATTTAGAATTTTCCACATTCATGCATAAAATAAATTAGACTATCGAGCCTATTCTAAGCCTGAATTCCAACTCCCATTTCCCCCCAGTGCATGTCAGATTTCTTGGAGAAACATAGGTCATTGTTTAAATTCTGTATAGTGGAAATATACATTACACCTGAAAAGATATGTACTCCGAAGCAGTGTAATATTTCCTTAACAGGCTGCATGCACACATTCTCTTACAGGGTGTTTATATATAATTTTATATAAGTAAACTGGCGCATTTTGTTCCACTGGGTGTGGCTCACAAACCGTTTTGAGAACTTTAGAGGCATGTGCTGAAAATATTCAATTAATAGATTTTGCGGGGGGCGCTAGGTGGCGCTGGACAAAGATGGCCGCACTGCTGTGAGGCTCTCGCCCAGTTGAGCCTAACCGCCATCCTGCATGCCATCCTGACCAGCTTCATTGCCTCCTGCATAGCGGTATCTGGACCGCCTGACTGCGGTGATTGCTCCGGTGTCCTCAGCTACCGTGTAGCATGCCCAGAGCCGGAGAAAATCGGCCCAGACCCGCGACCGGCGCCTCACGCTCTACCGCCGCATCGCCCCCTTGGGCACCCCGGCTGGGAAAGCCCGGGGCTTTGAGGCCTGGACGGACGAGCTCCAACCCCTGCATCGCGAGAGGCCTGATTCGCCACCCCGCTACTTGCCGAGAGAGCCAGCCTCAAGGACGCCTTCATAACTTTTTAGCTCCAGGTACGAGCCCGACCACCACCCTACCGGTGCAGCTGGACTACGCTGGGCCCCCGGCCTCCCCTGCGCACTGCAGCCCGCCACGCGCCTGGTCTGATACGGGTCGAGACACGGACCCTGTCAAACCCGCTAACCTGTGGCGGTCTCTGTCTCGGCTACTGTTAAAAGTTAGGCTGAAAACCGTCAACATTATCGGCGCCCTCTTGCTCTCCTTAAACCTTTTGTGCGCGTAAAACAGCCGCCATTTTGGACACCATGGCTTCCCTGCTCTCGCCGAGAGCCAGCGCGTCTCTCTCTCTCTCTCTCCTAACTTCGCTGGCAACCCCCCCTGCTTGCACCTGCCTTGAGTCATAAACCCCTCTTCGGCGCTGCTCTGCCCCAGGCCCTCATCCTGTTCCCAGCGCGACACCTCCCTGCTTCCCCGTCATGACCTCCGGCCCTTTTGATGCAAACCCCTTTTCCCCGTGTGCCCGTTTGTCTTCCCCGTTCCCAGGCCGACACCTAGCTCTGCCGATACCAATCTCTTGCCCCTCCCCATACAATAAGAAGCTTCCCTCCTCGAAGGACCCCCGAGATGATCAAAGCCCCCCCCCCATCCCACGAGATCCGATCGAAACCCGCACACTCCGTGAATCGGCGGAATACCCAGCTGCGCAATGATCATCACCTGTTGTGAACGGGGCGGGGACTTCCACTGTAGCCTTGCATGGGAACGGGCTGGGAAGGGGGGATTCTGAGGATGTCTTTCCGTACATCAAAGTATCAACGAGAATGTGTTACATGTAATAAAGAGATAAACTTGTGTATAAGAGGCCAGGCCTCCGGGATGCAGTTAGAGCACCTCAGAACGATACCTTCTGTCCGTTTTCGTTGTGTTCTCCTCCGGAGCGAATAAAAACCTTGTTTCCTGCCTTCCAGTCTCCAGCGCCTGCCTCTTCAATAGTTTAACTTCTTTGTGGGTTCAAGAGGCGACATCGCCGGGCAATAATTAAGGATCTTATATTCTGGTTGGTAGTGCCCCCCCAGTTTGTATTTTTCCACAATTGGCGTCCCAAGCGTGGGGCCCATCAGCGACCCATGGATCCAGTGGGAGAGGTCCTGACGACAAAGTGAACGACTGCAACGATCGGGAACGCGTCTGTCCGATAGACCCTCGTCTGACAGCCGATCATCCGAACTTCACTGGTTCCGAACAGACCTCTCTCGAGTGATCTACGGTCCTGACTGGGAACCATCAGGAGTGCCGCGAGGATAACGAAGAAGAGAGGACGATCGGGCGCTGGATTCGGAAGTCAGGAAACTGTCCATGCGGTCCGGGTAAGGTCGTGTTACCACGACAAATTGCGAAAAAATTGCTTGATTGCTTGTTTGTTAAATACTAGTATTGCTCTTTTTGTTTATTTGGAGATTCACTGTCTGCAAACGGAGAAACAACAGGCTCTCTCTTTGCAAGCAGTGGAGGATAGGTAGGGCAGACAATCGTGCCTATTTTTCTCCCCCACTCAATAATCACCTGAAACTGAGCTGTTGCTCACAAACTATTGTTTCCTGGAGATTCCCTGTCTGCAAACAGGGAAGAGACCACCCTTTTTGCAGATAGTGAAAAGGGTAGGTAACGCAGATCTTTGCGGACCTACTCATTCTCCCCATTGTTATTTATCGGTCTTTTGTTATCTTGATCTATGAGGGATTCACTGTCTGCAAACGGAGAAACAAAGGTCTCTCTCTTTGCAAGCAGTGGAGGATAGGTAGGGTAGCAGCCGTGCTTATTTTTTTCTCCCCCACCCTATAATTGCTTGAAACTGAACTGTTGTTCGCAAAATTATTGTTTCCTGGAGATTCCCTGTCTGCAAACAGGGAAGAGACCACCCTTTTTGCAGATAGTGAAAAAGGTAGGTAACGCAGATCCTTGCGGACCTACTCATTCTCCCCATTGTTATTTATTGGTCTTTGGTTATTGTGATCCATGAGGTATTCACTGCCTGCAAACAACGTAGAATAGAAATATTCTGTCTAGTCTTTGCACCTAGTGATAAGATAGGCAGTGCTGACTTTTTAGTCCCTCGTTACGAGCCGTCCTGTCTGTCTTCTCCCCACTGATTAGTAGCCTGTTTAGCCCGGACCGCTTATTAGAGATGGACCATCCAGCCCCACTGGAAGGCACCCCTAATAAGGACATGTTCATGAAGCATGGATTGACCGCTATTGCCTATAGTAAACTATGGCATAAATATACAAAACAGGGTCAAGAAAGTCAATGGCCCCTGACAGGATCCTTCGATGATGATAAAATAAAAATGCTAGAAACTGCCCTAGGTAAAAACAAGACAACACCTACTATGCTTGATAGCTTCGGCATGTGGCGAAAAGAAACTGAACAGCGTAAAAAGAAAACTGAGAGTAGGTTGGAAAAAGAGCTGCAAAAAGCAGCCCACCTAGCTGCTCAGAAACTAAAAAAGGAGATAGAGGAAAGAGAGAAAGCTAAACAGAAACTAGAAAGGGAAACGCCAAGCCAGTGTCCGGTTAGAACCCCCTCCATGCTCTACCCTGATTTACCCTCGAAACGACAAGCCAATGAGGACCTGCTGTTAGGTCCTCCTATCATCTACATGCCCCCTCCATACGCCCCTTCTCGACCCTTGGTGCAGCACGCGCCACCCCCAGGTACAAACGAAGGTACCGCCGCAGCGTCGGCCCCAATGGCCTCTGTGCCAGCCGAACCCCTTGTATTAAAACCCGCATCAACGACAACGTTAGACGAGCATGAGACTCGAGGGGCTGGCCTTGCAAGAACAAACAGGCTAGACAAAGATGAGCGAGCGGGGATCGACAAAATAGCAAGGACACTGGTAGAAAGGAAGGATGATGAAGAGTACATCACAGATATGTTCAGCTCGTATACAGGGAGTCACAGACGACATTTTACCGTACGACTGTGTTATCATGTCTTGAATACATACGAGGACCGATATCGAGACAAAGGTCCCGAGAGCCTAAGGACTCTGTACCGGAAGGTCGATATCGGGGATGAGGGCGAGTGTGACGTGTCGGACCTCCTTACGCGTACGCTTGAGGTTTTCCGCCACCTCACTGAACGAAAGCCGGGAGCTAAATCCGCGGCCCCCGTAGTGACCGAACCACCAACCGAGCAATCTAACACCATGATGCCGATACGTGAGGCTGCCCCTTACTGGGTTCCTCCTCGGGGTACAGGGACTCACGATGATGCAAACAACCAAGATGCGAAGGGAAGGGTAGTATACAACTGGGTCTACCAGCCATGGGACCGGCAAGAGATACTGACATTCCGGAAATCTCTACCCGACCTACGTAAAAACCCCACTGCCTTCTATACTGAATTGGGTACAGCCCTGGGTTCAACTATCATGACCCTGGCTGACATCGACTTGTTCTTCGGGTTATGTCTACCAGCTGATGTGTGGAAGCAAATCCGGAAAGTCGACCACCTTGAGCTGTTCGGACATACCTGGTCACAACTCGATGACTTGGACAAACAACGGGGACCAGGACAAAAGCCGTTGAAATCCATTCTAGACCTCCCAGATAAAATTGTAGAGAAATTAAAAACCCTAATCCCAGAAAAGAAAGTGGACTGGTCGATAGTAACAGCCTGTCGCCAAAAACCCCAGGAGGATGTATCGGAATACTTCTCCCGGTTTGAAACGGTGTTCTCCGATTACAGCGGCCAGGACATGACCACTGCAACCGGACACCATCTGTTTGTCCAGAATTATGTTAAGGGCCTATCATTGGACATCTCCCAGAAACTACAGGCCAGCGAGAGTAGTTGGGCAGCCTCCAAACCTACAGCGATTCTCCAAATGGCCCAATATTATGAGCATCAGAAAAATGAAAATGATAGGGCGACAGAGAAAAAGAAGAAAGACTTAAAAGAGAGGGTGATGATTGCCAAACTGCAAGGGGTGACTATAGGACGAGACCAATACCGGGGAAACTACCAGACAAACGTCCCTAAGACTGCATTTCCCCAGGACCGCACTCTGACTCCCTACAGTGGACGCACAGACCTTAGAGATGACCAGTGCGCTTTCTGCAAAGGGACTGGCCATTGGAAATCCCAGTGCCCAGTTCTCCTGGAAATGATCAGGAACAGAGACCCCAGGGATGTAGCAAACGGACCGAGACCTAAGGGACCACAACGAGGGCCCCCAAATGACGCGACTAATGACAGATCAAGCAGACCGAATACGTTCGATCGACCCAGACAGAACCAATATCAACAATCTGACTATGACGACACTCACACCTTCGCATAGGACAGCCAAGGGCGAGGGAGGGATCCAGTCGAGCTCTATGTTGACCAGCAGGGCCCTTATGTCACTGCTAAGGTCCTGGGTACCAAGTCTCCATTTCTGGTAGACACTGGCGCAACACGTAGTGCGTTATCTAAACGACTGATTCCAAGGGCACCCTTGTCTGGCTCACTCATAACATCGACAGGTTTCGATGGAACGCCCTCCACCAACCCTTTGTCTGCCCCGATTCTCTTTGACGTAGAAAACAACACCACCGACACCACGTTCTTGCTTTCCTCCAATAGCCCTGACGCCATTATGGGACTTGACTTACTGAAACACTTCCGAGCGACGATTAGGTGTTCTCAAGATGGAGTTCGAGTGTTTCTTTACGACAACCCCGTTCTGCTTAAACATTGTTCCCCCCGACACATGTTTTCCATCACCGACGTCAACGCGTCCCTGCTTGACACCCTACCTCCGTATCTGTGGGCCAAAGCGGATTCGGACGTAGGGCGTATGTTAATTGACCCAGTGCACATTACTGTCCGACCAGACGCAACACTCCCAAAACTCCCACAATATCGGATATCGCCAGAGGGCGAGAAGGCATTGGTAATGATTATCCAGTCACTGATAGACGCAGGAGTGGTAGAGGAAGTGGTTAGCAACGTTTGCAACAGCCCTATCTTGCCCATTATCAAGAAGCAGGGAGAGGGAGATGAGAAAGCATACCGTTTCATCATCGACCTCCGAGAGATCAACAAAGTGGTGGTACCCCAGTACCCTGTGGTCTCAGACATCACCACCATCCTGACCTTGATTCCATCCACTGCCACCACCTTTTCCGTCATCGACCTCAAGAACGCATTCTTCTCCATCCCCATCCACCCAGACAGCCGATATCTCTTCGGCTTTACCCTAAAATCCCGCTCATATAGGTTTTGCCGAGCCCCTCAAGGCTACACGGAGAGCCCTAGCATCTACAGCCAGGCCCTCAAAAGGCAACTAGACCAAGTCCGGTTACCCGACGGGGTGGTGTTGGTACAATATGTAGATGACATCCTTTTGGCAGCCGACACCACCCCTCTAGCGGTTACCGCCACCATTCAACTCTTGCACTTCCTTGCGGAAAATGGCCACAAGGTCTCCAAGAAGAAGTTGCAATTCTGCCTACCCCAGGTCACTTACCTAGGCCACCTTCTGTCCAAAGATGGAAGGAAACTCACCCCTGATCGAATCCAGACCATTCTAGACACCCCTGTCCCTAAAACCCAGAAGCAGGTTCGCTCCCTATTAGGCCTCACCTCCTTCTGCCGACAATGGTTGCCAAACTTCAGCCTCGTTGTAAAACCACTGCTCTCTCGCCTAAACAAAGACGTCCCTTTCCCACTCCCTTGGACTCCTGAGTGTCAAACCTCCTTCACAGAACTACGAGATGCCCTTTGCTCAGCCCCTGTCCTGGGTACCCCTGATTACAGAAAGCCCTTCTCCCTTTACACTCACGAAAGGGAGGGGTGCGCTTTATCTGTCCTGACCCAGGCCATCGGTCCTAAGCAACGACCGTGCGCTTACTTCTCTGCCACTCTTGACCCTGTCGCCAGAGCCTTGCCTGCCTGCCTTCGAGCTGTAGCTGCTGCTGCAGTCTCTATCCGACAGAGTGAGGGGATTGTACTCTCGAATTCCCTCACGGTGCTGGTACCCCATGCAGTCGACACCCTCCTGAACCAAACCAAGACGCAACATCTGACGAGTGCACGACTGACTGGATACGTACTAACCTTGCTTGCCCCCCATATCACCCTGAAAAGATGCACCACCCTGAACCCAGCAACTCTGTTACCCTTGCCAGAGAACGACCCCAATGTGCACCCCGTACATGACTGCGTGACTCTTACGGACGAACAGACCAGGAGTAGGGTCGATCTCAGAGACACAGCTTTCCCTGACCCCGACGGGGAGTTGTGGGTGGACGGTTCTTGCATCAAACTCTCCGATGGTACCACTTCCGCTGCCTATGCAGTCACCACGGCTCGAACTGTAGTAGAAACAGCCCGCATCACCCAGCGATCTGCCCAGGCAGCGGAACTGATTGCTTTGACGAGAGCCTGCATCCTGGCAACAGGAACCACGGCGAACATTTACACCGACAGCCAGTATGCCTTCGGGGTGGTTCACCATTTTGGGCTCCTCTGGAGGGAGAGAGGATACTTGACCTCACACGGCACACCCATTCTGCACGGGGATTTAGTCTCCGCCTTAATCGAAGCTGTCCTCCTCCCCAACAAACTTGCCGTTATCAAATGCCAGGCACACAAGAAGGTGACAGACATTATTGGACAGGGAAATGCACTAGCCGACATCACCGCCCGAACGACAGCTGAAAATAGAACGACAACACGTATGTACGTGACCAGGTCACAAGCAGAAAACTGGACTGACGCCAAGGACACAATTAGAGACATACAAACGGCTAGCACACAACACGAATTGACTGAATGGGCACGGGTGGGATTGAAAGACGATGAAGGCTGCTGGCGGACAAAAGACACGAACAGATGGTTGCTACCTGATTCATACTTGATTCCCATATTAACCATGGCACACTCCCCAGCCCACATAGGATCAGCCCCCATGATCGAACTTGTCTCCAGGGTTTGGCACAATGACAAGATCCCAGATTCCGCCAAACGCCTGGTCCAACAATGCTTAATATGCCTGCAACACAACCCCGGGAAGGGAACTGTAGTACCCCGGGGGGGATTTGGGGTCCCAAACCACCCATTTGAAGTCCTGCAGATGGACTACATCCAGCTAGACAGATGCCAAGGCCTGAAATATGTACTTGTCGTGGTGTGCGCATTTAGCAAATGGGTGGAAGCATATCCAACCCGTGACAACACCGCTATGGCCACTGCAAAGGTCCTGTTAAAGGAGTTTTTCCCCCGTTATGGCCTCTGTCGTGTTTTATGGAGTGATAATGGCCCCCACTTCGTAGCCATTGTTATCCAGCTCATCCTAAATGGGCTGGGTATCAAACAGAAATTCCACGCAGTCTTCCACCCTCAATCTGCTGGGCTTGTCGAACGACACAACGCCACACTAAAGCTTAAACTGGCCAAAATAGTGGCTACGACGGGCCTGAAATGGCCAGACGCCCTCCCATTGGCATTGCTATCGATGCGCTCTACCCCCACCCGACATCACTTAACCCCTTATGAAGTTGTCTTCGGTCGACCCATGAGCGTCTGGTCTGCCCCGAAACCAACGTCCATTCATGACGTTCCGGATGTCCTAATGTCTGATTATCTGTACAAATTGACTGAAACTTTGTCTGTCCTTCATCAGCAGGTGCGGCAGGCCATCCCCGATGCTTCCAGGGGTCCGGGTCACGCCATCCAGCCGGGGGACTTCGTGCTGATCCGAAACTTTCAGCGATCAAAGAGTTTGGAACCCCGGTGGACGGGCCCCTGGCAAGTGCTGATCACCACTCGGACCGCACTTCGAGTGGAGGGGAAGAAACACTGGCTGCACGCTCATCACTGCAAAAAGGTCTCTCCAGCCCTGGCCACGACAGACACCGTCAACACCCAAGAAGAGCTCCTGAACCGGGACCGACCATCGTTGAACTGCTACCCTGATACAGAGACACTTGAACTTTCAAAACATCCTGACCCCACTGTGCCATCTCGAGAAGGGTATTTCCTGCGTCGAAAGGAGGGAGCTTCGGCTAAGTAGGCCACGGACTAGGTTAAAGAATCTCAGAACGGTGACCCAAACTACCAAGGGTTACCTGGAGAGAAGCTAAAACTGAGTCTGTGGTCCTGCCCACTACCGAGCACCTTGAAGACGAAGATGATGGAAGCGCCAGATAAGAAGATGATGGAAGCGCCAAACAAGAAGCCGACTGAGACAACAGGAAATACCCACTACAGAAATCCGAGAACAGACAGACTCCATAGCTCAAAGACAATTGCACTCTTCATCGTAATCCTCCTCTGTTTTCTCCTCATGACTACGCTCTGGATTATGGAAGAACACGCACCTGCTCACGAAACATTCCTAACCACTGCTCAGCCTACCACCATGAAGGAACATTATCTAATTTCGCTCTCTCCTCAACTAAGAGAGAGGCGAAAGGAGTTTTGGAACAACTCTTTCGTGCAGCTACTTCACCAGCACAATCTTGCCACCAACGCCACCAACTGCTGGATCTGTGGGTTGCTACCCCATGCCACTGGACATTCAATACCATTCATCCCTTCACCCTTCTCCGTCCACGGCTCCTGCCTTGCCTGGCTGATCCTCCTGCAAGAGAGCTATACGGGAAATGCCACCTCCAGCAGAGCTGCAGCACATTCTTCTCATGGGGCCGGGCGAAACAAGACAAAGACACACTTCTGCCCGCTGACCCCCAGCGACTCAATCCAAATGGACATTCCGGCCAAAGAACGAATCGAAATGCAGGTGTTCAACAATCCAACCAGACCCACCTTCTCCTATCTGCGGAAACGAACGGCTGCCACTCTGACTGTGGCCCTGACGGTCATCAACGTCACAGGCCACATGTGTGTAGAAGGACTTGGGACACAGCTGGTGGGTCACAGCGCTTGCCGCTTTACCAGAACTTTGGACTCCACGGATCCACCTTCCTTTGTGTCATCCCCAAACATGTATTTCATCTGTGGCACGAAGGCCTACACCTGGCTCCCCAAAGGCTGGGGGGGCACTTGCTACATCTCCTTCGTCCTTCCTCCAACTTATGTGGCCCCAGCGAATCACCACAGACAAAAACGAGCCAAAGACGTTGAGCAAGCCGACTCAACAGGGGCACAGTTCCTCGATGCTATGAAAGGACTCGTCCCCCTCTGGGGCCCGATGGCAAACAGCCGTGCCATCCGACATTTGACTCAGGCAGTCGAGACAACCATGAACATCACAGCGGGCATCTTTGCCAACAACACTGCCGAGCTCCAAGCGGTCCGTTTGGTGGCTCTTCAGAACCGCCTCGTTCTAGATGTGGTTCTGGCGGACCGTGGAGGAGCATGCCGCATTATTGGGGCCAGCTGTTGTACATACATACCGGACAACTCACCCTCAGTGTACAAAGCCATCGAACATCTTCACAGACTCTCTTCGGAAGTTCACCAAGAGCAAGAAGAATGGTCGCTTGGTGGTTGGTTCTGGGACACCGTCAAAAGCTGGGGCTGGAGACTGCTCACCATTATCCTGATTCCCGTAGTTGTAATATGTGGCCTATGCTTAGGAATTCAATGTTTGCCACCTATGTGTTCTTTATGTGCGAGTTGTATTTTTCCCAAAACTGTGGACATTGGAAGCGAACATATGAGGGCATTATATGATACCGAAGTTAGGAATTTGATGAAAATTGACATTGAGTAAGCAAGTTGGCTAGATATGTTGAAAAGGGAGGACTGTTAAAAGTTAGGCTGAAAACCGTCAACATTATCGGCGCCCTCTTGCTCTCCTTAAACCTTTTGTGCGCGTAAAACAGCCGCCATTTTGGACACCATGGCTTCCCTGCTCTCGCCGAGAGCCAGCGCGTCTCTCTCTCTCTCTCTCCTAACTTCGCTGGCAACCCCCCCTGCTTGCACCTGCCTTGAGTCATAAACCCCTCTTCGGCGCTGCTCTGCCCCAGGCCCTCATCCTGTTCCCAGCGCGACACCTCCCTGCTTCCCCGTCATGACCTCCGGCCCTTTTGATGCAAACCCCTTTTCCCCGTGTGCCCGTTTGTCTTCCCCGTTCCCAGGCCGACACCTAGCTCTGCCGATACCAATCTCTTGCCCCTCCCCATACAATAAGAAGCTTCCCTCCTCGAAGGACCCCCGAGATGATCAAAGCCCCCCCCCCATCCCACGAGATCCGATCGAAACCCGCACACTCCGTGAATCGGCGGAATACCCAGCTGCGCAATGATCATCACCTGTTGTGAACGGGGCGGGGACTTCCACTGTAGCCTTGCATGGGAACGGGCTGGGAAGGGGGGATTCTGAGGATGTCTTTCCGTACATCAAAGTATCAACGAGAATGTGTTACATGTAATAAAGAGATAAACTTGTGTATAAGAGGCCAGGCCTCCGGGATGCAGTTAGAGCACCTCAGAACGATACCTTCTGTCCGTTTTCGTTGTGTTCTCCTCCGGAGCGAATAAAAACCTTGTTTCCTGCCTTCCAGTCTCCAGCGCCTGCCTCTTCAATAGTTTAACTTCTTTGTGGGTTCAAGAGGCGACATCGCCGGGCAATAATTAAGGATCTTATATTCTGGTTGGTAGTGCCCCCCCAGTTTGTATTTTTCCACAACATGCGCACCATTACTGCCCCCAGACACTTCATCTGACGCTGCAAGGGGCACTCTCGTGCTGTCTGCTCCCTAGCGAGCCCGAGTTGACACGGCGGTCTCCACGTCGGGGACGGTGACTCCGCTGGGCTCACCTCCCTCCTCTCTGGCCTGAGCGGATCCTCCCCGTCATTCCATCCGCCGTGGTTGCCGCGTTCGCGGCCATTTCGGGCGAGCCCGACTTGAAGCTGTGACTGCGCCCCTGGAGAACTTGAGCACCTTTACCTCCCCGATACACCGGGGCAACACTGAGCGCCACTCCGTGACGAACTTTGGCCGCATTCTCCTTACTTCTGGCCTAGGAGCGCTGCCTCCCTCGCGATCCTGACTTTGGCTCCTTGGGAAGCACTTTCACCTTCTCCATTCTTTACCCTGCGCTGACATCGGGCACCCTGCAGGTGCGCACCTACAACGAACGGGCTTCAGCTCCTGGCCCCGTCCTCCTTCCCCCCCCCCCTTCCAGCCGGCTCCCTTTCGAGATCTGGTGTCCATATCCTCTGCAGTGTCCCAGACACCGCCGCGCGTCATGGGCCGCAAATGATGCAAGACAATCGAAAATCCCGTTCGAATCTAAGAGGACCTCCAAGACAACACCGGAGGGAGGTGGGAGCCCCTCAACCTCGGCCCCCCAGAGGAGGACTGGAAAACGCTCTTATTAGGCATGAAGCAAAGTCTATCGACGATTGACTCTAAAATCGACACCATTAATGCGCGTATGGACAGTGTGGTGGCGAAACTCGAACATCATGACACTCGTATAAAGGAGGCTGAGGAGAGGATCTCTGGGCTGGAGGATAGCGCTACTTCTTCACATCGCCAAATCACCCAAATGGATAGACTGCTCAAAATCATAGCGGACAAGAACGAAGATTTAGAAGCGAGATCGCGACGGAACAATGTCCGCATTTTGGGCCTTGCGGAGACCACCAACACGGGGAAGATGGAACTATTTTGTTGAAAATCTCGTTACGGACCTGTTTAGAAAGGAATCCTTCTCCCCACACCTCATTGTTGAGAGAGCCCATCGCTCCCTGGCTGCCCCCCCTCCCCTGGCTCCCCGCCTAGGCCCATCATAGCGCGCTTTCTTAACTACAGAGACCGAGATGCTGTGTTACGCCGTGCGAGGGAACTGAAAACGGTGCGCTATGAAAACACAACGCTTTCTTTTTTCCCTGACTTCACCCCCGCTGTCCAAGAAGCCAGGCGCAAATTCGCAGGGGTCAAAAAGAAATTGCAGACCCAGGAGATCCCCTATGCCATGCTGTACCCGGCCAAACTAAAACTCTCCCATCAGGGCAAGCACCACTTCTTTCAGAATCCGCAGCAGGTTGAGGACTACCTTAAACAGTGCAAGAAGGACCAGCACAGGGAGGAATCCACTCGCCGCCGCTCTAGATCGCACTCTCCACTTTCCCAACAAGACTGACATGTTGCATTGCTTGGTGTGGACCCTTTGAACTCCTGATTCCCTGTGCAACGGCCCTGTGCAAATTGACTCCTGTGTATCCCGGTGAGGTCTTTGATTTATTACACATACGGCTGGTCTAAATGTATACTGTGTGCTCACTAGACCACCTCCGTCCCGCGGTTTCGACTGGGGCTACCTGGTTGTAAGCGGGTGTGAGTAGGGAGGTGGTTGGCAGGTCTGGTGCCCCTAGTTCAGACCCCCAATGGGTATTCCCCAGAATTCCTCTCCCCTACTAAGGGTTGAGGCTTATGCTGACATTTTTTCGGCTTTCGTTCTGGTTTGGTTTGGGTCAAGGGTGGGGGGTGGGAAATCAATACACAGCTAGTTGGGGTGGCCGATGTGGGTGGGTTGAATCCCCAGTTTCACAAAGTCATAAATGTCGGGGTGCTGTGGGGTGGGGCGGGCTGCGGGGTGGGCGCGGGGGGGGAAATGTTGTTTTCATGCATTTGATACTGCTGTGAACCGTTATGTGACACTAATGCGCTGTACATGCACACACTCTGCTACATGGGTGACGTGATGCCGCCACACCTGACACAGCAGTTCCGCCTCGTGACATGGAACATTCGAGGGCTAAATGACCCGCGAAAGAAGAGGCAAATATTGGGTTATCTGGATAGACAGGGGGTATCCATCGCCATGCTTCAAGAGACCCATTTAAGACCGGACGGTTCCCCTATGTTTGCCTCTAGATGGCCTCTTGTAAGGTTTTCTCCTCTTACTCTAATTATGCTAGGGGGGTTACAATCTTGGTTCGACGGGGGATACGCTTCTTACCTGCTGGCACTGAGGCAGACCCGGGTGGGAGATATTGTATGATGTGGGGGACGCTATATTCACACAGGTCCTCCTAGCTTGTTATTACGGCCCTAACACGGACGACACTTCCGCGCTCCTTACGATGTGGGGCAAAATTCAAACGCTAGGCATCAGCCACGCCATACTCGGGGGGGGGGGGGGTGGACTTCAACACAGCATTGGAGCCGGGACAGATCCCACCTCCAAGCACTCCACTACACACAAACCCAACGTACATTATCTGATCTTGTTAAGGACCACCACTTCATTGATGCATGGCGGCACCTACACCCCACCCTTAATCAGGGTACCCATCACTCAGCGGTACATTCTACTTGGGCGCGGCTCGACTATGTGTTCCTGTCAGCTGGCCTCCTCCCTTGGCTGGGAGGCGCTCTCCATCTCGCTAGGACTTTCTCAGACCACTCACCAGTCCTCCTTACTATGCGTATACCCATTGATGCCTCCCCGTACTTGAGCTGGCGCCTCAACCCCGCACACCTCACTGACTCAGCGCTCAGGGGGGAACTTGAACAGGACATTCAGGACTTTTTCGAACGAAACACTGGTTCCGTCACATCTTTCACTACGGTGTGGGAGGCCTTTAAGGTCACTGTCAGGGGCTGGTGTATTGCGAAGGGTGGTGGTGTCCTTGAATTGCTTCGAGGTGAACTGCACAAATTAGAAACTGAACTCAAGTTACTCGAACGTGACATGGCCAGTGACCCACACAGTCCTACACCTAAGGCCCTCCTCAGGGACAAGCTTAATGAATACGCGGAGGCGGCCGAAAAAGAATGCAAATTTCTCTGGAAGCCATACACGGCCCGTCTATATGGCGAGGGCGACAGGCCCGGCAGGGCACTTGCCTTTGCGGTTAAGCCTACGAAATATCACAACTATATTTCGACCCTAATGGACGAACATCAGGCCCCACAGAGGGACCTTACGGAACAAATGCGTATCCTAACTCACCATTACTCCACTCTCTACACTTCACACCGTCAGACGTCCATTGACTTGCAGTCCTACCTTGAGGACACTGCAATCGCGTGGCTCGGTCCCTCCCAACAGAAATTTCTCCATCACGAGCTATAGCTTGACGAAATCAAAGACGCCATCATGTCTATGAAATCCGGCAAAGCGCCTGGATCGGGATCGGACGGGCTTCCAATAGATTTTTACAAGGCCTATATACATTTGCTTGCTCCCCTACTAAAACAGGTTTACTACTCTGCCTTAGAGGAGGGCGCATTGCCTTCCACCATGTGGGAAGCCCTTATAGCTTCCTTGTTGAAACCTGGCAAGCCTCCAGAGTTCTGCGATTCTTACAGGCCTCTGTCATTGCTTAATGCTGACGTGAAAATTCTGGCAAAAGTGCTCGCGACACGCCTGAACTTACTGATGGAACGTCTGGTCTTACCGGACCAAGCTGGATTCGTCCCCAACAGGGCGACGTCTCACAACTTGCGCACCCTACAAGCTGTCCTACAGGACATTAACCCTCGCTGCGAGGCGGCTGCCGTCTTCCTGGACGCAACGAAGGCGTTAGACTCCCTAGAGTGGGACTACCTGCTGGCCCTTCTGGAACGAATGGGAATCCCCTTCTCCTTTCTTGACTGGATCCGGCTGCTGTATTGCAGACCTCAGGCCACCGTATTGTTAAATGGCTCCCGTTCGGCCCCATTTGTGATCCATAGGGGCACCCGGCAGGGCTGCCCGCTCTCACCGGTCCTTTTTGCGATTGCCATTGAGCCCTTGGCGGCCAAACTCCGGCAGCACCACAACCACCGTTCCTTGATCTACCCAGAAAGGCAGCTGCTTGTCGCCTTATATGCGGACGATGTGACCTTATACGTAGACAAACCACGGGCGAACCATAACCCTGTGCTGCGGGAGATAACCAAGTTTGGTGCCATATCCGGGATTCAAATCAACTGGTCAAAATCAGCCCTGTTTCCCCTGACGGACAAGACCGTCCCCTTCCCACTGGATTACCCCCTGATGTGGGAGGCTGACGAAATAAAATACCTAGGTATCATCGTGACTAGGGACCGGGAAGCCCTCATCAGAGCTAATTATGGTACGGCTATAGACAAGCTGACTGACACCATTAATAGGTGGATCCACCTCCCACTCTCGATGGCGGGACGTGTTTCCCTTATCAAGATGGTGGTTCTCCCCAAGCTCCTTTACTTATTTACTAATATACCGTACACTCCGGGAGCCAGCTTCTTTCGCGTACTGAATTCCCAGCTGTCTAGACTGATCTGGGGTGGCAAGCAAGCTAGGCTCAGTCTCAAGACGCTTATGTTGCCATTCCACCAGGGCGGGTTTGACGTCCCGAATTTTCAGCGCTACTACGACTACGCCCAGGGTCACTTTGCTGTGTACTGGCTGCACCCCCCTCCCTTCATGGCTCACCTTGCGGTGGAAGACGGTTATATGAGACCAGCTCAGCCATCGGGGTACCTTTACGTCCCGACCCGGCCAGGTGAGCGGGACCCTACCACGGTCGATTGCTCGGTACGGGCCTGGAATCGCATTGCGGCCCAGATGGAGGTCGAGTTCTTATACTCGCCACGTATGATCTTGGCGCACGATCCCAGATTAAGCGTCGCCTGCGAGGAGATAGGCCGTAAACTACTTATAAAGTATGCGGTCCATGCCTGGGGTGACCTGTATCTTGGAGGGCATTTTCGCACCTCGTCCCAATTCTTTGGGGACTCTACCCCTTCAGTCATGGATACATTCCTCTATACCCGGCTACGCCAGAACGTCAAGGCGGTTACACCCAATTTTCCTGCTGAACCGGAAATCGTGGCTCCGCTACATGCTCTCCTCCATCCTGACCCCCCGAAACATGTGGTATCTATGCTGTACAAACATACCCAGGCCCCCCCCCTCACCCCCGACGCTCAGAGCGCGTGGAGACTGGGATAGAGATCTTGACGAGCCACTGTCGTATGAGCAATGGGAAGAAAGCTGCTCACACACGAACGCAGTCACGGGTCACGCGCGTCTCAGGCTTGCACATTATAAATTCTTGCACCGACTCTACCATACCCCCGCTAAACTACTCCGCTTTGGCCTGCGGGACAACGACAGATGCTTGAGGTGTGGTACCGAGGGGGCGGACTTCTTCCATTTGGCCTGGTCGTGCCCGGCTGTAGCAGCATATTGGGTAGAAATATTTAAGGCAATGTCCGATATGGTCGGAGTGGCCGTCGCGCCATGCCCCAAGATCGCTTTGTTAGGCCTTTCACCTCCAATGATCAAGGTGCATCGGAAGTTTTTTGCGCTGGGCTTCCTGTTGGCCAAGAGACATGTGGCGTGCCGCTGGGGTAGGGGTCGTGCACCCAAATTTAAGGTATGGCTTTCTACGATGTCAACATGGCAAGAACATTTACACACATATGCCGATCTATTACCACCGAAGTCGCGTCCTAAAGATCTCTGGACCCCCTGACCACGTATCTCCTCTCACTGCCGGAGACAGTCGACCCCCGGACTGGTGGAGGGGAGGGAGGTGACTAGGCGTGCCCATTCCCTAAGTACGAATTGTGCCCTGACGCCTTGCCACTCCCCCCCCCCCCCCCCCCTGCAGCCCTGCCCTACTGCGTGATTGCTTGTTTGTTGCCAACACTGGAGGTAGGCTAAAACCACTGGTCTGAACACACTTCCACAGGACACGAATTCATGAGCTGCGCCCATCACCCCCTCCTGCCGCAGCCGAGCAGAAGTCCATCCCCATCACTGCTGCTACCCTGCCACACACCCACATGCTACGCGAGGCGCCCCTTTCGTTAAGTCATGTACTACTCTTACCTAGATCGGTTCATCGTCTTCCCCCCCCCCCCCTTTATTATGCATCTCGTAGGCCACTCTGCACCTTTGGGATTGTTTTCGTTTTGTTGATTTATTTGGTTGCTTTACTAGATAAATGAAACCTCATGTCATGAGAATATGTTTGTACACTGCTAACTTGCAAGCTTGCTGACACAAAGTTTAACAGTTAATTAAGCCTTTACACCGCGGCCGGCCCTCTGGGTTGTAGGCGACTTGCTGTGTCTGTAATACTGTCTTACTTTCTAACATTTGTTCACCTACATACATGCTTGAAATGCGAGCGCTGCCGGCCTGAGGATGACAGGTTGTAGGCAATTGGCCGTGTACACTCTCCTTGGTACCAATAAAGGTTTTTTCAAAAAAAAAAAGAAAAAAAAAATTAATAGATTTTGCGATACTGCTCAGTTTCCTTATATCGACATAATAGTAATATCTTTGGTTCCATGACCTTCCGGCTTTTGGAAGGTCTTAATACTTGACGCCTAGTCTGTTGGTATTCAATCTGTAATGCTCTCTGCCCTGAGTTGCTTGCGCAAAAGCCGTCATTTGTAAATTCAGCCTCAGTGTGCTTGTATACCAATGGAAGTTTTGAAATACTTCCCAATGTGACTTATTTAGAACAGCCAGTGTTTACTATGTTAAAGTTACCTATAATGCAATGTATGACTTGTGATCATTAAACAGTTGCCCATTGAGGAAAAAACATGAAGGCTGCAATCTATTCAGTAAAAACAGATTTCTGTGAATGAATATAATAATATCCGTGCATTCATATTGAATCTCCTTTTAGTTTTTACTATTCAGTGAATAGGAATATTGTATGTAAGAATGGTAGCGTTCTCTCGTGGTGGGGGAATGGGGCACCTGAATCACAGATGTGATCAATAATGTAGAGGAGGGATTCAGTGCTTTAAGTCAAGGTCTGCTGAGAGAGCCAATGACACTGCTATACAATGCAGCAGCATTTGACTCTCCGGTTTAAAAATGAAAGGCAACCCGAACTATCGGTATGTACTTTTCAGAGTTCTCATGGTCTAAAGTGTATTTCTTAAGCACAGATCCTAATCTGACATGCCCTTAGCTTGTTTGAATGCATGTACTTCAAAAGGTAAGCATAAACTATTAGTTGCCATAAGGAAAGAAATATGAACATTTGCTCTCCTTAAAGTGTATGGTAGAACTTTGGAAGTTTCAGGTTTTTGTGTTTACGTTAGTAATGTATGTTCTGTAATGTCCGTGATCAAGAACAGAATGATTTGTCTTCTTTAGTTCATCATCTTAGTTTGTTGTCCGCATTCTCGCATCATGTTGTCTTTTGTAACATTTAACTTCTGAAAATGTGTTTTCCTTTTCTGTTGTATCCCATTGTCTTCTTTGTTCCATCACCTTTATCATTTTCCATTTTGCAGATTGTCCCACACCATCTCGTCACCATGTTTCTGTCTCTCAAATCCCTGCTTTTCCTGATGACGAAGAGTTCAGTGACTTTATGCAAGGGCCTGTTAAAAGCCCTTCATTTGGGGTTTCTTCCCAACCTATCCAGGCATTCAGTCTGCGTTCCCAAGCTGGGGAGATGCTGTCGGAGCAGGCTGTGAAACTTACCCAGCCTCCCCCTCCAGCACAGATTCAAGGGTATTCGAGTCCACAAGGCTCCATTGGGCAGGTTCCTAACATTTCTACCTCATCACCTGCACATTCTATGCAAACAGGTAACTCATATTTTTAAAGTCCAACAATTCTAACATGATTTCCCCTGCATTTTAAATGCTCTCCCTGTGACTTGCCTCACGGTATGGAATTTAATCAGGTTAGGCAGTATGATCATAGTCACTTATTTAAAGGTGATTATCTCAATCAATCTAGCTCACCCGCATGAACTTTTTTTTCATTCGTTTTGTTTGATCGAGTTGAGAAGAGGCTAGTATTTGATGTTGCTGCCTAGCATAGCCTCCATTTGTGATGAGGCTAAATGTGCAAAAAAACTTTTGTTGAGTATCTCTCTCCACCACTTGCCTGTAGCATCATGTGTTCTTCTCTGACTTCAAGTCAGATGAGATGCAGCAGGTCAATTGAACGGGCTATTAAGGCCACTGCAAGGTTATCTTAGCTGCCAGATTTACATGATTGCATTTCTTTTTGTGGGGCCTTTCACCTTTGTTACCACACATTCAAGGTGGTACATTCTATTCTCACGGAATTAGAGCATGCACTGACAGAATTGTTTTGTAGTGCTCTGCAACTTCCAACATTGAATGGGATAGTGGGAAGGATTGTGTGCTCAGTCTGTCTAGATTTCCATGGTGCAGATGACGTGCCAGAGCCATTTCTGGAAGGGGTGACATTCCCATTTGGCAATGTTGAAAATGTCCAAGTCTATTGCTGTGTATTTCTTTGAATGAGTATGAAAAAGCTGATCTTCTGAAGGTTCACACATACTTGTGTCATTGAAGAGTGCCCTATATGTGCACGCTGAATTCCTCAGTCAAGCCCATTTTATATTTATTCACCTTGGTTTGAGTCCAAATTCAGTAGACCTATTTTATTAAAAAGCAAAAGTGCATTTATTTCTTTGTGCCAGATCGGTGGATGTTGGGAGGACAATATATACATTATATTTAAAAACTGATGAAAGATTTCCTATAAATGATCAATTTTGGACATCTTGCATACATTTAAAAGCAACCCTAAATTAATCAATACATGGTGGTAACTTTTTAGGCCCTTCGTTGGAGCTGAACCTTTTAACCTCTGGTGACTTAAGTTCACTCGGCCAAAGACTGTTTAGCCTTAACCCCTCGGAATCTTTGATACAAGTCACACCCAAAGCTGCATCCTCAACTCCAAGTGAAAGTCTTCCCAGTTTATTGTCCCACAACTGGGGGGATTTTGGCAGTCCCGTCGCTGCAGAAGATACACAATCATCAGACCAAAACCAACCAGTGAAGGAGAGTGGTGAGCTGATTACATTTCTGATACTGGACTACAGCTTTTGACTAACAATCTTGATTGGACTTGAAAAAAAATCAGCCATTTTTGCTTCAGCACACTTGCTTAAGTATTAACTAATGTCTATGCCGGATGCTAAATAACGCTTACTTCAAATTCTTAAGTGCTGCTTTTGCAACTCTATTTTTAATTCATCTTCTAACAATCGCTTTTATTAATCTTTCTCATTTCCAAACGGCAAAGCATTTTTCAATTTCTGTTTTAATGATCTCTCACAAGCCGTGAATCACCCAGAAATCATCAGTGCAGGGTGCTATAAAATTAATTTGGAATGCTTTTACGTGTGTGGCCTCTACTTTTCAGGATTTTGTTTTACAGGCTATCGATGGTTATGAGATACTTATCAAATTAATCTGGCTAAGTATACATTCCGTTTGTCATTATAACACAAGCTATAAATTGAGTTGAAGGAAATCTTTCTACTTGTGAGACTTTATTTCTTGAGTGGTCTAATCCATGGGAACTTCAACAGGCTCTTCCTTCTTTTAGGGCACTCTGTCCCCGGGTGTTGCCCACTCCAGGTTCTAATTTACATACACACATTTTAACCACCCCGTTCCTTTTTCGTGCCTATACGACAGAGTGAGATTCCCTGAACAGTTTTAACAGCATATGTTTGGGAAAATATACCGTTTCCTAACACATGTTCTTATAGCTGTGTTGGAAAATAACAACTCTTTCCGTTGCATTAAAATGCTTTGAAAAGCAGGAAGTGGAAAGGATGTTCACATTAAAGAAGTAGTAGAGATTCTTGTTGGAAGAAGGTATTTGGCTCTGTCCTCCCTCGGGAATGTGTGTGGGGCTGCATAACCACCTAAAAAATAGTCCTTAAGTTAGTGCTACCCATGAATTCCCACTTAAAAAAACAGAAAATGGCACACTATCAAATAGATGCCCTGCCCGTTTTGTATCCTGATGCTGTCACAGATTTGCATTGACACACCAATCTCTAAATTTCCTGGGAATAAATGAACAGCGGTGTAGTTTACACAACTTAACCAGACACCTATAACTTTACTGCTATTGAAGCGACTATAATTATACTGGATGAAACGTGGTATCACTAAACAAACTCCTTCAAGTTTGATGGGTGCTGTGGAAAAGTTTACATATTTACATTGGACAGCCTGAGGCCTACTCTTTTGAAATTATATCTGTACATGCTTTAATTGCTTTTAATCTAGATCATTGCTTTTATTTGACAGGAAGAAATATTTCCTCAGAACCATAACTTTTAAAAAAAATACTTGGATACTATATTTTTATACAATGATGTTAGGAGTCCGCATTCGTGTTTGTGGTACTCTTGTAGCTAAGATACAGCCATCTACATTGTAGCAGAAAAACCATTGTTAAGAAATGTTTTATAACTTTTTGTCCTTTGAAATTTAAAATACTAATAATGGCACTCATTTATTTCTCCTGTTGTCTTCTCTAGTTAGTTGTAAATGTGCTGGTCTGGCCAAGATGATTGAAACACAGGCATTAATTGTAAACTCTTCGTATGTGGTATTAAGATAACTAGGACCATTGTTCTGTAAAAAGTAAAATAAATAAATAAATCTAACGCTTAGTTGAAATTGGATCCAAAACCTGATCTCAGTTCAGTGAAGTAAAACTGATGGCAAATATGTTCCATGCCTTTCGGCTGTAGACAAGGCAAGCTTTGGAATTCTAAACCACTAGTAGATGTAGCATTTAAAATGTGATAGGCTCTGACTACAATGAATTGCAATAATCCACTACTACTGAAAAAGGTGCCTTAACTATCACACAATATTTATATTGGACATTTCAGCTTGCTCAAAGGTCTGAGCTCTGAAATTCCTTCATCCACGTAAATAAAGATCAGTTTATAAATGTCAGTGAGCATACAAAAGATGTACAGCTTCAGGGAAAGCGTTCCTACATCAATGACCGGTTACGTTGTAAGTAGTAGAAGAAGCAGTGACTACTGCTTACCTTGTTCAAATCAGTGTTAAATCCATTGACAGTTCTACCAATTCCAGAGCAGATATAAAATACATTGCAGGCGGCAGATAAAGATCATTATTACCTTGAATATCCCATCGTTTACCGTGAATATCCAATCTTTATCCGCAAGAAGGCTCTCTGGTGCAGGAGGAAAGAGTAATCTTGCATTTTATATTTATGAATTATTTTCCTAAGTTGGAATTGAGAAGGATGCACCACCTCACGTCCTCCATGTAATTTCCTATAAAAGGGTAGGAACAAGATATTGCATTTTATGCCCTCCATTGGACAATTGCCCAAAGATGTATGTCCCATCTGCATATGGACATCTGTAGGGTTTAATTAAATTGCTCTACATGCTTACCTCAATTTTATTGAATAAAGGACCAGCCAGATATTTTTAGTTCACTTAGTGCAAAAATATTCCTAAGCATTTGGCTATCAACATACACAACTGAATATTGTCGTTTTTGTATCCATTTCACACTGAACAATTTCCAAATTAATGTGCTTTTTATAGTAGTAACATTATTGAGATAATGAGCTGGACCCTGTTTTGGGGCCGCTCATAGTTGAATAAATAGGAGTGTACACAATTCTAACATCTGCACCTTGTATCCACTGTCTCACACAGCAGCTGTAGCTTTTCTAAACATGTAAGACCCCTGGATGAATTGTGTTTGGTGTAATGAACAGAGGGGTGTTTTTCTTCATTCACAATAGTAGCAAGCATGGAATGTGCCATCCTGAATTGCTTTCTCTGTATCTCTGTCTTGGGCGAATAACATACCAGTTCAGCAGACCTTCATCTTTTTCCCTTCGCTTTGGGATTTAGAAGTGCTTTTGCTTACAAATTGCATGTTGTTTTATCCATTTATATTTGATTGCAATTGGACTTCCGTATAAGGACCAATAGACATAAATGGCCTTCTTAGAATTTTGACCTGTGGCCTCAATGGCTCTTTGCAGTATAGATCGTGACAATATTGCTACCTTAAATTTATATATTTTGACTTTTTATGTCTAATTTTCTTCCACCTACTTCTCTTTTTTGCATAGGTATTGGGGTTTTTCCTTCTCAGGATCAGATCCAACCGATGGCGGCAGCTTGGCTGTACAATGACAGTCTTGTTCCAGGTAAACGAAAAAAAAAGTTGAATGCTGTTCCACCAAATAAATAAATTTCACATATATTTATGATCATTTTAAATGTGCGGAGCAACTGGATTGTGAGTAATTTGCTTTTACATTTTGAAACATAGTATCTTCTGATTCCTTTGCACGCTCATGGTTTCCACTCTATATAAACACGGCCACTGGAATTAGGAGTCAGGAAAGGACCAAATTATGTGGCATGGTTGAGTAAATCATGCTGCAAGAAAAGCCAAATTATGCTATATTATGTTGTCATCTTTGGGTTGAAGCCTACCAGACAGCACAGCTGTTTGGTTTGCTAACAACAACATCTTGGGGACTTACGGAAAACTTCCCTGTGAATTTATTCCACTCATTGCTTACTATTGGCTTTGTGGTTTGTAACATACATTCGCTTCCTTTCTGTTTGCTGCTTTATTTGTTTTAGGTTGTGCAGCTTGAGTTTATCCCTTCTGTGGCCAATACCCTATTTACTGTATTCTTCCACCAGTGCTCTTTCTGTAAACAGGCCTTTCAGTGATGTTCTTATTTTTTCGCATTTGCTGTGCATTCAAAGACCGATGTTAAATGTCAGGCTCCGGCTTCCGAGGGAGCTTGGTGTTTACTATTTTTGTCTGACTTCAAAGTGAGAGGATTTATGTGACAACCATACTATCTACTGGGTGTGTGCTGGAGGATGGCTGGTTGATGTTGGTTTTCTTTTTCTAGCACACCACAAAATTTAAATGAACTGTGCAAATATTTCAGAATATATCCGCACAAGTGAAGAACATTTTGGGTAATTCTGAAGTATGGTAGAAACTTAATATGATCAGTTAATTGATGACATTTCCACACATCGTTTGTGTGTTGTATACTATTATCAGTACAACTGTATGTCTGTGCAAATGTAATAGTCATGTCAATTGAAGATGTGTTGTCTGTAAGAACAGTGTGCTACTACACCATGCATACTCCACTTTACTCCACTGTTCTCTCTACTACTCCTCACTGTCGCTGCACTCTACTTTGCACTACTCCACACGGTCACTTTACGCTATGCCACTCCACTCTACAATCAATGCATTCATCTGCATCACTCCACTCCACTCTATGGAAATGCTCTCTACCCCACTCTACTATGTACCACTGCACTCTACACCACTCATGTCTGGGCCAATCCACTCTACTGTATTCCACTCTACTCTGCAACGCTGCACTCTGTGCCACTGCCCTTTATGCCAATGCACTCTGCTCTGTACCACTCCACGCCAGTGCACTCTATGCCAAATCACTCTGACACTCTAATCTACTCTGCACCACTGCACTGTAGTCCACACCACCGCACTCCATGCCACTGCACTCTACCCTGCCCCCTACTCGATTAAGTGAGCTATGGCCCAGAGTCACATGATGCTGAGCTGACCTGGCGGCGGGGAACGAACCATGAGCTCATGCTCCAGAGTCAGCCGCTGTGGCCGCTGCACTACACCTCTGTCACTGAGCTACAACTCTATGCCACTGCTCTCTATGCCACATCACTGTTCTAAACACCACTATATTCTACAACACTCTATGCCACTGCACTCTATTATACTCTGCACCACTGTACTCTACGCTACTGACTTCTGTACACGCCACTACACGGCCCTCTCGGCCACTGAACTCTATGCTACTCTACTGTGCTTCACTCTACTGTGCTTCACTCTACTGTGCTTCACTCTACTGTGCTTCACTCTACTGTGCTTCACTCTACTGTGCTTCACTCTACTCTGCACCGCTCTGCACTGCACCGTTCTGCTCTCCACTACTGCACTCCAAGCCACTCTAACCTACTCTGCACTACTGCACTCTACGTCACTGCACTCTATTCAACTTCACTGTACTCTGAAAGAATCACTCTTCGCCACTCTATTCCACTCTGCCACTGCAATGTACCCAGCGCCAATCCACTCTGCACCACTTTACTCTTCGCCACTGCTGCACTCTACGCCACTGCTCTCTATGCCAATACACTCTACACCACTTTTCTCAAAACAAATCGACTCTTACACCACTACACTTTACGCCAATCTACTCTGCAGCACTATACACCTCTATACTCTACAAAAATACGCCACTGCACTCGACTTTGATATTGCACCCTGTCACGGACTTCTACGCCACTCTATTCTACTCTGAACCACTGTACTCCTCACCAATGCACTCTGACACTCTGTAGCACTGCATTCTCTGCCACTCAACTCTGCCCTACTGCACTCTACTTTGCACCACCCTACTGCACTCTATGACAGTGCACTCTATGCCACTTCCCTCTACACCAACCCACTCTATATGACTCTAATTTACTCTCCGCCACTGCACTCTGCCCCACTCCAGTTTACTCTATTCTGAAACCATCTACTCTAAGCTACTGCACTTCACACTACTGCTATCTATAGTCCGCCACTCTACACCAATCTACTTCATGCCACTCTACTCCACTTTGCTCAAAACTAATGCACTCAATGCCATCCCCTCTGCACCAATGCATTCAACGCCACTATACTGTACTCTGCAACACTCTGCCGCTGCACCACTATTCACCATTGCGCTCGAAGTCATTGCACTCTATTCTACTCTGCCCCGCTCTACTCTGCACCAATGCACTCTATGACACTCTACTCTGCAAGACTGCTCTCTTTGCCACTGCTCTCTACTCTGCTCCATTCCACTCTACACCACACTACTCCACTTTACTCTACGCCACTCTTCTCCACTCTGCACCACTCCACTCTACATCATTGCACTCTACACCATTCCAGTCGACGCTGCACCAATCTATACCACTGCACCTTATGTCAAACTTCATTGCTGCACTCCACGCAGCAGCACTCTGTGCCGCTGCAATCTGTGCCGCTGCACTCTGCGCCGCTGCATTTTACACCAGTGCACTTTACTCTGTAACACACCACTTCATTGTAACATGCATCAATCTACTCTACGCTACTTCGCTCTACTCAGAAACAATCCACTCTGCACCCCTCCACTCTACTGTGCACCTCTACTCCATGCCACTGTACTTTACACTGCTTTACTAAAAACCAATGCAATCTATCTCACTGCATTCTAAACCATTCTTTCTACTCTGCATCACTGTACTCTATGCCACTATACTCTACTTTGTAACATTCTATGCCACTTCACTCTACGCCACTGACTGCTCTCTACGCCAAAACACTGCACTCTCTGCCACTGAACTCTACGCCACTACACTCTACCCCGTTTCCCTCTGACACTACACTCCGCTCTACACCACTCGGCTCCCTTCTGCACCACTCGGCTCCCTTCTGCACCACTCGGCTCCCTTCTGCACTACTCGGCTCCCTTCTGCACTACTCGGCTCCCTTCTGCACTACTCGGCTCCCTTCTGCACCACTCGGCTCCCTTCTGCACCACTCGGCTCCCTTCCTTCTGCACCACTCGGCTCCCTTCCTTCTGCACCACTCGGCTCCCTTCCTTCTGCACCACTCGGCTCCCTCCCTTCTGCACCACTCGGCTCCCTCCCTTCTGCACCACTCGGCTCCCTCCCTTCTGCACCACTCGGCTCCCTCCCTTCTGCACCACTCGGCTCCCTCCCTTCTGCACCACTCGGCTCCCTCCCTTCTGCACCACTCGGCTCCCTCCCTTCTGCACCACTCGGCTCCCTCCCTTCTGCACCACTCGGCTCCCTCCCTTCTGCACCACTCGGCTCCCTCCCTTCTGCACCACTCGGCTCCCTCCCTTCTGCACCACTCGGCTCCCTCCCTTCTGCACCACTCGGCTCCCTCCCTTCTGCACCACTCGGCTCCCTCCCTTCTGCACCACTCGGCTCCCTCCCTTCTGCACCACTCGGCTCCCTCCCTTCTGCACCACTCGGCTCCCTCCCTTCTGCACCACTCGGCTCCCTCCCTTCTGCACCACTCGGCTCCCTCCCTTCTGCACCACTCGGCTCCCTCCCTTCTGCACCACTCGGCTCCCTCCCTTCTGCACCACTCGGCTCCCTCCCTTCTGCACCACTCGGCTCCCTCCCTTCTGCACCACTCGGCTCCCTCCCTTCTGCACCACTCGGCTCCCTCCCTTCTGCACCACTCGGCTCCCTCCCTTCTGCACCACTCGGCTCCCTCCCTTCTGCACCACTCGGCTCCCTCCCTTCTGCACCAGGCCCCCTCCCTTCTGCACCAGGCCCCCTCCCTTTTGCACCAGGCCCCCTCCCTTTTGCACCAGGCCCCTCCCCTCTGCACCACTCCACAACCTACCACTGCACTCCAAAACAATCAACTCTGCTCCTCTACTCTCTGTGCCACTCCACTGCAATCTACTCTGCACCACTCCTCGCCACTGCTCCTTATGCCAATACGTTTGACGCCACTGTACTCCAAATCAGTAGACACTACTCCATTACACTCTACAGCAATCGACTCTGTAGCCCTGCACTGTACGCCACTATACAACACTACTCCACTGCACTCTATTCTACAACATTGCACTCGGTCACTGTACTCTACGCCACTCTATTCTACTGTGCATCATTGTTCTCCACACCACTTTACTCTGCACCTCTACTCTATGCTACTCCCCACCAGTGCACTCTGCAATACTCTCATCTGCAACATAGCACTCTCTGCCACTGAACTCTACTACACTTTAACCACTGCACTCTACGCAACTCTAATTTACAGTGCACCACTGCACTCTGTGCTTCTCTACTCTATACCACTCTACTCTATGCCAATGCACTCAACTCCACTCTACACCTTCACCACTGCACTATACACCTTTCCAGTCTAGTCCACTCCACTCTACGCCTCTTTGCCACTGCACTCTACACCTTCCAGTCTAGGCCTCTCCACTCAGCTCCACTTCACTCCATTGTGAAACAGTCTACTCTAAGCCACTGCACTCTATGCAATAGCACTGTACGCCGTTGCACTCTACACTGCACTACTCTGCCACACCACACTACCCCACTCTGGTCCACTGCACTCTACGTTACTATACTCTGTAACATTGTACTCTACGCTACTGCTCTCTACACCACTCTACTCTGCACAACCCTACTCCATGCCACTGCACTTTATGCCCCTGCACTCTATGCCACTCTACGCCAATCTACACAATTGAACTCTACCCTGTCCCCCTCCACTCTGAAACAATCCTCTCTAAATCACTGTATTTTATGCTGCCGTCCTCCACCCTACTCCACTCTATGTCGCTGCAATCTACTCTACTGCACCTTGCGCCACTTTACTGCCACTACACTCTACACCACTTTACTCAATACCAATGCACTGCATGTCACTGCACTGTACACCAATCTGCTTGGCACTACTGCACTCTACGACATTCCTCTCTGACACTCAACAATACTTCGCTCTGGTGCTCTACTCCATTATACTCTACTCCACACTGACACGCTGTTCCACTCTACGACCCTACACCACTGTATTACGCTGTACGCAACTCCATGCCACTCTACTCTATTCTTTGATACAGTACTCCACTCCATGCCACTTAACTCTTGACTCCATTCTGCTACACTACTCCCCGCTGCTACACTACTCCCCTCTGCTACACTACTCCTCTGTGCTACACTACTCCACTCTATGCCACTCCACTGTACACCAATCTACTCCGTTGTAAGCCACACTACTCTACAACACGTTACTCCACTCTACGCAACACTCTCTACACCACTCCACTTAGCTGTATGCCACACCACGAGACACTACTAATTTTTACGACACTGTACTCTGGTCACTCCACAGCACTCTCTCCCACTCTAGTACTCTCAACCTTACACCACTCTGACTCTACGCCACTCCATAACACTCCACTCTACTCCACTCCAATTTCCGACACAACACTCCATTCTCCTTTACACCACTTATGTCTAGCCATGCTGAACAGCAGCCGCGCTGGTGTACAACATAGCTAAAACCTATTGGCAAAGCTAATAGCTCTTTTATAGGCGAGATCTACTTTGTCAATGCTTGTTACACTTGTTAACACTGTATGGGCATTGGTTGCACCTCAGTAGGACCAGTTTAACACCCAATTGTTCAATAAGAAACAGAAAGATTATTCGTGAATCATTGCAAAGGGTCTTCTGCTGCACGGCAACACCTGTTGCTGCATTTTTAATAACTTTTAAACTGTTTGAGCTAGAAACAATGATTTTTTTGGGTTAAAATCTCCAGATTATGCAGCAGATGATGGATTATGTTGTAAATCTGTAATCATGCGAAAACGCTGCAGCCGCATAATTCCAGTGGCTTTGTATTTAAAGATGCAGAAAACGGTCAAATATACTTTTCACCTAAAAACCTCTCATTTTGGTTGTATTTATTTAGACTCCAGCAAATATTGGCAGAACAGAGCAGGTAGCCCTGCAAGTTCTGTTAACTCTTTTTGTAAATTTGAGATTTGAAGTACTAAATCATATTGCTGCTTTTTATGTTAACTCTTTTTGTAAATTTGAGATTTGAAGTACTAAATCATATTGCTGCTTTTTATCTGGATGTTTTTGTACTTGTATGTGTGGACATTTTGATTCAAAGGGGAGTTTGAGGTTAATTGCATGCTCTTAAATGTGATAGGCGTGGCATGTAATTACAACATGCTTTTGCTGCACGAGTAATTCTACACCCCAAGCATTGCATATCCCGTCATCTAATGGCTGGAGTCAGAAATTACAAGTCGTTTTTCTTCTAAATCTAAAACCTTCTGGTTGTTGATTTCGGCAGCAAGCTAAACCCTTCTGGTTTTTTAATTTCGGCAGCTTCAATACACCTCATAATATTAGTAGCCTACAAATCGAGTGTAATGTTTGGACTTGCCTTCGTGATATATTTTTTCTAGCATTGGAGATCCTTCAAAAATGAGCTGCGCCAACCGGTAATTATGACTGAAAGCAAAGAGCGTACTGAATCCTCAATATTCAGCAGTTTTGAAGCCAATAATTTAGCTACCAGTTTTTCATTAAAGTGTATGTGTCTGAGTTGTGGCGGTAGAAAGCCACTGAAATTCAGGAACCGGCTGAGCATCAGGTCTGACTTGGCACTAAGAGGAATACCATGAATTGAGCCATCCAAATATTTGTCATCCAAATCCTGCTACATACATTTTTGTATCTCATAAATGTTGAAAAATGTAAATTGTGCTAAACTAAATGCACCAATACCAAGACTCTTTAAAATAGAAAATACTAACGTTTATTGAGTATCCGTATGTTTTATGTAGCCAAGTGTGCTCTGCACGCTGGGATTTTGAATCCAATAGATCAAATACTAAAATAAAATACAGTCCCAGAACTCCTACTGATTTTGGGTAGGAGGCAGAAATGGCTCGAAGTGTCTCGTGACATGGCTGAAGGTGGGAGCTATTTGATCACGGACTTTCACAACCAGCAGCGACTGATGTGCTTTCAAATATGGATCAGGAAAAGATTAAACCTCTTTAATCTACATGTATCTGGAGTGTTGCTAGCTATCAACTTCAGTAGAGATTGTAAGGAATGCTTTTCAAGAGTGCACAGGTTCCAGAAGGTTATTGGAAATCTTTGCTGCTCCTACTTTGGCGCATGCATTAAAACTACACTGCAAGCTTTTTTAGAGGTTTTCTGGCTGCCTCTCTGGGAGTCTAACCAGTTCCAGTACACAATTCTCATCTGATCAGTTTGAGTATGCTCTAAACGTCAATTCCTTGTGCTTTAACACGGACGCTTTAAATAGCAATCTATGAAGTGATATTGAAAAAGATTCAGTTAATGATTGACCACTGTGCTGGTATGGAAGGTAGGAGAGGATTGAAACTGTTGCATGTGTTTCTGGGCTCCATCCTTGAAGTCCCACTTTATGTATAACTTCTACAAATTGAGGCGTGTGTTGAATTAACCCACACCGCTTAATTTCAGGCCCAGCCTTCCTTGGATGCTTTCTTGCCGCTCCGTCCTTAGAAGGCGGCAAGATTGCCCAAGTTTATGCCATGTCTAGTTCAGATGTTTCTGTGATTAGTTGATATGGCTTAGAGCGGCATCTGACCGGATCCGTTCTAAAGTCATGCCTACCATCTCCAGCCGTTTGGGGCTGAATAGAGTTCACACTCCCTGCTAGTAATCACCTTCCTCTTATTTTAAAAAGTATTTCTCACGCTGTTATCCTTAAAGTACTTGTACTGGTATTGTCTTTAAATTAGCTTTTGCCTTCTCCGAGTCCCAGCACATAAGATCTCTCTCTTCACGCGGTGCTCTGTTTTGACACGAACGGTAGGCATGCTCCCAATTCTCTAATCATAAAACAGCTTAATAATGGAATTCAAAAGATACCTCTTTGTGATTGTTTCTGATGTGAGGCCAAAGCGCAATCGATCGTCTTTCCCTTATTGGAGACTGTAAGTCCGTGTACATACACTTTAGGGAACTAAAGACTGCAGAGTCCCACTCTGAAATCTGCCCCAGTCCTCCTCTGCAAGGCAACCATCCTTCTGTGAGAACACGAGCAGAAACCGCAATCCATTCTGAGCCAACTCACAACAACATGACTTCTAGGCAGAATAGGGAACAGAGGAGCAGCATGCACAGCAGATCTTAGCATATTATTTCTGTCATTGCTCGCACAATTCCTGCCCGCTGCTTAGCAGAACAGCAATGAGAAGAGGCAGCATGGTGGATAGCCAGCATGTAGAAACTGGCTATCAGTAAGGTCTGATGACCTTACCCGTCAGTCTGGGACGTATCTGCTTTGTGAAAATACTCATCCCTTAAAGCTAACCTGAGGATCATGGAAAAGAAAGCGAGAAGGTATATTCATACACAATGTGAGACTCAACCCTGTGGAGTGGCTGGGAGATGGAGGTATCCCACACATTTTTAGAGCTGTAGATATTTTACCTGTGATTTTAATAGCTGTGTCTGTGGTGTATGATGCCGGTAGAGATTGCATTGGACACCTGTTATGTAAATTTACAGAAGACCTATTCAAGATGGCAATGGAGTGAGAGCTTCCTCCTCACGCTCCGTGCCCATCTCCCAGAGCCATCTCTGGGTGCCCTTGGTCCTCCTACACTGAGACATCCCCGGCACTATAAAATTGTTCTGTTGGCCATTTCTTACAGAAAGGAGGCACGAGGGTCACAGCGGATGAAGAAAATGATGCCTGAGCACCCCTGGCAACACCACTGAGACTATTTAGGCCCATCCCAGACACTAGATATCCCTTCTGCTGCTCAGATGGAGGCCTCCCCTGGCCAGAAGAGAGTCCGGGACCAGAGCAGGAGCAGGGCCCGGTCTGACGTAATCTTAAACTTTCATCAGAACCAATAGTGTGTTCACAGCATGCAATTCGCTGCTTCCTCCTCTGCCCCCCTCCTGACCCCCCCTCCCAGCCTACTGCAACAACTCCCAAGGAGAGCAGGAGAGACCAATGCAATTAATGTGGTTTTATCCAAGGAAGTAGCCTTTTATTCACATAATCACATAGAATCATTGTGAAACGACAATCCTAGTTAAGAAGACATTGTTATGAGAATACAGGACGTAGGATCAGCAAATACCTACATTATTGTTATGAGAATGCAGGACATAAGGTCAGCAAAACAGTTCAGATTGTGCACGCAATAAAAGGTGTCTCCACCTCACATCACAGCTGAACACTTCAGGATGGAAAAGGGCTGAAGTCCCCTTATCTTATCAATCAGGGGTTTGTAAAGCGCAGCTACTCAGCCGTGATTGGCTCAAGTTTCTTGGGGGACGAGGGGGTGTCGGCTCCGTTGGTTGCTAGGGTCATCTGAAGAGCCAGGATTTCAAATCCTTCTTGAACTGGAGCAGTGTAGGGCGTTGCCGGAGGGGGAGGTTGTTCCAGGTCTTAGCTGAGAGGTAAAAGAAGGACTTTCCACTCATTCTGGTCTTGTAAATGCATGGGATGGTGGCCAGAGGGAGGTCGGCTGATAGGAGGTTTCTCTTGGGTGCATGGAAGGAGAGGTGGTTGTTTAGGTATGCTGGTCCGATATTGTGGGGGGCCTTGTATGCATGCGTGAGGAGCTCGAAGTTTATTCTTCTTTCAATGAGGAGCCAGTGGTGATCGTAGAGTTGTTTGGTGATTTGGTTGTGACCGGGGATGTCTAGGATTAGTCTGTCTGAGGCGTTTTGGATGCCCACGCCCTCCATCAAGGGCATCTAGGACGCGCATACCTTAGTAGGAACTTCCCCTCATCTCTAGAAGGATAGACAGGCAATACCCACCATTCCATACCAACACATACGCCAGGGCACCGCATAGTGCTCCGTGCCTGCTGGGGTACCAGTCACCAAGCAAATCCCCCAAAGTGATGAACACCAAGCATCCCGGTGTAGGGTAGTAATGTCCAGAACAACCAGCAGGTCAGTCCCCCCCCTTGCCCCACCCCGCCTTCCCAGTACCCACACAAAGCAACACCCCACCATGGGGAAAGTTCCGTAACTCAGTCCACATTTGGGGTAGCTCCCTTTGCTGCTGCAAGTCATTTGGCCAGTTATGCCTTTATCCAGGAGTGGGTGGGTGGGTGGGTGGTTGGGTGTGAGAATAATGTAAGATGGATACCGGTGTGCAGTGGAGGAAAACAAGATCAATCCTTTGTCTTGCTATGCCTTGTATGCTACGTTGCCAGGCAGTGCCCCCTCGATGACGTCACTGTGAACCCTCCTTCGTGGCGTCACCGATGAAGGTTTACCACTTTGCTCATGCCCGTGGAGCGACTAATGGCTTCGCTCTTCTATTTGCAGGGGGCTCCTGAGCAGTAGTGGTGTGGCCACAAATCGGGCCCACCAAGGCGCTAGGAACCAACAAGTGGAACTCATCCAATCCCCTTTGGGCAGACAGATTAGCAGCCTGGGTACAGCACCTATGTCGTACAGCAAGGTTTGCTTATGGGCACACATGAACTCGGCAGGGGGCCCAGGCCTATCACACTGAGGGAGCTCCCTGCCATTGTTTTATCCCTGTGTGGATGGCATGATGACATCTTTAGAATGAAGGCCTTGACCCCTTAGACAGCACAGACTGCCCAATTAGCAGTCAAAAGCTGGATCCAAACGCTGCCCTTTGTAAGCGAGAGCCACCTCACCGCTAATAACCATCTGTCTAATTTCAACTATGGGACGTGTACTGCCGTGGCAGGCGTCACTTACCTAACCCACAGCCCTGACGTGACCGCATTCTCTCGGGTACAGACGGGGCCCATGGGCGTCAATTCACCAAAATGACAGGTACTGAAAGTGTCATCACACGACCTATGATCCCAATTATATCACAGGAAGGGGCATCATTATATATATATATATATATATATATATATATATATATATAATATCAATCAAAGAAAGGGCTCCTTACCACTGCAGAGGGACCGAAGGGACACAACAGGGGACGAGGAAGAAAACGTTATTCACGGACAGATGGCATGACGCGTTTCGACATGTTGTCTTTTTCAAATGCCTTTACACTGTGTGCTGTCACCGCTGCTTTTCAACTGATCAGTATTACTTCCATCGGTGGAAGCCCAGCGAAGGTGATTGGTTGCCAGAACGTCTTCCTGTAGTGTACATCGGCATACCACAGTTCCCAGAGTGCACCATTTCGGCAATCAGGTAAGCGTTTCTGTTTCCCTCTTTTAACCCATAGTGAGTGCTGGAATCGTAGAACAAGCGTGTATGGTGCAGTTTAAAATATTGTCCCAGTGACTGTACACAAACAAGTTCCTCTCCCTGGCCCCCATCAACGTCTCACCGCATGACTCCAAGATGTTGTGGGATCGAGGACTAACTACCTGAGCTTTGTCCATCCTTGCAGTCACGGACTGCTGCCTGCAGCGAAACTCCACTGTTCCTGGATGCGGGAGCCGGGGCTGACCAATACCTTGGTTTGAAGAAAAAGAAGCTTTGCAGCCTGTACCCTTGTTGCTCTGACCCAAAAACGAGACGGGTCCCTCCTGCACGCCCAGGGCTGGCGCGCTGTATATCAAAGAAAGGGCTCCTCACCACTGCAGAGAGACCGAAGAGACACAACAGGGGACCAGGAAGAAAACTTTATTCACGGACAGATGGCATGGCGCCACTTACCTAACCCACAGCCCTGACGTGACCGCATTCTCTCGGGTACAGACGGGGCCCATGGACGTCAATTCACCAAAATGACAGGTACTGGAAGTGTCATCACACGACCTATGACCCCAATTATATCACAGGAAGGGGATATCTATCTATCTATCTATCTATCTATCTATCTATCTATCTATCTATCTATCTATCTATCTATCTATCTATCTATCTATCTATCTATCTATCTATCTATCTATCTATCTATCTATCTATCTATCTATCTATCTATCTATCTATCTATCTATCTATCTATCTATCTATCTATCTATCTATCTATCTATCTATCTATCTATCTATCTATCTATCTATCTATCTATCTATCTATCTATCTATCTATCTATCTATCTATCTATCTATCTATCTATCTATCTATCTATCTATCTATCTATCTATCTATCTATCTATCTATCTATCTATCTATCTATCTATCTATCTATCTATCTATCTATCTATCTATCTATCTATCTATCTATCTATCTATCTATCTATCTATCTATTCTATCCCGGGTCCCCAGGGCAAAAACAGATGACTCCACGAATCCAATCTGAGGCAGTAGATTTTATTGAGCAAGCTAAGCAGAAGCGAAAACTGATGCGTTTCGGGCGGATGCCCTTGATCACAGTCAAATCTTATCTCCTCAAGCCTGAACTTTTAAAGTGCTAGTGCACACCATGTGACAATCATAGACATTGAAAAAATACTATTACTACGTATCACTGGCATGGGTTTGGGGCATGAAGGGAAACACTCAATAAACACATTAATATGGTGTCTCAGACACCAGATAATACCTGAATAAATTCATGTAATGTGTAAAAACAAGATTGCTTCTGCAATCTTCTATATATAACAGGTTAGTATTAGATTCCTTACCTTATAATATCCCCAGGCGTCAGTCTGGATCCGGAAACTTTTGCATAGCAGTACCCCTGCGCGTCGCTAGGCGTCGTCTGCGGCTCTGCGTCTGTCGTTGACGTCGCCGGAGTACTTAGACGCCGCCCTCGCGCGCTGACGTCAGTTCTTATACACAGCTCTTCTTTTTTCCGCGCCTGCAAGCGCCGATCTGGAAAAAGTGGTTCCCTATAGTCATTTTTTGACTAAATTTTTTCGATCCTTTTTGATCTGTTTTTTGAGTCGAACAACTCCATCGGTGCCGGTAGGGATGCCCGGGTTCAAACCCTGTGCCGACTGATGTTGGTTACCGACCCCCATCGCCCGAGCCTGTATTGCTTAGGGGCCGACCACGATGACAAGTTGTGCTCCGACTGCTGAGCCTGGACGTCGAAAGCTAGGCGGGAGAGGTCCCGTAAGCGCCTCGAGCTCCGGCAGTCGGCCCAGCGCTGCTTGAGGTCCCGGTCCAGGAGGAGGTCGAGGGGCCGGTCGCGGGCACGGAGTCATCACAGCTCGACGAGTCGACACCACTTGTCGGGCTCAAAGTCCTCAGGTAAGAGGCACAAGAAGTCGAAGAAGCGACACCGCTCTTCTGACTCCCACCGACGCTCACGCAACGCGGTCCGGGGTTCGGGTGACACTGCCCACGCTGCACCACCAGAGCCGCAGGCATTGCGGCCTGCTCCATACCCGCCGGTCCCTGGGCAGAACGCGACGCCTGAGGAGATCGAGGCCTTCCTCATGGCCATTAGGTCGCCCACTCCTCCGTCGGGTTCTGCGGCGCCTTCGGGCCTGACGGTCCCGACTGGGCGCCCAAGCGGGCCGGGTGCTTCGGCCCCGACGCCGCAAGGCCCTGTCAGATCTGGGTCGCTGCTGGTCGACCTAACGACCCCTCCGCCGGCGTCGACTCCTAGGGTGTCGCCCCCGACGCCGTCCCCGGACGACGTCGTCCCGATCACCCCCCTCGTTCCGGTTCTGGCGCCGCATTCGGTGCCGAGAGAGGGGCAATACTTCTCTGATCTGGCCCCATCATTTGAACCTGAGTACCAGGAGATGGAGGACGAGGCGGATTGGGAGGGGTCTGAGGACCCTCTGGCATGTGAGTGCCAGTCTTTTCAGGACTGAGCAGGTGAACTAGGGGAGGCCAGTGGTTTGGACACTTTGCCCGATACTGGATTTGTCTCCCCTCCTACCGTGGCTACGGAGGAGGGGCTGCCTACAGTGTGGTGTTGATGAGGGCAGCCAAGGCCTTGTCTCTTGAGCTCCCCGTCGAGGCCGTGAGGACCAACTTCCTCACTGAGGTCCTCAAACCGCAGGCAAGCTATTCGGAGTCTCTACTGCCGTTCAATGAGGCCTTAACTGGCGTTCTGTTGGGCACTTGGTCCAGGCCCGCTACAGTTCCCCCTGTAGATAGGAACGTGGCCAGACTCCACCACCCGGCCCCGGGCGACCCTTGTTTCCTGTCCACCCACTCCACCCCGAGAGCCTGGTTATCCAGGCCTCCAATTCCCAGACCGCATTCCCGACATCTCCCCCTGATCGGGAATCCAAAAGGTATGAACAGTACGGAAAAAAGATGTTCTCCACACTTAGTTTGGGGTTGCGGTCGGTCAACACCGCTTGTCTTTTGGGCTGTTATACCCACTCTCTGTGGGACAAGGTCACGGACGCGCTGCCACAATGCCCGGAGGAGGCCAGGGTTAAACTCGCCAAGCCATTGCGGAGGGGCGAGATGCGGCACGGTATTCTATTCGATGTGGGCTGAATACCATGGACTCGCTAGGCAGGGCGATTGCAACGACGGTGGCGGTTCGCCCCCACACCTGGCTGAGGTCCGCCAATTTTTCAGCTGATGTCCAGAACACCCTTATGGACATGCCGTTTGATAGCCGGTGCCTCTTTGGCGACAAGGCAGACAGTGCGCTTGAGCGCTTTAATGACTCCAGGGCTACGGCCAAGTCCTTGGGCCTGTCTGCCCCATGCCAGTAAACTGCTGCCTTTCGCTCCTTTCGTGGCCAAGGAAGGAGCACCCCCCCACGTCCTGCCAGCCATGGGCCGCAAACTAACATCCAGCACGGAGGTGGACGTGGTAACCTCCGCGGCGGTGCCAGGGGACAATGGCGAGGCCAGTCCACATCCACCCCCGCATCTGCCTCAAAGCCCTCTTAGTCCGAGCTTTCAGGCCCATTTAACGCCAGTGGGGGGCAGGGTTTGCCATCACCTCCTCCACTGGCGCGACCCCTCCAGCCATGCCACTGCAATACCACCGCGTGTCGGGGAATCACTTGCAACTTCTGCAAGAGGAAGTTAAGGCCCTCTTGGCCAAGGGGGCCATCGAGCACGTTCCGGGGCCAGAAGTAGGGTGTGGTTGTTACTCCCACTACTTTCTGGTTCCCAAGAAGGGCAAAGGGGGCCTACGCCCTATCTTGGACCTGCGGAATGTCAAAAGCTTCCTCCGGAAGGAGAAGTTCAAGATGCTGACTCTGGCTCAGGTCTTAGCTGCCCTAGACCCGGGAGACTGGATGTTAGAGTTGGACTTGCAGGATGCTTATTTTCACATCCCTGTCCTGCCGGCCCACCGGTGCTACCAGCGGATCACGGTAGGCCACGAGCACTTTCAGTTTACCGTGCTCCCATTCGGCCTTACCAGCGCTCCTCGGGTGTTCACGAAAGTGATGCCGGTGGTCGCAGCTCATCTGCGTAGATCAGGGGTCTGTCTTCCCCTATCTCGACGACTGGTTGTTAAAGGCGGGCTCGCCCCAGACAGTCGTCCGCCACCTCCAGACTACGGCCGACCTCCTGCACCTGCTGGGGTTCTCCATCAATGTGCCGAAGTCACACCTGTGCCCCTCTCAGAAGCTCCTCTTCATCGGAGCGGTTCTTTACTCGGCGCAGTTTTGGGTATATCCTCCCGAACAGCGGGTTCGGGATATTCAGGCTCTGATTCCGATCTTTCAGCCTTAATCCCGAGTCTCGGTCAGGTTGACGCTGCAGCTTCTGGGGCTGATGGCCTCCTGCATCCTTCTGGTGCATCACGCCAGGTGGCGGATGCGGGCTCTGCAGTGGGACCTGAAGTTTCAGTGGCCCCAGCATCAGGGCAACTTGTCCGGCCATGTCTTGATCTCGGAGGGCACTGCAAGACAGTTGCAGTGGTGGCTCACGGACCGCGATTGGGTCAGCGGCAGATCCCTCTCCTTTCCCCAACTGGAGCACGTAGTTGTGACGGACGCGTCCCTCCTGGGCTGGGGGGGCCACATGGGAGAGGCAGAGATCAGAGGCCTCTGGTCTCCGGCGGAGTCCCGGCTCCACATCAACCTTCTGGATCTGCGGGTGATCCGACTTGCACTGAAAGCATTCCTCCCCTCTGTCCGGGACGTGGAGCAAGGTCTCTTTCAGCAGTGGGGAGAGCCTTGGTTAGATCTATTCGCCACAGAAGAGAACGCGCAATGTCATCAGTTCTGCGCGTTGGAAATTCCAAGACGGCACTCGCTTGGAGATGCTTTTCGTCGCGAGTGCAGCTGTGGTCTGTTGTACGCCTTTCCGCCTATACCACTTCTGCCCAGAGTGCTGAAGAAGGTCAGGCGTGACCGGGCCCAAGTAATCCTTGTGGCTCAGGACTGGGCACGAAGATACTGGTATCCCGAGCTACTCAGCATGTCAGTCGATCCCCCGATTCGTCTGCCTCTTCAGGAGGACCTTCTGTTGCAGCAGCAGCGGACGGTCCTCCACCCAAACCAGTCCAGCGTCCACCTCCATGCGTGGAGATTGAGCGGCGGCAGTTGTGACCATTTGACTTGCCTCCTGAAGTCTGCAATGTGATTCTGGCAGCCAGGCGTCCTTCCACAAAATCGGTATAGTCCTTCAGGTGGAACAAATTTGTGGCATGGTGCACAGCAAAGGCTGTGGATCCACTCTCTGCCCCCCTTTCTGAGGTTCTCCTCTAGGTTCTCCTCTTTCTTCTTTCTGGACTCTGCTCTGGACACTCTTAAGGGCTACCTCTCTGCCATTTCTGCCTTCTTAAGGCTCCCTGATTAGCCTTTTCTTTTCAAGTCCCCAGTTGTAAATAGGTTCTTGAAGGGCATCACTCATATGTTCCCCCCCTTCCCCCCCCCCTGTTCCTTTCGGGATGCCTCAGTGGGACTTGAATCTTGTTCTGACTTATTTGATGTGCGCTCCCTTCGAGCCACTTAACTGTCCTCTTCATCTTCTCACTCTTAAGACTGCATTCCTGGTTGCCATCACCTCTGCCATTAGAGTGAGTGAGCTCCAGGCTCTTTCTTCTAAACCTCCTTTCTTTTCTGTCCATCCGGACAAAGTTGTCTTACGGACACGTCCTTCTTTCCTGCCCAAGGTCGTCGCAGCCTTCCACATCGGGCAGTCCATCACCTTGCTCACCTTCTTTCCGCCTCCGCATCCCTCGAAAGAGGAAGAGAGGCTCCACCGTCTGGACCCAAACGTGCGCTCTCATACTATCTGGATTGCACACACCAGTTCCGGGTGGATGACCAACTCTTTGTTGGTTACGTGGGCGCTAAGAAGGGACGGGCGGTGCACAAATGGACCATTTCTCGATGGGTCGTTTTGTGCATCAAGGCTTGTTATTCACTGGCTAAAAAGGAGCCTCCTGTGGGCCTGCGTGCCCATTCCACTCGGGTCATGGAGGCTACTATTGCCCTGGGTCGGGGAATCCCCTTGCAGGACAGGCAGCTACATGGGCCCCGCTGCACACGTTCGCAAGACACTACTGCCTGGACAGCCAAGTCTGGAGAGATTGCTTTTTCGGCCGTTCCGTTCTCCAGGACTTTCTGGTGTGATTATTATTATTATTATTATTATTATTATTTTTTAAAGAACCTTTATTGTCATGATATGGAGATACAAACATGGGCCTACAATCAGTCCGGCCGGCCGCTATTCAAATCGATTAAAAAGTAATGTATTAGAAAAACATACAGCGGTCCGGAGGTCAAGAGCTGAGTAGCATCCAGGATATACCATATAATTAAAGTACCATGCGATAATAAGGATCTGAGACGGTTCATTTTATAATAACAGAAAATAAAATGAGATTCAATGTCGCATAATCACACACACCTCTAAGACAGCTAACTAAAGCAAGGATTTTACGCCAGTGATATACATAGACGAAAAGGATGGGGGAGGGGGTATATGAATCAGAATAGATGCAATAGACACCAAGCAAGCATGGTGAACTAGCCCCACCCCTCAAGGCGAAACACAATATGGGAGACATGGAAGACGACGACATCGAAAAAGGAAAAGGGCAAAGGGCCATAGAAACAAGATAGAACAAAATAACAAACCCATCCCCCAACCCTCAACCCTGCACCCCTGCAAAAGGCTACGGCCTACCCCCCCAGCAGCGTGCCTGTAGCCCTAAATAAGAGACCCGAAATACAGAGAAGAAAAAGAGAAAAAGAAGAGAAAAAATACAGGAGAAGGGCCCTCGATCCGGTCATCCGGCCCCTCCCACCTCCGCGTGCAAAAATCGTATAAACAGTAATGGTAAAAGAAGTACAGGTAACAGCAATCACGTAGAACGCAATCAATGACAACCCCGCTAAGCGCCCCTCAAATCACCATCAACCAGCCATGAGTCCCTCCATGTTCCAATCGAATTCACCCCTGGCCACGTTTGTCAATAGTACCAACGTTGAACCATCCCTCAAACGGGATACAAAGTAGTACAAAGGGTCCGATTACACCGGGAGGATCAGGCAGTGTCGCCGCTCCATAGGACCCCAGCCACCGAAATTTCGCCGATGATGCATGGCGGAAGTCTGAGTGGAACAATGTCAACACCGCCAACAGTCTCGAGTCCGAACACAGTCCCGCCAGACACGGAAAGGGAAACACACGAAGCGGGAAGCGCCAAAACCCCGACGGGGCCGCCCAAGCCGTGTATCGATGCTGTTCCTCCACTTGCCGCTCAGAGAAAGGCCCCGGTGAGACAATCACATGCACCACAGATGCATCCACAGTAGGCTCATGAACCAAATCTATCCACGTCTCTAAGAATGTAGACTCATCCAGGGAATACGGCGATGAGGCAGACACAGCGGCGCCTCCTTGAGAGCGATCCGTGCCGTTACAAGATGACGGGACAACAATGGCGGCCATCCTTTGTCCCAAATCTCGGGCCTCCCGGATCAGGGCTGTCTACAGGGTTGTTAGTGCAGCCAGTATATGTTTGGGCGTGGGCGGTTTCTCACATAGCCAGACCCCGGGGTTCTCTTGCGCACCGGTTTCTCTGCCCGGGTGAGGGGTGCACGGGAAAGCATCATCTGCCATGTCAGCCGTCACGTTCTCTTTCCCCTCCACCGCAACTCAGGAGCGGGCCCGACCCCCGGGATCAGCAGGATTCACAGCGGGATCTCAATAGTCAGGGCAGGCAGCAGAAAGGAGAGTCACCGAAAGGCTAAAAGAGCTCCCTGCTACCCGGGAGTCACCCGCCGGTCCCCAGGGAGGGCTGTTAACATAACCGGGTATCACACCGAAGGGGAACTGGGCATCATGGACTCTCTCCGTCCCGGCTATATCGCACCTCCCGCAGGGCAACCCACTATTGGGGGTGGGTTGGTATCATCTTTACCGGCTCACAGATCTCAGGTTCTCTCCGACTGGCTTCCCATCGCGACCAGAGGCCGCTGGTGTTGCAATCACGGACGGACACTCCCCTCACTCGAGATCCCGGCCGCAGCACCTCGAAGGCCGCCAAAGAGACGGAGACAGTTCTTTGGGTCTACTGCACGGTGGAGCCTCAAAAGCCGATGGTAAGTGAACGCTTCCCTTCACCTACTGAAATTAGCAAAAACTGCTCAGGTTTATCGCCAGGATATATGTGCGGGGCGGGAGGGCTCACGGAGCCAAGCGGTTATGCAGCCATCCCGATCGCCATCTTGGCTCCTCCTCTCTGGTGTGATTATTGGTTCGCAGACCCTCCACCGGGGTTGGTATTGCTGGGGTATCTATTCTAAGGTAAGGAATCTAATACTAACCTGTTTCTTTCAGATGCACAAGTTACTTACCTTCGGTAACGATATATCTGTAAGAAACAGTAGTTAGTATTCGATTCCTTAGTGCTGTCAATTTGACAGTTTGTTGATGCATGGACAGTGTGTCGTCAACAATGACACCCAGATTGCGCACATGGCTAGTTGGCTTAGGGAGGTTGCCCATCTCATCTGGCCAGTGAGACGGACACCATAGATCTTTCTTTTTACCTAGGATAAGAACCTCCGTTTTCTCACCATTGAACTTTAGGTTATTTTGGGTCATCCACATTGAAATGTTCCTGAGGCCTTGTTTTAAACAGGAGGGTGCCAGTGGGTTGGAGCTAGAAAGGGAAAAAACAATCTGGGAATCGTCCGCATATGTGAAAAGAGTATGGCCATACTGGTCCGCAATGTCGGCCAAAGGCCTGGCGTACAAGTTAAAAAGCAGTGGGCTCAGAATTGAGCCCTCAGGCCATGAGGTGATGCGTAAATTTTAGAACAAGCTGTAGCTGAGAAGATTTGAAAAGTGCGCAAATCCAGAAAGGAGATAAACCAATCCAAAGCAGCACCACCTATGCCAGAGGATTTCAAGGTATGGATAAGCTGTGTGTGAGAGATAGTGTCGAAAGCCGCACTCAAGTCCAGCAGGTTGAGTGCGACTGTCTGACCATCATCGAGAAGATGGCGAAGCCTCTCCGTGACGCCTAAAAGTGCTGTCTCCGTGGAGAAGCCAGAACGGAAACCTGATTGGGAAGGGTGGAAGAGATTATTATTGTTGACAAACTGAGAAAGAAGAGAATGGACGTGCCTTTCGAGTATCTTGGAACAGGCTGGAAGAAGGGAAATTGACCTGTAGTTAGCAAGCACTTCAGGGTCAGCCATAGGTATTTTCAGAAGTGGGGTAACCATTGCATGTTTCCACTGAGCCGGTACAATGGATTTCCGTAAGGAAGCATTAATAGAGTTGAGAATCACCGACAGGTGGTGGTTGTCCAATTGTTTCATAGTGGTGATGGGCAGTGGATCTTTAGGCGATCCAGATTTTATACTATTTAGAATAATTTTTAGTTCTTCCATATTTAGGGGTGGCCAGGCATTTAAATGGGCTGTGGGGGCAGGGATTGTTATGGTGGACTCCAGGTCTGAGGCAGTAGTGATCGCTGTCAAGGGTGAAATCAAGGCTGACGTTATGGAGTGAGTCAGAGGCGGTCCAGTAGAATTCTGGTTCGCCATTTCCCCATGAATTTTTTTCGATTTTGTCCTTGAAAAATTGGGCAAGATTGTCACATTGTAGCCTACTCAGTGGTGGAGGCTTAGCTACAGGTTTGGAGTCTGCCAGCTCCTTTACTACGCCAAAAAGAGTTTTAGAACTATTGGCGGCTTCGGAGATGGCTTTAGAGATACAGGCTACCGATGCCACTTTACATGAGTTATGATACTTTTTCCTAGCCTTAACATAAATATCTTTCCGTTCTGGAGAAAAGTTTTTGCGCCATTTATGCTCGAGGGCTTTACACTTTGATTTTTTTATTTTAAGCAGATCATTGTACCATGGGGCTGGAGGGCGGTGGTAATTACATTTACTTTGAGAGAGCGGGAGACAATGATTTATGGCGTTGAAGTCACTGCTCGGTTTTAGTGGCAAGATCGTCAACAGGTCCTCGGACGGGATACCGGAGCATAGAGCGCTGTTAAGTTCAGCTAAATTGAGTTTTTCCAATTTCTTTTCAGGGTAGTCGGAGGAGAAAAGGAGGAAATGGAAGGGCAGGTGCAGTGAGTCTGAATTTGCAAAGAAAATGATCCGAGCAACAAATGGGGGTTGCGGGATAACAACTAATATCAGTTACACTGGAAAAGATTGCGTCCAGCAGATGGCCTGCTATATGAGTAGGGCCAGAGTTATGTAAACTGATATTGAGGGTGGCTAAGTCAGCAATGAAGTTGCTGCAAGTTGCGTTAGAAGGGTCCTCTAGATGTAGATTAAGGTCACCAATAAGGGAGAAGTTCTTGGAGCCTAAGCTTGGAGGCTTAGTTTGTGTGCAAGAAAAAACAAAAAATGTGTGATTTTATATGTATATGTATATGTATATGTGTGTGTGTGTATATATATGTATGTGTATATATGTATGTGTATATATGTATGTGTATATATGTATGTGTATATATGTATGTGTATATATGTATGTGTATATATGTATGTGTATATATGTATGTGTATATATGTATATATGTATGTGTATATATGTATGTGTGTATGTATGTATGTATGTGTATATATGTATGTATGTATGTATGTGTATATATGTATGTATGTGTGTATATGTCTGTATATATGTGTATGTATGTATATATGTATGTGTATGTATGTATATGCATATATGTATATGCGTGTATGTATGTGTATGTATGTATATATGTATGTATGTATATGTGTGTATATATATATATATGTATATATATATATATATATATTTGTGTGTGTGTGTATATATATATATATATATATATATGTATATATGTGTGTACATATACATATATAGAGAGAGAGAGATATATGTTGCCTATTATTTACATGAGTTTGTCGAGCATCTCCCTTCGTTCAACAGACACTGGTCACTTTTTATCTAAATTGCAGTCAGTAAAATGGGAAAGTGATTGCCTCTTGGTAGTAACGGCCATTTGTTCACTATATACTAGCATTAGTCAGGCTGAGGGTATTGAAGCAGTACGTTATTGGGTAAACGCAGTATTCAATTTTATGAGCACAATAAGATGATTTTAAAAATGATTGAGATTTGCCTCACAAACAACTATTTCAATAAGGAGGTTCTCAATATCAATAAGGAATTGATCACTTGACCTGAGTAACCAGGGTTTGCAATGTGTTGATTAAAAAACCCTCATTCATGTATGTAGGTCATAGGCGGTATATCTTGGTTCTCCACCAAGTTAAAAACGTGACAGCATCATCATTGGGCTTATTTTTGTATGCTTACCTCCTTCCGGAGGAACCACTGGTTATTGCAGTAGTGATCAGAAAAAGGCGAATTCTAGTGCTGTAGTGAAGTGGATTAAAAATGCAGGGACCTTGTATGTCCTAGACAATATTTTAATTAGTCTAGAATCAAGGTGAATAAAAACAGTGTGGTGTGTGGGAAGATGGGTTATCTGTCTAACGCACTCTTAGTGTCCAAAAAAATAGGTCGACATGTTTCAGCCCTTGCATTCGCCCATGCGGGTCGGTGGGGGCTTTCTTCAGGACCTCGAGAAAGTGATGGTTGCTATGTATAATGGCAAAGCAACCTGAGTAAATTGCTTATAGTTCACTCTTCATTATGAAGGTCATGTGGTACCTGTTAAATAGAGGTCAGTGAAAGAGGGAGAAATAGTAGCTAACAATTATAAATCTTTGTGTATTTTTGAACATACTATTTCAGTAATGTGTGCTGTCTCTAAAATTAGCACACAAATGTTCGGTGCACTGTGAAGAGAAGAAGTAACTATAAAATGGCAATTCTTTTTACTCCTTATCTGGGGTGAAAGGGGCTTCGATAATAGCTAACCCCATTTGACCGGTGTCGTTTCATGCGATTTAGAAGGGACTGTCTAAGGAACACATAGCGATGTGGCATAGCTAGGAGCCCAGTAATGGGGTGTGTGCAGGCTGGTCATTAACAGGTTAATGTGAATTGGTATCATTTACAGAACAGAAACCCTGCGAACGCTATGTCTTGCATTTGTCGTGACTGATAAGACTATGAAACTTATCGTTATCGGGTCTGTATTTCAGTAAAGTTACGTGCGATTAGTGAGAAGGGGGCGCGCAATTATTGAAAGGAACCCAGGTTTCAGAGGCGAGCTTAAAAATGATTGAGATTTATTTATTTATTTATTTTATTTATTTATTCACTTATTAAGCGCGGCTGCCACCCAAAGGGTATCCTGGCGCTGAGACTGCGTCTATCCTACAGGCAGACTACCATTACATTACTTTGGGGAACATAAAGGTCTTAAGGTCCTTTTTAAAAGAAGTGAAATCTTGTCTGCACCTCAGCGTCAGCGGGAGGGTGTTCCAAAGAGTAGCGGCCGTGAAACTAAAAGCACGCCCACCCATCCTCACTTTATTGATCCTAGGGACCGTCACTAGAAACGCAGAGGAGGATCTTAGAGATCTGGCACCGCAGTACCAGGAGAAGAGATTTTGGAGCGGTATCGGCCCCTGTCCATGCAGAGCCTTGAAGACCAGGCATAACGCCTTGAAGGAAATTCTCTGTTGGACAGGTAGCCAATGAAGGTCAGCCAATGCGCCGGAAGAAGAGGCAGAGCGAGGACGGGATGGAGCCAGTTTAGCCGCCATATTTTGGATCCTCTGCAGCTTTAAGTTCAAAGTTTTGGGGGCTCCCAGAAGTAGTGCATTGCAGTAATCTAATCGACTAAGAATAGAACTGCGCACTACCTCCGCCCTTGCCTCTTTGGGGAGGAGCGGTAAGATCTTACGTAGGGCGCGGAGTAAGCCCATAAAACCCGCTATAGTTCTGTTCACAGAGGCATCGAGCTGCAGGTTGGGTTCAAACAGAACTCCCAGATTACCGGCCGACTCAGCAGCCTCTACCGTACCTAGAATAGATGTAGGCCAGAAATCGTCCGGAAGCGGACGAGGGGTACGGTCTAGGGAGCAATGAAGAACCTCCGTTTTAGATCCGTTGAATTGAAGCGAGTTGGCTCGCAGCCACTCAGCTGTAGCCGATATACAGCAGTGGAAAATGTCTCTCGATACTGCCTTAGTACCCTCAAATGAGAAAATCAATTGAGTGTCATCGGCATAATTGATGACAGATATGCCGAATGACTTTATCAGGGCAACCAGAGGTTGAAGATACAGATTGAACAAGATCGGACTGATCGCTGACCCCTGGGGAACGCCCTGATCCACTTGTTGTATGGCAGATCGAAAAGGTGGTAGTGCCACTGCCTGCTGTCGGTTGCTGAGATAAGATGTTCTCCAGTATTAGGGTGTCTTTCATAGATTCACATGCCTGAATCATTCCCCGTCGTCGGAGTGGGAGTCCCACGGTATATAAAAAAGCAATAATATGCTATAATAACATTGGAAAAACCAATAAATACCAACCAGGAAGTAAAGTAGCCCAAGCTACAGTAGAAAAAACTTCCACACTCATGACTATCCTAGTCATTTTGTATAGTCCAAACTACAGCCAATCAGGCGACAGCACCCACCAGAATGTTCTCCCAAGAGGCTCAGGCTCTCAGATTTTCTACCGCACGTCGTGTGAAGGGAGTCTCCCTGAGCTCTGCTCAGTTTTCTTCAATTTTCATAGTTTTTTCTCAATTTTTTCTTCAAAATATCACAGTTTTGTAATATCTTCTTACATGAAGTCTACCTTCAGGCCCTGCGTGACTTGTGGAAAGCTGATACTTTTTCTGTGAACCCTCATGAAGAGTATATGGACCAGCACTCTGCCTGTCTCTGACATGGTAGGAGGAGAAGGGGTTGTTCTTGTGCTTAGACTATACCCCCCTTCTGATGTGGGAGGATTTTTTGTTTGTCCTGCACGTTAAGATGTTAAGAGATGCTTCTCCTCTACTTCACCAGCTGAAGTAACATCACAATTAAGGGGTCTCTGGCCTTCTTTGAGTCTGTGCCTCCCACATCTACGCCCACGAGATTTACTCTCAGGCGTCTAGACTCACTCTGCGCACTTTTCTACGTAAAAATGTGCCAGCTTGTCGACGATACGGTCGATTTACTCTCAGAGGACAATCTCTGCCGTCACTGGTGCTCTGCAACGACACCGCCTCCAGGCTTTCGTCGACGACAGTGAGGACAGTGCCCTCTTGTCGACTGCAGGCTCGTCGACCACTGGGAGTTTTGTCGATGTAAATGTCTTTGACAATTGGCCTCGTCGACGGCAGGCTCGTCGACGGCAGGGTCGTCGGCGGCAGGCTCGTCGACGGTGGGCTCGTCGACGGTGGGCTCGTCGACGGTGGGCTCGTCGACGGTAGGCTCGTCGACGGTAGGCTCGTCGACGGTAGGCTCGTCGACGGTAGTCTCGTCCATAGACGGTGACCTCCGTGGATGTTGAGCTCCGTAGGCGGTGAGCTCCATAGACAGTGAGCTCCGTAGACGGTGAGCGCCGTAGACGGTGAGCTCCGTAGACGGTGAGCTCCGTAGACGGTGAGCTCCGTAGACGGTGAGCTCCGTAGACGGTGAGCTCCGTAGACGGTGAGCTCCGTAGACGGTGAGCTCCGTAGACGGTGAGCTCCGTAGACGGTGAGCTCCGTAGACGGTGAGCTCCGTGGATGTTGAGCTCCGTAGGCGGTGAGCTCCGTAGGCGGTGAGCTCCGTAGACGGTGAGCTCCGTAGACGGCGAGCTCCGTAGACGGCGAGCTCCGTAGACGGCGAGCTCTGTAGACGGCGAGCTCTGTAGACGGCGAGCTCTGTAGACGGCGAGCTCTGTAGACGGCGAGCTCTGTAGACGGCGAGCTCTGTAGACGGCGAGCTCTGTAGACGGCGAGCTCTGTAGACGGCGAGCTCTGTAGACGGCGAGCTCTGTAGACGGTGAGCTCTGTAGACGGCGAGCTCTGTAGACGGTGAGCTCTGTAGACGGTGAGCTCTGTAGACGGTGAGCTCTGTAGACGGTGAGCTCTGTAGACGGTGAGCTCCGTCAACATTCAGCTTCGACGCCAGTTGACTTCGTTAACAGATGACCCTGTCAACTGTTGGATTCGTCGACGTTTGAGCCCGTTGACAGTTGGTTTCACACACTTTTGACTTTTATGCACAGTGCTTTTGTAGACGATTTATTTCGTCGACAGCAGCTGTCCGCTACATCCACGTGATGGCGTGATGGCTTTTTACTTCCGCCATTATTCTTCTTGGAGAATATTGGAGGTTTTCCCCTCCTTATTAAGAGAGCGGCGAATCGGTTTTCCCCTTTCCCCTCGTCCTGGGGAAACCACAGATGCAAGTTCGTTCACTTCATATCATAGAATTTATTAGGAAGAAGGTGTTAAACTCATGCAGGGGCCAAACTCTGTGCCAGCGTTTTTTTTCCACGCCTTGACAAGACGTGTGAAGCTCGCCACTATTCACCTGTTTTTCTAGTCTCTCAGCCTACCCTGACTCAGTCATTACTCAGGCGGTTCAGCGATTATCTTGCAAGCCAGTGGGCAGGTATGTTGCCAGATGTGCTCTGACATGTTGGCGCTAGTAGAACGTATTCCAGAATCCTCCAAGCCTCACACTTTGAAGATCCTGCAGGAGGGAGAGAGAGAGGGTTGTGCATCATTAATAATACACTGTGCAGCGGACATTGCGTGTACAAGTTTTTCGACAGCTCGCAAGAGGGGCAGCATGGCGAAGACATTTTTGCTTCAATGCTACGTCTTTCGCAAGGAGGTTCCAACTTCAATACTTCACTTGCCTTTTGATTGAGGATCCCTTCTGGCCAGCACACAGATACTGCCCACACCCTCTGGATATAGAATCGCAGCCTTTTCGGGGTGCCGAGGACGTAGATCCACGTCCTTTTTTCAAGGGAGTTCCATCCAGTATTGGCTCCTACAATCAAAACCAACTGCGTCACTCAAATCAAACACAGTCATATGGGCAAAGTACCAACAGTTCCTACATAGAAAATCATCGTACAGCCGAGGCAACTCTTCTAAGAAACAATGGATTACCTTGAACCCACCTTTATTCCCTCCAAAAAACGTCGGAGGTCTAATATCTCACTTTTATTCCAATTGGTCAAAGGTGACAGAGGACCGTTGGGTTTTTAAACGTCATGCCCAAGGGCACACTCTAGAATTTGTCAAATTTCCCTTTTTCTACACCTCCAAAGGGACCTCCACCTTTCTCATCTACGGGAGTCGTTTGCACAAGTGTCTATATGGATACAAACAGGGACCGTCGGAGTGGTTCCGAATCTCCAACAGCGTTAGGGTTTACTCTCAGTTCCTCCTCAACAAGCAAATCAGGAAAGTAGCGCATGATTTTAGATCTTTGCGCAAACTTTACCAATGTTGTACCTCAAGAAAGTCCTAAGGTTCTTATGCCAGAACGACTTTATAACTACATTCAACCTCCAAGATGTCTATTTTGATGTGCCAATTCTTCCTAAGCACAGGAAGTGGCTACACTTTACAATAGGTACAAAACATTTTCAATTAAAGTCCTACCTTTTGGACTTAGGTCGGCTTCACGTGTCTTCACGTAGATCCGGGCACCAGTGGCACCCTATCTATGTCTGCAAGGCATACAAATTCATCACTACTGAGACAACTGTATAATAGGTGCTCGCTCTTATTTACAAGCAGTCCAGCACACCCAGACTTGTCAGTCACTGTTTCAAAACCTGTTTTTCAATAAATCATGACCAGTCCCAACTAGTACTAACTCCAATATGAACGTTTCTCGGAGCATCAATCCGTACAAACCTAGCAAAGGTGTTTGTCTCACACGAACGACGGGCCTGCAGCTCCCACTTGGTGGTGCTTCTACAGATTACACATGATAAAATTATTAGAGGAGCTAGACAAGAAGTGGTTGCAGGTCTCCAGTTCAACCGAAGATATCATTCTAATCACTCCTCGGATGCAAGAGGCCTTTCTTGTTTGGCGGGTCCAAGAAATAAATTTGTATAAGGTGTGTGCGTTTCCTTCAAGAAGCGCCAAAATTACACAATCACTACAGACGCATCCCTCGAGGGTTGGGAAGCATGTCTTCGAGGGCTGAAAGTCAGCGGGAAATGGAACCCTCAACAAAAGGCTTGGCACATCAATCTGCTAGAGCTAGGTGCCATCTTCTTAGCCCTCAAATCCTTTCGTGCAATCATTCAAGGGGCCACAGTATTGGTTCGCTCAGACAATACTTCAAGTATGCATTACTTAAACATACAGGGAAGAACGAGGTTGGTTCTTCTATCTTATGAAGCCCAAGAGGTATGGGCTTGGGCGATACGACACAGGATCAATCTCTTGGCTGTTCATGTGCCGTGAGTTGCAAATGTGCTGGCGGACACCATCAGCAGGTCAACGGTGTCCAACAACAAATAGGAATTACATCAGCCAACAGCGGATTGAATCTTCCAGCAGTGGGGTCATCCCGTTCTGGACCGCTTTGCGATGAAAAAGAACAGCTAATGCCTGTTTCTTTGCAAGCTGGCTTACCCACAGGGACTCGCAAGGGAAGGCATTTTTCGATAACCTGGTCTCAAATATATGCTTACGCCTTTCCTCCGATACTGTTGGTTCCGGGAGTTTCTCCGGAAGATGAAGAAAGAGCCATGTCGCTTTATTCTCTTCGCCCCAGGTGGCTTCGCCAATTCTGGTCCACCGAACTTCTTCTCCTCTCTGAGTGCGATCCAATACAGTTTCGACCAATACCGAATCTCCTCTCCATTCAGAATGGTCAGATGTGCCATCCGGATCCGGCTTCTCTAAAATTAGCAGCTTGGCGTTCTGAGCACCTTGAATTAGCTCATCTGAAAATCTTGACGGATTGTAAGGAGGTACTGGCTTACGCGAAAGCACCTTCTAAATTAAAGACATACAGACTTTAATGGTAAAGAATCTGCATTTGGTGTTAATCTGCTGGGGTTCACCCATTTCATGCAACGCTGGACCAGATATTACCTTTTTTCTTGCACTTGGCTAGATCAGGCTTATCTCATGCAACGTTGAAGGTCTTTTTGGCAACCATTTCAAGGTGACGTCAGGATGGGTCCACCTCTCTTTATTCTTCAAGAATACAACAGTTCTTTAAGGGACTATTCAGAATGTTTCCTCCTGTACGTCGTCCGCCTCCATCATGGCATTTTAATGTAGTTTTAGCGCAGCTCATGCGACACCCATTTGAGCCAATTCACAGGGTGTATTTCAAATTCCTAACATGGAATGTTTCTTTTTTGGTAGCATTAACTTCATCTAGAAGAGTCAGTGATGTTCAAGCTGACACCGTCAATTCACCTTTCTGGCAATTCACGTCCAATTCTGTGGTGGTACTACAAACCCAAGGTTTATGCCTAAGGTGCCTTCGTTTTTTCACCTGAACTAACCAGTCATCTTAAAGACGTTTTTTTTCCTAATCCGCAATCCCCTACGGAGAGGGCATTACATACCCTTGACATCAGAAGATGTTTAAAATTCTATTTGCAAAGGACCTCTGCCATTCGCAAATCTGATCAACTGTTTATTGCCTATGGAAAGATAAGGCAAGGACAAGCAGTGTCTAAACAAACCATAGCTAGATGGATTTCTGCAGCTATTGACTTTTGCCATCTTCAAGCTGGAAGACCTTTACAGACAATTCCAAGAGCTCACTCTGCAAGAGCTGTTTCTTCCTCGACTGCTCTTTTCGCTGGAGTTCCTCGTCAGCAAATCTGCAGAGCAGCGACTTTATCCAACAGACATACTGTCACCAGGTATTATTGTTCGGATGCTGCCAGCGAGGCTGATACGTCAGTGGGTCAAGCGGTTTTACGCAATCTTTTCAGATAAGATGAGCCTCTGTTTTTCCCACCTCCTCTGTACTGCTTTCCAGACGCTTATTCCATGCCTACTATGGATGCATTCTCATGTGCTTGCAAGTTTTTTCATGCATATATGAGTGTTGGCATTTTATTATGTGAATGTATATACTTGCTATGTACAAATTTGTTACAAAAAGCGTCTTCCAAGCATTATTTCGGTACTGCTATCTACTCTGATTCAGGCATGTGAATCTATGAAAGACACCCTAATACTGGAGAAGAACAATAGTTACTTACCTGTAATCTGTGGTTCTCCAGTATTGGTGTCTTTCATAGATTCACATGCAACCCGCCCACCTCCCCTCTGAGGCTCTTTAGGCTAGGATGTTTTTAGTTTCACTCCTGTGCGAGAAAATCTGAGAGCCTGAACCTCTGGCGAGAACATTCTGGTGGGTGCTGTCGCCTGATTGGCTGTAGTTTGGACTATACAAAATGACTAGGATAGTCATGAGTGTGGAAGTTTTTTCTACTGTAGCTTGGGCTACTTTAATTCCTGGTTGGTATTTATTGTTTTTTCCAATGTTATTATAGCATATTATTGCTTTTTTATATACCGTGGGACTCCCACTCCGACGACGGGGAATGATTCAGGCATGTGAATCTATGAAAGACACCAATACTGGAGAACCACAGATTACAGGTAAGTAACTATTGTTCTTATCCATCTCAAAGCCAGGCCAGTTACTCCTGTACTCTGAAGACGACTCAGCAGTACTGCATGGTCCACCATGTCGAACGCGGCCGACATGTCAAACAACACTAAAAATGCTGACTTGCCCATGTCGACACGCGTTCGTAGATCGTCCAACACGGTGACCAATGCAGCTTCCGTGCCGTGAGCCGGCCTAAAGCCGAACTGCGATGTATCCAGGCAGGAGGTGTTTTCCAGAAAGCTGGATAATGTTCTCGTGACCCACTTCTCTACAACCTTTATAATAAAAGGTAAAAGCAAAATGGGCCTATAGTTGGCCGGGCTTGAAGGGTCCAGAGAAGCCTTCTTCAGCAATGGTGTAACAATTGCCATCTTCCAGCTATCTGGGACTACTGCTGTACTCAATGACTGGCAGCAGATGGTGTGGAGCGGAGGAAACAGCTCGTTTTGAAATGCCTTCCAGATCTTATGAGGCATAGGATCAAGTGGTGATCCTGAAGACACACCATTAGCCAGAAGGCAAAATTCCTCCAGAGAAGGACTCAGAAAGCAGGACAGCTGAGCCACCGTGAGGGGGGTTCTGCAAGGGAAGACAAGGAAGATGTAGACTGGCCAGAGATCTGAAGTCCGCTCAGAATTTTCCTAATCTTCTCCTCAAACGCCACAGAGTCACACAATTCCTGGGAGACAGGGATAGCCGGAGCAGTACAAGGCGGGTTGGCTAAGTTGTCGACCAGTTTAAACAATGTCTGCGATTTGTTAGAGGCCTTGGCCAACGTGTCTGCCAGATATTGGGCCTTGGCCCTCTTCAGCTGAATCTTATATTCCTGCAAGGTCGCTTTATATGCTACCTTATCTGACTCCCTATAGTCTCTCCTCCAAAGTCGTTCCGCCTGTTTGCAGCAAAGTTTTTGCTGTCCAAGATCATCAGTGAACCAGGCGTTAGCTCTTCTAGGTCTGTCCCTCACTTTCCTTAAAATGACGCCGAGGGCTGGGATCTGACTTTGGCGGCCATCTTGGGGGTAGGACTCGCCGCCCTCGCGCTCTAGCAGCGCTATAAAAAGGGAAATTCAATGTTTGCTTAGTGATTACCATCTGATTCGACCTTTTCCCTCCTGAGGCGGAAGCCGGGAGGTCTCCATTCTATTCTGGCACCTTTTATTTGTGTGTGTTGTGACCTGTCTGATTAGACATTTTTATACTGTGCATTTTTGACTCGCGCTTTGCGCTTGAATAATAAGCGCTTGTGTTGAGCCAGAGACTTCCCAGCGCTCCTAGGCGCTTCGTTTGCTCCCTCACCCTTTCTTTGGGATTCAGACCGCCCTCGGCCGAGCATTGACGCCGAGGGCTGGGATCTGACTTTGGCGGCCATCTTGGGGGTAGGACTCGCCGCCCTCGCGCTCTAGCAGCGCTATAAAAAGCACGCATCCTTCTCCGCGCAGCGGATGCGTACAGCGGACGCGCCGGACCTGCCCCGGAGTCGCGCCAGAGTCCTGCCCTTCTGCGCCCGTCCGCGTCCCGGAGGCGTACGGCGCGGCAGATTGTGTCTCCCCCCACACATTGTACCGCTGTGGTATTATGCTATCTTACTCGTCCCAGGAGCTCCGCTCTCTGAATAAACCTGCCGATCTCTGTCATGCGGTATTTCCTGGCCGGTATACGGGTAAGCGTAAGTGTCCGAGCTGTAATTGGCATCTCACAAGCGTCCACCCACCCATTTCTAGCAGGGAGGAGCGAAATGTTAAACATCCCTGCTTACTCCTTAACACCAGATCAGTCCACAGACATGCCCAGGAGATCTTTGATCTGCTGGATACTGAAAAACCTGCCTGTCTGATGTTGACTGAGACATGGCTGAGTGAGTCCTCACACCCCGACATTGTATCCGCTATACCCCCTGAGTATAATATCTTCAGGCAAGACAGAGGGAAGGGCAGAGGGGGGGGCGTGGCTCTCGTGGTGAATAAAACCTATACGTGTTCTGTCATTCACACGGAGGTCATCACGGGCACCGAATCCCTTGCTTTTTCCTTATCCCTGTCTCCCCAACAATCTCTTAAGGGGCTCTTAGTGTACAGACCTCCTGGTCCTGCAGGATCCTTTTTTGAGGAACTTCAGTCTGTTATTTCTACACTAGCCTTAAGAGCTGAGCACTGTGTACTGGCTGGAGATTTCAATTTCCATATGGAAGATTGCTCCAACCCGGACACCATCAAGATGATTGATATTACGGCCTCTTTGGGCTTGCTCCCTTATCTTTCTGGACCCACCCATGATAAAGGCCACACATTAGACCAGGTTTTTTCTACTCTCCCGGTTGAGGTGACCGCTCTCCTGCCAGTATTATGGTCCGACCATCGACTAGCCCATTTTCTAATACTAGGCCCTGAGAAACCAGCAGCTACTGCTATGAGACAGCAGGGATGTGCCTTTAGGGCATTTCATCGGGTGACCCCGGATCTGTTAGCCCAGGCCCTCCTGAACCATCCCATCTCCTTCACCGGTGACCTGGATAACGATCTTGAAATCCTGCAGACCTGGCTCTTGGATAGACTGAATGAGCTTGCTCCTGTGCTGCCTCCTCGTACTGCCATGAAATGGATTTCGGCACCATGGTTTACTGAAGTGTTGGCACACTCCCGTAGGCAGTGCAAAGTTGCCGAACGGACATGTAGGGCCCAGTATGATGCCGAGGCGAAGCTGACCTACAGATCTATGATTAAATCTTACCATAGACAAGTATTCCAGGAAAAAAAATGCTACTTCGCCAGGAGAATCGAGGAAGCAGCAAACTCCTGCAAGGAGATTTTCTCGATTGTCAGGGAATTTACAACCTTGCGCTCTAACTCAGCACAGGAATCTCCGTCTGACACCTGGGCTGCCACTATAGCTAATTTTTTTACTACAAAAATCAGGCAGATACAGGATTCTTTCCCCACTAGACCGAGGGTCGATTCTATGACCTTTTTCGAGGGACCAACTTATCCACTCTCTTCTGGTCCTGTTTTGGCAGTTTTTCCGCCTCTTACGATTTCTTCGTCGTTATCTCTTATGACGAATCTCAAATCCGGATCGCCACGTGACCCCTGCCCGGCAAAATTTTTAGCTAAAATGGCAGCTATTGTAAACCCTCTAGCCAACCCTATCCTGAATCTTTCCCTGAGTAAGGGAGCTATTCCGCAGATATGGAAGCAGGCTATGGTTATCCCTCTTCTCAAAAAACCGAGCCTTGCCCCAGAAGTCCCTGCCAACTATAGGCCCATATCGCTCCTTCCGGCCCTTACTAAAATTCTTGAGAAGCATGTGCACGGCGTGCTCTCCAATTTTTTGGAGTCCAATGAGCTATTGCATGCCTCTCAATCAGGCTTCCGCCCCAATTTAAGCACAGAAACAGCGCTATTGGTGGTTTCGGAAGTCGTTAAGGAGACGCTGGATGTTGGAGGCAGAGTGATGCTAGTCATGTTGGACTTGTCGGCGGCTTTCGACACCGTCCCCCACGAGGATCTCCTCGTAAGACTCCACGACATCGGTCTGAGGGGGGACGGTGCTCAGTTGGTTTCGTTCTTTTCTAGCCAACCGCCGACAAACGGTCTGGGTCTCCCCTGGATCCGCTGAGATGTCGCCTTTGGGAGTCGGAGTTCCTCAGGGCTCGGTATTGAGCCCCACTCTATTTAACATCTTTATGACCCCTTTGGCGGCATTGGCGGAGTCCTTCGGGGCCCAGATCGTTTCATACGCCGATGACACCCAGCTTCTCTTTACCTGCCGGAAGGGTGAAGAATTTGATGGTGAAAGTATCCGGGATTGCCTTGGGGCTGTTTTTAATTGGTTTCAATTGAACAGCCTCAAGTGCAACTCAGACAAATCGGAGATACTTTTCTTCGGATGTCCATCTGTTCCGGATTGGCACGGGTGGTGGCCCGCCGACATGTTGCCCCCAGCTCATCCATCCCAGTCAGCCAAGAACCTGGGAGTTAAAATTGATAATGGGTTGACACTTAAACCCCAGGTGCTGGCTCTTACTGGAACATGTTTTGGCATCCTCAAGATTCTCCGAAAGTTCTTTCCGTTACTTTCGGAGGAACATAGAAGAACCACAGTTCAGGCCCTCATTGGATCCATATTGGATTATGCTAACATCTTATACCTGGGCCTCCCGGAGTACCTCCTACAACGCCTACAGGTGGCCCAGAATGCGGCCGCGCGAGCCATCTTCGGCCTTCATAGGCGAGCCAGTGCCTCGAGCTTATTGCAAGTTCTTCATTGGCTCCCCATCCGGAAGCGGATAATATTCAAGGCTATGACGCTGGCCCACAAAGCCATGCATGCCACGGGAGCTCAATACTTGCAAAGGAGGATGGCTTTTTACCATCCAGCACGATCCTTGAGATCGGAGTCCCTTTCATTTGCGGTAGTTCCCCGTATAAAAAAAGCCCGCATTGGAGGACGGTCATTTAGGCTGTTGGCCCCTCAGCTGTGGAACTCCCTACCTCTGACCCTGCGTTCTACGCCTAACTTATTAGCGTTCAGGAAGGGTTTAAAGACCTGGCTCTTTACCTGTTAGAGACTACCCGCCTTGATCTAGGATTTGCGACTGCTGGTCTCTATTTTCATTGTTCTATTTTCATTGTTATGTTTTGTCTGCTCCTTTCTAGGTCTGATAGTACAAAGCGCCGGGACACTCCTTGGAGTAGCCATGCGCTATAGAAGCCCTATAATAACATAACATATAATAACATAACAATTCATCCAAGGATGTCACAATCTGCTGACAAAGGGCCTGATAGCTTTTGTCCGCGCTATCCTTCACCATAAATGGTCTGGACAGCAAGGTAGGTCTAGTTGAAAGTTTCAAAAGACGAGACCATTGCCTACTGATCTTGATAACACCTGGATCACCTGTCCTTAGTGGACCGGGCAAAGAGATAGACAGTAGGACTAGTGCGTGATCAGTCCAGCATTGATCCACGACCTCTCCCACTGAGACTAAATCTTTATCGGCAAATACAAGATCTAAAGTATGCCCTTTAGCGTGAGTAGGTGCTGTAACCAGCTGTGCAAGTTGTATATTGCTACATGCTTGGCAGAGTTCTCTATATGCCAGGTCTTGAGGGCCAATAGGCCAAAGGTTGAAATCACCTAACAATAATAGTCTGGTGTGGGAGTTTGAAAGGTCGTAGATCAGGTCAATCAATGGCTGAATGGCCGTGGTGGTTGAGGAAGGTGGTCTATAGCATAAAAGACCCGTTACCAGAGTACCGCCCTGGGCCGTGATGGAAAAGCCCATGAGCTCGAACCCTGATACCTCCTTCACCTCCAACTGTGTGAAGGAGATTGAGTCTCTGAATATATAGCCTATTCTGCCCCCTCTGCCAGTTGTTCGAGAGGAGTGTTTCAAAAGATAGCCCGGCGGGCAGGCCCACCCAAGTTCCACTCCGCAGTCTAACTTAGTCCAGGTCTCTGTTACAAAGAGGACATCTAGGTGTAAAGAGTCTATCAGAAGAGCAATTTCCGCGTGGTGTTTTACAAGAGATCGGACATTCAGTAGACCACAGGAAAGGACTGTGGCAGGGAGAAGAGTCTTAGTACAGTCTTTACCAGCATTAGTATCCACCTGGAAGTCGTGAGAATCTGCTAAAGGATCAAACGCACGAAGAGTGGCCGAGGCAAACGCACCGGGCGCACCCGGGATGCGAACGGGCGCAAACGGGCTTACCTCTGGCGCACCTTCGGCGCGCACCCGCTGTGCGTCATCGCTGCGCTCTGACCGTCTGCCCATTATTTATAGCCCTACACGTGGGAGGAGTGTGAGGGGAGGAACTAGTCCCCTAGCAAAGATGGCGCCCGTAAATCGGCTGCCACGAATGCCCTCTCAAAGATGGCGGCCGCAAAAGCACCCAGTATCGGTCCCTAGCTGCCCTGATTCCTGCAAATGCAGGGTGATCCAACCTTTAACGTGCGGGTAAGAGCTAGCGCGATGCTAGAAGTACAGGGTACACGGCGCGAAAATAGTAAGCGGCGCAAATAAAATATCAAAGTGACAAGTAAGAAGAGTTTAAAACATAGCAGCAGCCAGCGCGCTACAAACAGCAAGTCTACCTGCGCGCGATCGTTCTGGCGTTTAAATGCGCTCCTGCGCGCTCTTCCAGACGTGGGAGGAGTGTGAGGGGAGGAACTAGTCCCCTAGCAAAGATGGCGCCCGTAAATCGGCTGCCACGAATGCCCTCTCAAAGATGGCGGCCGCAAAAGCACCCAGTATCGGTCCCTAGCTGCCCTGATTCCTGCAAATGCAGGGTGATCCAACCTTTAACGTGCGGGTAAGAGCTAGCGCGATGCTAGAAGTACAGGGTACACAAACGGGGCCTCACAAACAACTACTTCATGTTCAATAAGGAGGTTCACCAGCAGTTACGTGGGGTGGTGATGGGGGCTCGCTTCTCTCCCAGCCATGCATGTCTTCATGTTGGTTGGTGGGGGGAACATGTCTTCAGGACCCTCCACAAAGACATAGTTGACGCTCATGTTCTCCATTGGTGGAGATTTATTGATGATGTTTGTTTAATTTGGAGAGGATCTATGGAATCGGCTAAAGAGTTCATTGAGACCATCAATAATAGCACGCTGAATTAAAATTTTACTGCAGATATTAGCAATGTGAGTGTGCAGTTCTTAGATGTAGTCATATGTTAAAGACTACCCCATCCACACTAAACACCACAGACCGAAAAAGGACTGCAGGAAATTCTATACTCCATGCTGGCAGTTCTTACCACAACCACCTAATTTAGAGTATCCCCTATGCGGAGCTATTAAGAATCAGACGTATTTGCAGTTCAGAGGCTGATTTAAGTAACAGTCAGTCAGAAGCTTTCCAGTGATTCAGAGCGAGGGGCTATAAAACCAAAGATCTAAAAGCTGCATTAAATAGAGCCAACAGTCACAGTAGGGAAGATTGTCTAGCGGCCATTACCACCTATGCACTTCCTCAGCATACTACTACAACAGAGCACACTTGTGATTCCATGAACTCAGTAAGACTGATTACTACTTTCAGCCGACAAGAGAGACCGGTGTGTAAGATCATTTATAAAAACTGGCCTATAATATTGTCAGAGATTACTATGTCACAAATTGTGCCAGAGCTTCCCGCTCTAACTTTTAGACGAGCACCCTCAATGAGGGATGCCCTTGTTAAATCTAGTCCAGAGGTGACTGTCTCCAACACATGGCTGTCAGCACTGTCAGGGTTTTATAAGTGTAGCTCGTGCCGAGCATGTAAATTTGTCAAACATTACTACATACACCACTGCCTTTGATTCCAAACCTGTCCGGATACAGTGACACTATACTTGCAGGACTGATTTTGCATCTATAATTTGGAATGCTCTTGTCATCTCAAACATGTTGGAAGTACAAAACAAAGTTTTCAATAGAATACTCCAACATTTACGAGCAATAGTTAACTCCGATCCGAATTATCCAGTGGCTCACCACTTCAAATTAGTTCACAATAATGATCTGAGGATTTGAGTTACTATGTTGTAGGCTCAGTCCCCAAATATATCAGAGGTGGTAACCGAGAAAGGAGATTACGGCAGCTAGTCAAAGTCAGAGAGTCTTGTATAGCACACAGATCACCGTTAGGTCTCCAGACGCTTGCAGACCAATCCACTACCTGAGTTCTATCTCATTTAATTTAGAGAACAGCTATGTGTTTAGTTCTCTGCAGAAACGTCGGTAGTCTGGGATGGACGAGAGGTGGGGCGGGAGCTGAGTCCAGAGGTGGGGTGCAAGATAGGAAAAAGAGCGGCCACCATTGCGCACAGTGCGAACCCGCAGAGGGATTAAAAGCGGTTTGGAGCTAGATCTCAGGGTTCTGGTGGGCTGGTATTTTATCTGTTTATTTCCAAGATAACCAGGGCCAGTGCCATAGAAGCTTTTATGTGTTAAGCACATGATTTTATACTGCCCTCTATTCCTAATTGGAAGCCAATGGAGGTGTTTCAAATTGGGACCGGACGGCGATCTAGGATGCAGATCCAAGATTAGTCTGGCGGCGGTGTTTTGCAGAATCTGTAGTTTGGAGAAAAGATCTTCATTTATAGAGGCCAATAAGCATTTCCGTAGTCCCTGCGACTTACAAAAAGACCCTGCACCAGTGGCTTCCGGGTTTCAATTGGTAGTTACTTGAACATTTTTTGTAATTTCCGTAGGATGGCATAGCAGGTGCCCAGTACCCGGTTCACATGGGCTTTCATGGAAAGCTTATTGTCGATGGTAATTCCCAAATTGCAGACGGTTTGTTTTGGAGATGGACAGGGGCCGATGGCTGGGGCCACCAGCTGCTTGACCAGTGATCTTCGGCCCTGCCTAATAAAATGATCTCGGTTTTGTTGTTTAACTGTAATTTATTTTGGCCCATCCAACTGTCGATGTGGGTCATACATTTTTTAATCCGGACCATTGTGTCAGAAGGGTCAGGGCCAAATGTGATCAGCAGCTGGATATCGTCTGCATACGAGACAACCTCAAACCCGTAGGACATGATAATCTTGGCCAATGGGGTGACATTCAGATTGAAGAGCATAGGGCTCAAGATAGATCCCTGGGGAACTCCAATACATACTTGTCTGCTACACGCAGCCAGTGAACCTAGGTCCACGGTAGTTAAGCGGTCCTTTAGATAATTTTTAAACCAGTCCAGGGCCTTCCCTCGGAGACCCCCCATCTCCCAGAGCCGCTGTAACAAAATGTCATGGGAGATGGTGTCAAAAGCGGCCGACAGGTCTAAAAGAACCTGTATAGCTGATTCTTTTTTGTACAAGCCCGCCTGATGTTATCTACCACTTCAACAACTGCCGTTTCGGTACTATGTGCCGCACAAAACCCTGATTGATAAGAATCAAGAAGCCTATGGCTTTCTAGATGACTTGTTAGTTGTTTGTTTACCAAGGCCTCGAGAGCTTTCCCAAAATAAGGCAGCAGTGAAATGGGGCGGTGATTGCCTGGTTCACTGGCATCTAGAGTGGGCTTCTTTAAGATGGGTCTGACTTGTTCCAGAGACATATTATAGATCTCTGTTAGCCTCTGTTCCAGCCGTGAGGCTATTTTCCTCTAGATCCGGGGGGGAAGAGGATCAGCAGGAGAGCCAGATTTAATTTTGACAGCAACTTCTGATACCTGTTCACAAGTTACTGGTTTAAAATTAGTCAGCATAGGTACCAGTGAATGGTTCTTCTTAGCTGGATGCGTGGAAATGTTATTTTCTTGGGGGAAGGATCTATAGATGGATTTTACTTTATCGTCAAAAAAGAAAGATATTTTGTCGACCCAGTCCTGTGTGGGAATGACAGCGGGTTGGGTAGCATCAGGGGTGGTGAACTCTTTCAGGATTTTATATAGCTCGTTACTGGAATTGGCAGCTTTCTCAACCCTATCATTTAAATACCGCTTTTTAGCCTGTTTGATATTATTTAGGTATGAGCGGTGGCTTTCTTTATATTTAGTTCGATCACTGGCAGATTGTGTTTTTCTCCAGAGACGTTCTGCGGCCCTGTTGGACAGTTTCTCAACTTTTACTGCTGCAGTGAACCAAGGGGATGGTTTGCTCTTGGTCTTAACTCTTGACATAGGGGCTACTATATTCAGAGTGGATGTTATGGCATGTTCAAAAGCCTTTGTTGCTTCGTCTAGGTTATCTGTATCAGGAAGAGCAGCAAAATTAAAATGAGTAGAGAAAGAGGCAGGAGTAACCTTCCGCCAAGGTCCAACGACAGCACTATCCTTGTCACGACTCACCATAGAGTCCTCCGTAAGAATACTTAAATGTATTAGATAGTGATCAGTCCAGAGAAGCTGTAGCGGCTGACCGACTACGAGCTTAGTTGAGTTTGTAAACAAAAGTTCTAGAGTGTGACCGGCCTGGTAGGTCGGGCCTATTACCAGTTGTTCTCGCCCTAATGTCTGCAATGATTTTATCAATTGGTCAGTGTCTGGGTCCAGCGATAGGTCGACATGATAATTTAAATCTCCAATAAGAATAAAATTGTTTGCGTTCAAAACAAAGGGAGCAATAAGTTCTGTTAACTCATCTACAAATTTGGCTTTGTGTCCTGGAGTTCTATAGACCAGGGTTCCAGTCCACGGTTTGGACAACTGCATTATAAATTAAAAAATTAAGATTTCTGCTTTTCCAAAGGTCAGGGAGTCTACAATAGTGGCTTCTAATTTAGCTGTTGTGGCAATTGCTATTCCCCCTCCTCTCCTGGCTGCTCTGTCCAGCCTAATTAACTTATATGGTGAAGAAAAGGCGGTGGCTATATTAAGAGATGACTGTTCGTTAAGCCATGTTTCAGTTATGAAACCAATATCTGGCTCCTCCTGAAGCTTGCAGCTAGAATCTGAATTTATCAAGATGTTAGACACCAAGATGCCAATGGTCTTAATACAGGGGAAGTTCTGCACAATTTTTTTATAAGACTGTTTCCTTGGTGTCAAGTTTTCAATTTATTCTGGGTGGTTCTATAGAGGCTTTTTATCCAGTTTTCTACTCTGTTTTTACTGGGTTTTAACCGGGCTGTGCCTAGTTTTACCTGGTGATGGGAGGGTCTTAAACTGGTCTTAGCTTTTTTAATCTTATGTACTGTACTTTTTTGAAGGATATCAAATGAATGATGACATCTATTGTTTCTTGCACTACCCTTAGAATTACGGCGCACTAACACTTTATGTGAATTTTATGGACTTTCTGTGCAATATGGAAATGACTTCCATGTGTGTATATATAATGATTTTTTGTTTACATTGGGACATTCTGATGTTTATAGTTCACTTTCAATGTATATATTTAAAGAATGGGTATGGCTTCAGGCTGTTTTTTAAATATACAAAATATACTGTAGAACAACTATATTGACACAGTGGTGATAGGTTGCACATTTGTCGCAAATTCTCTAGCACTTTCACTTTATTATATGCACTTTTATGTATTTATCAGCAATCATGATCTTAATACTTTGAAAGGGTTGTTTAGAGGCATTGTACATGATTTTAATACATTTGACAGGTTTGTTCACGTAGAGAGGTGCGGCTCACTGGTTAGAGGCGGCAGACCTGTAAGCAGAGAACGGCCCGGGACCAGGGTTCAATTCCCGACACGGCAGGGTCTTGGACTAGGGTCAACGGACTCGATAATTCTCGCCTCAGTGCCTACTCTAACCAGGAAACACACTCTGTAACTCTGGGCATTAAGCTTGCCTCATCTCTACAACGGCCCCCCACAGACGCCGGGGATGCCTGGTTTCACCCTGGAGATACCCAGAAAGGGACCATCTCACAGGGAAAACCAGGACGGGTTCCCCAGCGGTCTACAGCGCCAGGACACTCGGGTAGAGTAACAGTGCGCTTTACAAGTATCCCACATTTACATTTACATTTACATTTACATTTACATTTACATTTAGAAAGTACCACATGGTATCTGTGTTCGTAGTCCACAAGGTATTTGTCAGTGTGTCTTTATCATGAAATTAAGATATGCTATTTTATTGTATCCTTATATTTAATGGAGGCCCTAGGTGTCATCACTCATGTATGTTTTGTTGGTGCCCGTATAGTATTTTTTTCATGTTTATTGCTGAAAGTATGTGAATACATCAGAATTTCTATTGGTTGTTGCACTATATAATGATCCTAACGGGTCCAGCGCGTCATGTGATCAAGATCACGGAAATGCGGTCAAAATGCTTCAGGCTGGGCACTCGCTACTTTATTTCCTGGATACACTAATTTTGCAATAAAGGCACTGCACTTATACTCCACGCTTTGGTCCGTACCTGTTTTGTTGCTGAGGATGTGGCAGCACAAGGACTGTCGTGTGTGTATATCTATCTCTCTCTCTCTCTCTCCACTGACCATGTCATGAATGATGTAATATGTGACCTCATCAGCAGTGGATTGCTGGCGCGCGAGATATAGTGAGTACAACTAACTATATCTGAGGAATTTCAATGGTTTTGTACGAGTGAAATGTCCAGCTAATTATAACACCCCTAAAACCCATGGTTTTTTCATTTAATTTCTACGGTTTTTTAAATGCTAATTCATAACTGTCAGGTCTAAAACTTATGGTTTTGTCAGTGAATTTCAAAGGTTTTCTAAATGCTAATTCCTACGGATATCAGGCCTGAAACCTATGGTTTTTTCAGTGAATTTCAAAGGTTTTCTAAATGCTAATTCCTACCGATATCAGGCCTGAAACCTATGGTTTTTTCAGTGAATTTCGAAGGTTTTGTAAATGACAATTTTTAAATGTATTAATTGTTATATTTATTTTTTTTATACTGATTTACTACATTTTTTAAACTATTCATTTTTAAATATTTTATTTTTTTAATTAAATTGAAATTACATTATACATTACATTGCAAAATATACTTTCTTAGAATGAATTACTGTAGTTTAAATACTTTGCAAATAGGCAATAGACTTTTAAGTACAGTAGTTACAGTTGTTGCAATGGGCAACACAATTTCAAACACAATGCAACATTGACCTCAACATGAGTTTTGTAGTTAAATGCAATTAGTTACTTTATGGATTACTTCTAACCATAGGACTGGATCCTAGATTCAGTCTTTGGACATCTCCTGTAAACGGTTGAGTAAAAGTGTTTCAGTTACAGTAGTGATTTTAAGGAATATTATTGTATTTTAAAAGTTGACACAAAAAAATGTTCACATAGAATTACCAATGTTATCCTATAGCAGGAAATTCCTTTAGCAGGTAAGTAGTGCTATTGTCACTTTTTCTTACTCAGTGGTGGATCCTGGATTGAGCACTGGTGCATCTCCTGTAAACAGTTGAAAGAATGCGTTTAAGTCATACAGGTGATTTTTAAGGAATATTTTTAGTTTGTGAAATTAGACAGAACATTTTCTGGTGAAAACCAGACAATGGATTCCTATGGAAGGAAATACACTTTACTTGTAAGTATGGTTAGAATTACTTTTCAGGATCAGTACTGGGCTCAAATATGCAGCACTGAGGTTTCTCCTGATAACAGGTGAGTACATCGGAATTTGTTGTTCGGCTGATTTTAGGGGAATATTTTAAAGTTCCAAAACTCCACACTTAGAAGAATTTCCAAGTGAAACCAGTCAATGTTACCCTATGGAAGTAAATTCACTTGGCAGGTAAGTAGTGTTATCGTTACTTTTTCTTACTCAGTGGTGTATCCTGGATCCAGCACCGGTGTATCTCCTTTAAACAGTTGAAAGAATGCGTTTAAGTCATAGAGGTTTTTTTTTGTTTTTTTAGGAATATTTATAGTTTGTGAAAATAGACACTTAGAAACGTTTCTGCTGAAAACCAGACAATGGAATCCTATGGAAGGAAATACAAGTTACTGGTAAGTATGGTTAGAATAACTTTCCAGGGTTAGTGATGGGCTCCGTCCATCATCCCCTTTTGTAGGGCTAAAAGAAGCAGCACTGAGGTCACTCCTGATAACAGATGAGTGAATCGGAATTCGTAGTTCGGCTGATTTTAGAGGAATATTTGTACGTTTCAAAAATCAACACTTAGAAACTTTTCTGCAGAAAACCACACAATGGTTTCCTATGGAAGGAAATACAAGTTACTGTAAGTACGCTTAGAGTTACTTTTCATGGTCAGTGCTGGGCTAAAAGATGCCGCACTGGGTTCTCTCCTGATAACAGGTGAGTAAATCGGAATTCGTATTTCAACTGATTCTGGAGAAATATTTGTAAAATGGTGAAGGAAGGGGGCGGGGACTGAGGTGACATGTGTGCAAACACGCCCTGTGGCGCGTTTTAAGTTGCGTGATTAAGTGCCCTTGAATCCTGAGGTCCCCTGGGGGCCAACTAGCCCACCAGTTACCTCCAGTATGCGCCAGGAGGCTGCATTGCAGAGCAGTGTTCAGAGGCCACGCCGTTTTTACAATACTCAGCAGCGCAGCTCTGTGGTGCATACTGGAGGTAGCTGGTGGGCTAGTTGCCGCCCAGGGACCCTCAGTATTGACAAGGAAGTAATTCCCCAACTTAAACCGCGCCACAGGGCGTGTTTGCACACATGTGAACTCAGGCCCCGCCCCCTCCCTTAACTACTTTGCAAACACGCCCCGTGCCGCATTTTAAGTAGCAGGATTAACTCCCCTTGAATACTGAGGGTCCCTGAGGTGCAACTAGCCCACCAGCTACCTCCAGTAAGCGCCACAGAGCTGCTTTGCAGAGAGGTGTAAAAGGGGGCGTGGCCTCAGAACACCACTCTGCAACGCAGCTCCCTGGCGCATACTGAAGGTACCTGGTGGGCTAGTTGGCCCCTAGGGGACCTCTGGATTGAAGAGGAATTAATTCCCCAACTTAAAACGCCCCACAGGGTGTGTTTGCGCAGACATCACCTTAGGCCCCTCCCCCTACCTTCACCACTGTGCAAACGCGCCCCGTTGCACGTTTTAAGTTGGGGGATTAAGTCCCCTTGAATCCTGCGGTCCCCTGGCGGCCAACTAGCACACCAGGTACCTCCACTAAGCACCACAGAGCTGCGTTGCAGAGAGGTGTAAAAAGGGGCGTTGACTCAGAAAACCTCTCTGCAACGCAGGCCCCTGGCACATACTGGAGGTTCCTGGTGGGCTAGTTGGCCCCCAGGGACCCCCAGTATTCAAGGGGAATTTGTTGCCCCTGTGCAAACGTGCCAAGGGGCGCGTTTGCAGAGTGATGCTGGTAGGAGGCGTGGCCTCCGGCCCGATCCCGTTTTTTTTTTTTTTTTTTAAACGGGGGGCTGTATAGCCCCCCTTCTTTTTCTAATTTATTGGCCCTGGGCACCCCAGGGCCTGCCCCCAATTTTTAATTTAAAAATAAATAAATCAGGAAGGGGGCCTCGTGGCCCCGCTCCCGAGGCCTTAATTTGCCCCGGGACCCCATTCCCCGGGGCATCGCCCTTTTTAAAAAAAGATATATATTTTTGAGGGGGGCTGCCTTACCCCCCCCCCCCCTCCTATGGCCAGTTCTGGCCCGGGGACCCCATCCCCTAGGCCGTTCTTCTTCCTTTTTTTTCTTTCGAGGGGGGCGGTGTGGACCCCCTCCCGGGCCGCTACTAGCCCCGGGAACCCCATCCCCCGGAGCTGGCCCTCTTCGTTGGGAACGGTGGGGCGTCCCTAATCCCCCCACGGTCCTGCCGGCTCCCCGCCTCCTGCGACAGCCGGCATTTCTTTTCTTTATGGGGAGCAGCTAACATGCTGCTTCCCATATGGAAAAGCAATTTGCTTTGCTTCATTGAAGCGAGAGCAGGGAAAAATGAAGCAAAGCAGTTTGCAATGGCTGGGTGGGAGCCGCGAGGCTCCCGCCATGCCTTTGCAAACAGCAGTGTACTGGAGGTGGGCACCCCGGGACACTGCAGGAGCCGGCCCTGGGGGGTGGCGGTCCACAGGGCCTGTACAAGGCTCCAGGAGGGGGGCCGTGCGGCCCCCCCCTCCCACATTTTTCAGAAGCCCCGATGGGTGGCGGTCCCCGGGTATGGGGGGGCCTGAGAGCCCCCCACCCAATTTTCTTAAGCCCCAGGGGTGGCAGTCCCCGGGGCTGCGGGGGGCCCCTTGAGCCCCCCGCATACATTTAGTTCTTGCCCCAGGGGGTGGTGGTTGTCCCCCGGGCTGGGGGGGGCCTGAGAGCCCTCCCGCATACATTAAAATCGAGCCCCGGGGGGTGGCGATCCCCAGGGCTGGGGGGGCCTCATAGCCCCCCCGCATATATTAAATTAGAGCCCCGGGAGGGGGTGGCGGTCCCCAAGGCAATGTGGTGGGGTTTGGGGACCATCCCACACTTTTTTTCCAATAATGCCCCCTGGATTTGGCCGCCCCGGGGGCAAATTTACATATTTTCTGCGGAAGACCGCGTTTCTTCTTTTTTTTTTTTAATATGGCTAGGATTCGCGGATCCTACGCAAATCCCGCAATTAAAAAAAAAAAAAAAGGTTTTGGGCCCTGGGGGTCCTTGTGGGACTCCCTGAACAGGCCTAGGGGGTCAGGGTGTGTCTACCCTGCCCCCTTTTCGCGGCGTTTGTAGGCACAAGATGGCTGCCAACACTTCTTGATTTTGACAGTTGTCAGCCAATGAGCATTCAGTTCGTGCACGGCAGGGTGCTTGTAGGCTGCGCATAGGGTACCCGGATAGATCCGCGGAACCACTGCGCCCATAGATATATAAATTACTTTAACCGTAATTTTCTCAAAAACTACTGAACAGATTGACACCAGATAAGCGAAAGGCAAAAGTCGGAACTGAGGACTACCTCTCTGCCAAATTAGGTGTAATTCCGTTCAGCCGTTCGGGCTGTAGCCGTGGCTAAAGTTCCTATGGGAAATTGCATCAGGAAAACATGTTTTGGGACCCCCTTTTTTCTCGCCCCCCGCTTGACCAATCACCCCCACATTTTGAGGGAAGGAGTGAAACTGAGCTGGGCAAAAGTTCGGAAACTTTTGCGCAGATTCATCAATCGGCGCTAAAGTTATTGTCCATAGAATGTTGCGGATTTCCTATGGATAATAGGTCCTAACTATATCTACCTACTGGCGACTGCCAATAGTTAATATCGCTATTTATATATCTTTATATAGATATATACTCCAAAGCGAACTTCTGTAAACCCAGAAAGAGGCACGGACACCTTGGAAAGTTGTAGCAAATATCTTTAAAGACTGCACAAGCAAAATGTTTCAGATTTCGCCTTGATCAGGCAGCTAATTAATATGTGAAACCACAAATGTTTATTCTGGTGCCCACTGGGGTTTGTGAGCATTATTTTATGAACATTGGATTACTTGGAACCGGGGTAATAACACAGCTCAAGTGTAAAACTAAAGGTTCCAGTATGCATTGCAAATGTGACTGACTTGAAAGGCCTTGCATGCAGTTATGGCGCCTGAGAGCTTTTCTGCATAACCAGGGCAAAGCCCATGAAGGAGTTGTCTGCTTCGAAACGCGTTGGCTGAATACTTTTTTCTGGAGCAAACACCTTGGTTTCAACTTTGAATAAATGGTTGTTTTACCAAATTGGCTGCCGAGTGCTCCCTCGCATCAGGACATCTATATATCCATTTTTTTTTTACACATCTTCACCAAAAGTGTGCCGTTAATTCTTGTGTATGGAGTGTTTCGGGGCGATCCGTCAAGTGGGGGCTGAGAAAAAGGGGGTTGGGGGGACAAAAAAGTGATTTTCCAATGTTAATTTCCATAAGGGCTTTGAACATAACCACAGCCTGAACCGCTGGACAAAATGACACCAAATTTGGCTGATAGGTAGCTTTTGGTACGCTGATTCCGATATCAGGTATTTGGTGTAAATCTGTTCATTAGTTTGCGAAAAATTAAAGCAAATCCAAATTTGTATATCTACGACCATGAAGCCTTCACGAATAATGACAAGCTTGTGCAGAGATCTGCAGTGCTCTGATTGACTGCCATTGCTTCACCCAAGCCCAAACAACAAATACCCTAACCCCTGTAGCCTTGGTCCTCGGGCTCCAGAGGCAGGGCAAACATAATTGCTAAGATCTCTGTCAATTTGAAGGAAAAAAACAAGCGTGATCTCTCAGACTTGCTTTTAATGATGTCATCAGGTTGTCCATGTCCCAGGGCATGTGTATTTTATTAAAATAAGGAGGGGGCGCATGGGGCCCCACTCCAAGGGCTTATTTTAGCTCAGGTTACCACCACTTCTCCAAGACTATTGTTTATATCGAGCGGGGGTGAGGGCCCTGGGGCTCATTGTTAACATTTAGATGGGACGCACAAACACCCCCACACTCACCTTCCCCCCCTCCCTTAACCACCTGACCTCAAGGACCACCACATCCCTGGGGATAGTAATAAAAAGAATTGGGTGGGGGAGGCACACGGACTCCCCCAGCTGCAGGTAATGCCACCTCCCCAGGGCCGGCTCACAAATAACAAAGAAGGGGGGGAGCACGCACCCCCCCTTCCTGTAGCAACTAAGGGTTCTGGGGACCACCACCCACCAGAGCTGGCTCCTGCTATGTCCCAGGGTGCCCATCCCGGGACATAGCTGTTTGCTTTTGCATGGCGGAGCTTTCACTGCTCCTGCCAAGCAAAAGCAAACAGCTGCCAAACAGATCCCGCTTGCTGGAAGCAGATTTTTCATCTCTTTTCCTGCCCACAGACATGCGGCAGGGAAAGAGATGAAAGGATTGCTTTTGCACGCAGAGAGATGGTTTTCCAACAGCTCTCTCGTGCCTTAGAAATGTCCGCTCCTGCATGAGGAGGAGCCAGCTGCGACCGCTTGGGCATTAAGGTTCCTTCTGTGGTCTCATAGCACACTGGGTGCCCTGGGTGGGCTCCAGGGAACCCAGCAATATGTATCTGGGTCCCCGGGGAATGGGGTCCCTTGGGCCATAATCAGCCAAGGGAGCGGGGGTGCTCTCTCCCTTCCCCAATTGATTCTTAGCTGGGCCCTGGTGGATAAGGTCACTGGGGCACAAATCAGCCCAGGAAGGTGAGCGGTGCAACCCCTACACCCATTAAGTTGTGGCTAGACCCCGGGGTTGGGTCCCCAAGCCTTTCTTGCCCTTATGATCATTTCACAAAAACTAAACCTCAATGGGAAGCACTTACAAATATAACCATAGCAGGTGCCCCCGTTGAAGCTCCACTTCTGAAAGTGACAAATGATCTTAACTCCTGGGCATGGCAAAGGCAAAGCAAGCATGTTTTCTCAGCTATTCCACATTGAAAAACGATCTGAAATCCTTCGTGGAGGTGACTGCATCCTTGATCTATTGGAGCACAATCTGTATGCGAGTGTAACAAGTGGATTCTATGTTGTCCTGTCCCGGCAGGAGCAGAACTTTTTTTTAAGTTGCTAGGAGTATGCAAATGTGCAAATCACCTGGATGCTTCCCCATTTGGCTACATCCACCTTGGTCGTATCAAAAGAGCTTCCTGTCATGCCAGGATGATGGGCCGCTTAACAAGCTCCCCTGCAGGCCAAGCTTGGAAAAAGAGTAGGTGGGGTGTCTTTGTGGCCTAATCAACCACACAGCCACTGACACACCCACACAGACACTGACACACCCACACAGACACTCACACACTCAGGCACTCGCATACCCAGGCACCCACTCACAGACCCCTACAGCCACTCACACATCCACTCTTAGACTCATTCAGACATCCATGCACCCACTCACAGGCCCACTCAGACACTCCTGCACTCACAGACTGACTCACACTCATGGAGGCACTCGCAAACCCACTGTGACACTCTCGTACCTACTCACAGTCCCACTAACACACTCAATCTGACACTCCTGCGCCCACTCACAGACCCAGTAGGATTATGCAGCCAGACCCATACAGACACTCGCACACCTACCCACTCACACCCATTAAGACACTTTCTGGGGTAGCCCCAACCTTAATCACCTCTTCTGTCCTCTCACACCAATCCAGATCCATCTCCCATTCTACAACACTCGGGGGGAGATTTGCACCCCAACTTCTTGCAACATTGCGTTTTGCCCCGCCAGCTGCAACCATCGACCAAATATTTTCAAAGTGAAGCCAATCCTCCACCCCCTTCAACGCTAATAATAGCAATTTGGTGTTGGGAAGCACCTTTAGGGACACAGCCCGGGACATAACGCCGGTTACCCTTCGCCAGGATGACTGGGCACTCCCATAGGATATGGAAGAAGGTGCCCTCCTTAGCGCATCCCCTAATGCACTGCAAGGTGTCAGCTGTCCCAATCCTATGCAAAAGAGTGCTGGAGTAATGTGACCTATGCAGGATTTGAAGTAAGACTAGTCTGAACCGGGCTCAACTTGCAGTTTCCTGGTACCCTGGAGAGCCTCAACACAGTCGCAGTCATCAATTCCTCTGAGGTCTTCCGGCCAAGGGTTTCATTGGGCTCCCAGTAGGTCAGGCGAGTTTATCAAATTCCTATAAATCGTGGAAACCCCTGTATCGGGTATGGGTTCGGTGAGCAAGCAGTCTTTCAGTGGTGATGCATCTGGCAGGTGTGTACCCTCATGAATATGCACATGCTGTGCATAACCCAACTGAAGATAGCAAAAAAATCCAGTTTCCGCCAACTCATATTCCTGACGGAGGGCCTCAACCTTATCAGGGATTCATCTCTCCACACGTCACCCAAATGCTCTACACCTTTTGTCGCCCATCGGGAGAAGTCTGTTAGAGTGCCAACTTCACGGAGCAGGTTACTATGCCACAGAGGAGTCTGCGCTGTCAATTTATCTTTATAACCCACATACCTATCAGCCTCCCTCCCAATTCTTGTGTGGTGGCAATTTATTTTCCAGTTTCTAACGGTAGAGGCCTGCCTCATAGTCTCCCACTGTCATTATTTCCGTGTTGGCACAATAGACTTGTTTCTGTCTGAGAAGACCCAATTGTTGACCACCAATAGCTGTGAGGCCCAGTAGTATTTCCTAACGTCTGGAATTGCGAGCCCCCGTCATAAACCCCCTAGGAGTTTGCCTTGTGCGATTCGTGGTGCTCTGCTATTTCCACAGAAGTAAACGGAGTTCATTTTCCACTTTTCGAAATAACTGCATCAGAATCGAATATGGTGTGTTCTGGAGCACATATAGGAGTCGTTGAGGGTCATTTTATAGAGCGCTGTCCTACCTATTAAGGATAATGGCAGGGTGCGCCAGTGTGTCACATCAGCGAGTAGTCTCTCTAATTGGGGGAATAGGTTTCTCTGTATGCACAAACGTTGATCACTGATCACATAGATATCGTAATACCTCGGTCATCACTGGTGCAGTGCATTCGGTCAGGAGCCGCGGCTGGACTCCTGACAGGGGGATGACGATTGAATCTGACCAATTGATTTGATATCTGGAGTAGCTACGGAAGGGATAAAAAGTATTTAAGATCCTGGTGATGAAAAAAACGGTCTTGTGGCATATAGTAAGACATCATCGGCAGATAGGGGGACACGTTCCTCCCATCCTTCGTCTGCTCTAATTCCTTATATCAATGGGTCCTGGTGAATCCAGGTCGCTAATGGCTCAAGTGCCAAGGCGAAAATCAGGGGCAAGAGTGCTGGATAACTTTGTGTAGTGCAAAACCACAGGACGTTATCCCATTAACTCGCACCTGGGCTCTAGGGGCAGTTGAAGATTCTTACTAGGAAAATATATGAAGTCACATTTTGGTCATATAGCCATTTACAATCATAACTTTTAAAATTATTGAAATCAATGGTTTATTCGTATTTTTATTCTATGTGATCTTAAGAGTTAATTGTGAATTTTATTATAACTATTGAGTTTTAAATTGTATTGCTAACTGTCATGGGCTGTTATGGCTGAAAACAATAAAGATTTGATGCGATTTGTGAATACTATCCTGTCCCATCTGCACAAGAAGTATTTCAGTTTTGCCTGACTGGCGAAAGTAATCCTATTTGCTGTAAGTAAAAACCTTCACCACCTCCTGATAGTATTTTTTTCAGTAGTTTTAGTGAAAACTTGGGAAACTTGTTGGCTACCAAAAAATATAGCGGACTTACATTTTAAAAGTTTTATGTTAAGATTTTTATGTTAAGCACTTGCTTATGTTATGCTATGTATATTGGGATTTTAGAGCCAAAACAATGCCACTTATTTTAGATTGAAACCTTTTAGATGAAATAACCTATATGAAGCTGTGATTTGTCATTGTCATGTTAAATGCATGAAACCTTTGGTGTTGTAAAACATAATGTTTCTTTGTTTTAGTTGCATTGAAATAAAGCAACAAAAAAAACCCATACAATAATAAAATTATTCGGTATATTAATAAAATGTTTTCTGCTCTTGCAGATCTTTATAAGAGAATTTTGGAAACCACTATGACTCCCACTGGAATAGATACTGCTATACTGTATCCTATTCTGTTGTCATCAGGACTTCCTAGGGAAACCTTGGGACAAATATGGGGATTAGCAAATCGGACCACTCCTGGAAAACTTACTAAAGAAGAACTGTATACTGTCCTGGCTATGATCGCCATTTCTCAGGTATAGAACTGATCCACTTGCTTAAAACAAATTATTGCATGTCCTCTGTTGTGTTGTTGGTACAATCATTTGAACACTTTGCAGAAAATCATGAAATCAGTTTTAGAAAGGCTAAAATAATTGTTGGAAGTGCTTATTGACCTTTGTTTAGGTGGTTTTGTATATTCTGTCTGGGCTAGAACCATCAAGGCCGATTTTCCGAACTTGTAGCTCTCTGTTGCTAATATTAATATTTACTCTTTACCCCCACTCTTTTCAGACTGACTTAGAATGCCTGACATGCAGACCAGAAAAAGCTGTTCCTCTAGAAAGCAGGCATTTTCTTTGTTATTTATTTTTTATCGTTGTATTTCTTCACAGATTTCACATGATTGGTATTTCCATCAACTGTCTTAGTGCAGTTGACCGTTTTGTTCCCACCTATCCACAGGAAGCCAGAGAAGGCCTTCTCCTGGGGCTCAAGCATTTTTGGACATTACCTCTGGTTTTGCTTTTCAGCATTCCTGTAAGAGATCCATTTGCGTTAAAAATGTGCTTTGTTCCTCTATGCATGTCGTCAAAGATGGTTTTACAAGCTGATTATCACTTGATATTCAAATAACATCTGATACTACAGGTGACAAGTGACACTAATGACATCCTGCTACTGACGTCATTCCATGACACCAACGGTCTTATTTAGATAGGGAGGATTTGGGACCGGATGAAGTACCTTGTTCGACTTCACCTACCTGTACCAGTGGGATTGCCAAACAATCCAGTTTGCGACCCAAAATGGTCTATGAAGAAGGGAAATCCTTATGCCATAAACAACGGTAGCCTTTGAAGCTTCCCCTTCGTGGACCCTGCCCATCCTGAGGGAGGAGGCTTGGCGCCTCGTCCCAGGAGATGCATTGTTTCAGGCACCCGAGGGCAGCAGGCTCTCGACCCAGGGTCCAGAAACATGTCTGGTGGTGGCAGCTGAAAGCAGCCACTGAGCCTGGACACCTGTGGTAGGTTAGTTTTCAGGGGGCATCTCTAAGATGCCCTAAGTGTACATTTTTATTTAAATCACACTCTGGCATCAGTGTGGGTTTAATGTACTGAGAAGTTTGATACCAAACTTCTCAGTTTTCAGTGTAGCCATTATGGAGCTGTGGAGTTTGTAATGACAAACTCCCAGCACCATATACTCTTAATGGCAGCACTGCACTTACAGTGTCTAAGAATGGACTTAGACACTGTAGGGGTACAGGGCTCATGCACCTGCACCCTCACCACTGGTATGGTGCACCCAGTATAGGGGCGACTGATCTATGACAGGACAGTGGGTTGTAGGCATGATACAAAGGGATGTGTGCTATGTCGAATCTTTACTTTGTTCTGCACCAAAACACTCAGCCTGCAGTGTGTGTGTGTGAAGGTACAGGACCTCTAAGGGGTTGGCACAATAAGTGCTGCAGCCCATAGAGGCCTTCTCTGGTCACAGTGCCCTGGTACCTGTGGTACCATTTACCAGGGGCTGATCTGTGGCCAGAGATGCCAATTGGGTTTAGGTTTCAATGCAGTTTTAGAGAAAGAACATAGGCCATGGTTAGCAGGAGCCGAGTGCACACTTAGTCCAAGCACTTCAGGCAAAAATGGGGGCAACAATGTAGAAAGAAGGCACTTTCTCACAATAAACACTTGTAAGTGCCTCTGTTAGACCGGTCAGCCTAGGGTGGTCTTCCCCTACATTTTTTGCCCTTTTTGCCTCCTACTGGACCCATATTTTTGTTGGACATTAGGACTCTGGGCCCCTTACCCCTGCTAAACAGTGCTGAAGTGCAGGTGCTATCCTTTAAAATCATGATGACCCTAGAGTATCAGCTAAAGGCCCTGCTACTAAAGTGAGGCCTACCCTTCATTTGCATACTTGTAGTCTGCATGTACTGGGACTTTTTGCTACTGTAGCCTTTTGTTCCCAGTTGACAGACAGTCAGGTAGGAAAGGGAACACCCCAGAGCCTCCTGGATTTTTCCAGTGAAATTTCCAAACCCCTAAATCCTTCCAGAAAGGGCCGCACCCTCCCCGTCACCTGACTTTAGGGTATATTAGCAAGGGGTCTTGCCACACATCCCTGTTACACTACTGGACCTGGAGACCAGCCCGGGCCCCTGAACGCGCTGCGTGCCTGCAGAAGGAAGCACTACCTGCACGGTGCTCTAAAAGCACTGGGGGAAGAAGCGCTGATCACCTTGAACTCACTGCTGCTGCCCGAGGATTGTAACTAACCTGGAAGTGCTGGGAGCCTGAAGTCCTCGCCAACGCCCAGGGCCGGAGTGCTCCGTGCCGCTGGGGATGGGAAGTGTTGGGGCCCTAGTTATCCCCTGCAGGCCGGGGCCTCCAACTTCATAAGTCCACGGAGTCCTGTCTGCCAACATCACCGCTGCGGCCTGGGTGCCTCGGAAGCCCTGGGTACACCATTGCAGGCAAGCCGGGAAAGCTGCGCTGGGATTGGCTCCCGCGCCGGGTGTTGCCTATCACCCAGGGGGCTTGTCCTGAGGCCCTGCCCTGGAAGAACTCCAGAAGGGCTGGCCCGCCCTCCCTGCAGCGCCAACTGGGACAGAAGCCCCGGAGTCAGAGGAGCCTCTCCCCAGGGCTACATCCGCTCCCCAGGTAACGAATGTCCAGCGCTTCAGAGCCCACCCGTTGTCTGGGGTGGAGGCTGAGGGGAAGTCGCTCTTCCTCCAGAGGCTGCCAGGGGCTGTATAAACCCCATAATGGGCCCCCAGTAACTGCCGCAGCTTGAAATACATACCGGGGGCACTGCTGACACAGTGGCCGTATCCTTGCTATAATTGCGGCGGGGCACAGCTATGCTGTAGGCCTAACCTCTGGTGGCAGGTTTCCAATTCGGGATTGCACCGAGACCGCTCTGGCCTCATAAACGTTAAGGAACGCATACCCTCATCGGACTGCTGCTCCCATAGCCCTGATCAGCCTTGGGGACCCCGTGTTAAATATCTCCTGACTGGGGCTGATTGGGATAGTTCCAGCACATGGTTTTCTTTGATTATGCATAATTGAGACTAAATGGGTGATTCTCCATGAACACTGGCCTAAAGAGTCCCCCAGGAAGACTTTCTGAGCCTGGAGAGACAGTTCCTACCAGCCTATTTTGGAACAGAGCGCACAGACTCATTTCCCATGATGCTACTTGCCTTAAAGACCTTATTACCGAAAGCCTTTGTTTTTTCTATATGAGGAATCTACTATTTGTGGGATCTTGCATAAGTTTTAGATAAAGATACCTGCATTTTTATATAAAAACTGGTGTGGGATCCTTTCATGGGTGCTTTTACTCTGTCACTGTAGGTGTATGTTGCACAAGTACTTTACACATTGCCTCCTGCGTTACGCCTTCCTGCTCTGCGCCAGGGTACCCCGTCTGAAGCAGTGGTCCCTACTTGGACTAGGGTGCATACCCCTGCCAACTAGAGACCCCGGTTCTAACCGCCTCAATGTAATAAAGTATCAAATTACAGCAATTTGGATCTTGTAGTAATGGACAACTTGTTCACACCTGATAAGTTCATTACAACACTATGGATTAGTGTATCTGTCTCAGCTGACTAACTCATGATTTTGATCAGCCTTTTACAAAATCTTTTCCAGTGAAGGTTTAGGCTCACTCTCTCCTTGGACTTGAGTTTAATTTCTGCTGTTTCTTTGGCGGAACATTGTGCCAGGTAACTTGCAAACAATCTAGACTGTCTGTACCAATGAAGGTAGTAATTCTAATGTATGTTATTTACTGCACTTACAAATTGCACAAGTGTGCTATGAAGAACATTTAATTGTTGTCAGTCCCATGAAATTGCAAAATGAGAGAAGAGGCTCTGCAAGTTTCAGTATCATTCCCCTTGGATGTTCCTTCTCATGTACATTTCGAAATAAGGCCGCCCGTGTCCTTGCACTTATTTCCACATGCTTGCCTTCTAAGAAGTTATCTCCCTTTTATAGCGGGACAGCTCTCACAGTGCAGAATACTGCTGTAACTTGTCCCAGTTTCTGCAGCTCATCAGAGCTTCAAGGCAGCAGAGTTTGGACTGCCATTACACCTTGGGTTCTGTGATCCCCCGCAAATCCCTTTTGGCACATTCCTAGATTTGGTTCACTGTGGCGATTCTTAATTGACAGACTTTCCCTTCTTTCGAGAGGACAGTGGTCATCAGCCATAAGATGTACAATTTTCTTAATCAAAATAGCGGTCTCTTCTTCTTGAATGAAGGGACTACTGTGACTACGTACATCCAGCATTGATGTGGATGCCAGTGCCAGGGTCATAACTCCAGCCGCACTCTGGGGTGCCACTTTACCCTTACCTATCAGCAACTTGAGGTCATAAATGACATCCCAAGGGGTGTCCACTCGTCGGACAAATCTAATTTGTCCTTCCTCATGACATGTTGAAGCTGAAGGCAATCTTCTGTGTGCTGAAATGATAAAAAACATTGTTACCCTCTACTTTGTGAGAAAGCAAGAGGCACCATCACTGCAACTCTTCCAGCAACCCTGCCATGTTTTTGGTGGTCATCCTAAATCGATAAGTAAACCTCCCAAGCAGATATCTCCACTTTCCTCATGAATGAAAACATCACCATCTCCAAGCCAGATAAGCTTGATAAGTTTAGACTTTTTTTTACCACTAATCTGTACTCTCGATATGAATAAACAGGTGAGCTGTATTACAGAAGTTAGAGGAAGCGTGACCATCATGCCCCTACTCAACCTATTTCCTCTTAGAGAAATTCAGGTACTGCCAATGTTGTTCACTTATCTCCATGGCAGATTTTGCCCCACTGATTTTGTCTTTAATATGCTCCATGTATTTTAAGATGGATCAGATCTTCCATCGATGGAGGGTGAAGCTCCTGTCCAAGGAAAGAGGATAGATGCATCCTTCCTGTCCCAACCTCACCCGTCTCCCAAATTGAGCGCATGGTTCCTCTGGTGTTAAGTTTTATCACCTCTTTGCTGAAAACCAGTGCTCAGAACAAAAACAAAAAAAAAATTGGACCAGGCCAAGAGATGAGTTTGCCTGTATGTTCAGTAGAGATCTCATGACGTTCTCTCAACGTTGACTAAATCAGGTTTTCAGGTATACATTTGCGGAAACTACCTTGTGCTGTTTGTATTTCTGAGAACAGAGATGGAGAGTCTTTCTTCACAAAGAGGTCCCCCAACAGCACCCCGAAGAGACATATACATCAATTTCCTCAGATCAGGTACCACAGGGGCTTGTGATATGAAACTTCTCATGGAAGAATTCTTTCTTGATGGTTATATCTGTGCATTTGATAAATGAGCTATTAAATAAATGTGCTTTAGTACATTGTATTCTAGCAGAATAAGATGCTTCTGGGAACCAGCAGACTTTGGTCAACTTAGGGTCAAGTTTCAGGCAAAATTCAGGTGTGCGAAGTGGCCAGTAGTGCCCTATTTAAGCTTGTGCAGTTTAACTTCTTCTACAGAGCATATTTGACTCCACAGCGCTTGCATAGAGCTTATCCGACGGGCCCAGTGGTTTGCACTAGGTGTGGTGTAATCCCAGCAGATTTTGGACATGTTGTGTGGCACTGCACACAGCTACAGACGTTTTGGAGTGAGGTACATCAGGAGGTGCGCAGGGTGACCAAGGTGACTGTCGAACTTACCACCCAACACTGCTTACTGGCGCTGTTGTCTCTTCCCAGAAAGGGGAGAAAAATGTGCTACCCTGGGCAGGCCCCACCTTACAGACTCTATTTAAATGGAGTGCTGAATTCTGGAATGGACGGCTACGGAGGAGTGCTGGCTCCGGAAAGGACACCCTGACCATCACGACCGTGAGGACTGGGGTAACTTAATGGTAACCTAATGAATACGTTGGGTGGACACGATGAAGGCCTGAGAAACAAAGCAGAATTAGCCACCGCGGAAGGGGGAGATGCAACCGCAGCTGTGATAGCCCACTCTGAGACTGAGCTGGCTGATCACCTGCCTCTTTCACATCCACACTCACCTGCTCTCTCCACCATGAGTGGGTCCACTTCAGAATCTAGACTAGATACACATGACCCTCTCACGAAGCGCGGGTCAGTATGTGGAGGCCTATTTTTGATTAGTCCCCCGGTTTCCTTGCTCTCACCTGGAAAATCCTGATTCTGCGCTTACCACACATCAATAATTGAACATGCTGCACTTTTTGTTTTTAATATTGTCTTGATAATTGAATAACCACATTTTTAAAAATAAAAACCGTGTCGGGCAGAATTACTTTTTACTGAGGATATTGATCTCCACATAATCTTTTCACCTGCTCGCTTGCTAGCTAACCAGGTACCCCTGAATGGAAAGTCACAGGTGGACAATAAAATCTCCAACTCCGTCTGAGTCGAGGGGATGAAAAGGCCATTGGAGGCTATAGCACCACAATGGGACCCTAGGGTTTTAAGGGTTAAAAAAAAGAGACTGGATATAAGTTTTCTCCATGAAACACTGCCTCGTGTACAGGAAGAATCCATTCCTTCACATGCTACAGAGCATAGTCATTTGGGTAAGGATGATTTTGCTATGCCTGCGACTACAAAAGCAGCGGCCCTTTGCATACAAAAGAAATACAGGACATCCATGTAGTGAAGAATACGTCTACACAACGTGGCATCAGTTAAGTCGGTTTAGTTCCACGAAATGAAGGCAGCTTGACAATAACCCGGGTAGCTCCCAACAGCTTCTCAACCGTTCCCCAGAGAACCTTGCCCTACCCGCATTCCAAGAACCCGCCATCACCTCAAATTCCAGATCCGCCCAAAAATACCCTTGTAGATCCATTTTGTGACCTGAGTAACCCCCGGATAACAATATCTTTTCACCCCACATATCATTGAATAAGGTCTTGCCAATAATACTGTTCCTAGCACATAAGTGAACCAACATAACTATCGATTTATCATTAATTATCTGAAAGAAATAGGTTAGAGTTAGATTCCTTACCTTAGAATATCCCCAGGCGTCAGACTGGATCCGGAAAGTTTTGCGTAGCAGTACCCCTGCGCGTCGGTATGCATCGTCTGCGGCTCCGCGTCCGTCGTCGGCGTCGTGATCGCCTGGATGAGGTCGTCGGAGTACTTAGACGCCGCCCTCGCGCGCTGACGTCAGTTCTTCTTTTTTCCGCGCCAGCAAGCGCAGATCTGGGAAGAGCAGTACTCCTAGTCAATTTTTTACTAACTTTTTGATCTCTTTTGAATCCTTCTAGAGTCGATTCGTGGTGCCGGTAGGGATGCCCTGGTTCAAACCCTGCGAGGATTGTCACCGCTTGATGTCGGTGACCAACCCCCACCGTTGGTGCCTTTACTGTCTCTGGGCCGACCACGATGACAAGTCGTGCCCCAACTGCCGGGCCTTGACCTCGAAGGCTAGGCGGGAGCAGTCCCATAAGTGTCTCGAGCTCAGGCAGTTGGCCCAGTGCCGCTCAAGGTCCCGGTCAAGGAGGAGGTCGAGGGACCGGTCGCGGGGCCACAGTCATCGCCGCTTGACGAGTCAACACCACTCTTCTGGCTCCAAGTCCTCAGGTAAGTCGAGGCACAAGAAGTCGAAAAAGCGACTTCGCTCTTCCAACTCCCCCTGACCCTCGCGCGATGCGGCCGGTGGTTCGGGCCACCCCGCGTCCAACTCCATACCCGCCGGTCCCTGGGCTGCACACAACGCCGGAGGAGAATAGTGCATTCCTCATGGCTAAGAGGTCGCGCTTCCCTCCGTCGGAACCCACCGAGGCGCCTTCGGGCCCCGCGGGTCCGTCTGGTGCTCCGGCCCCGGTGCCGTCGACTACTCCGGTCCCGATGCCGCAGGGCTCCTCAGGATCCAGGCCTGGATCTCTGATGTCGCTGGTCGTCACCAAGGGTGTCGCCCCCAACGCCGTCCCCGGACGATGTCGTCCACGGTCCGGATCCGGCGTTGGACCGCCACTGCCCGGCGCTGTCTTAGACGCTGATCGGTGAGCCCTTCACCGATGACCCGGCTCCATCATTTATTCCTGACTATCAGGAGATGGATGACAAGGGGGAGTAGGAGGGGTCTGAGGACCCTTTAGCACTACAGTGCCAGTTGAGCCAGGACTGGGCAGATGAGCTGGGGGAGGCCAGTGGTCTGGACACTTCGCACGACACTGGATTTGTCTCCCATCCTACCGTGGCTAAGGAGGAGGGGGCTGCTTACAGTGTGGTGTTGACTAGGGCAGGAAAGGCCTTGGCTCTTGAGCTCCCGGTTGCGCCCGTGAGGACTAACCTCCTCACTGAGGTGCTCAAACCGCAATTATGATATCTGGTCCCCAGTTGTTAATTGGAAAGACGCTACAGGACAGCTATAGTGTGCTACATCTGAAATCTTGTTAAGGATGAGTGATGAATTGTGTGATGAATATATGTGTATGTTTGCTGGAATGTGTTTGGAGAAGATGTAGAGAATGTTATTAAGTGTGGATTGAGTGAAAGAAAGATGTTTGAGTTATGTGGGAAGGTTTAGGTTTGATCTGTGAATATGATTCAGTGTCTCTTTTTGATGATGGACTTATCTGTTTGTAAGGAATTTAATAAATAAACTTTTGTATCTTTCTATGATGTTGTTCTGTTAATTTTGTGGGCTGGTTATGCATTGCTGTGAGCTCAATTCTGCTATGCATAAACATTGGACTCTGTGAGCCATTTGTATAAATCAGAAGGGGCAGACATTTCTGTTTTTGGTTGATTCTGTTTTCCCCTGTCGGTCTGCCCTTGATTAGTTTTCAGGGGGCCCCTACATATTATTGATTACTCAAACCGCAGGCAAGCTCCTCGGAGCCTCTCCTGCTGTTTAATGAAGCCCTCACTGACATTCTGGTGGGCACCTGGTACAAGCCCTCTACGGGCCTTCCCGTAAGCGGAACGTGGCCCGACGCCACCGCCCGGCCCAGGCGCGACCCCAGCTTCCTGTCCGTTCACCCCACCCCTGAGAGCCTTGTGATCCAGGCCTCTACCTCCCAGACTGCATTCGCGACCGCTCCTCCAGATCGGGAATCCAAAAGGTACGATCAGTTTGGGAAGAAACTGTTCTCCTCTCTGAGTTTGGGGCTGGGGTCTGTCAACACCGCCTGCCTTTTGGGCTGTTACACCCACTCTCTGTGGGATACGGTTGCGGAAGTGCTGCCGCTATGCCCGGTGGAGGGCCAGGCAAAGCTTACCCAAGCCCTAGCAGAGGGACGGGATGCAGCATGCTATTCAATACAGTGTGGACTTGATACCACGGACTCGCTGGGTAGGGCGATTGCGACGCCGGTGGCGGTTTGCCGCCACACCTGGCTGAGGTCCGCCAACTTTTCGGGGGATGTCCAAGCCTCCCATATGGACATGCCCTTTGATGGCCGTCGCCTCTTTGGCGACAAGGCGGACAGTGCGCAGGAGCGTTTCAAGGACTCCAGGGCTACGGGCAAGTCCTTGGGCCTCGGCCAACGCCAGCAAATTTCCGCCTTTCACTCCTTTCATGGCCAAGGAAGGGGTGCCCCCACATATCCAGCTAGCCACAGGCCGCAGAACCAACCTCGGTCGCGGACGTGGTAATTGCCGTGGCGGTGTCGGGGGACACCGGCAAGGTCAGTCCACACCCGCCCCTGCAGCATCTGCCTCAATATCCTCCTAGTCTGAGTTTTCAGGCCCATTCGATGCCAGTGGGGGGCAGGGTTCGCCATCACCCCCTCCACTGGCGCTCCATCACATCGGACAGGTGGGTGCTGCAAATCGTCCGAAGGGGCTACTCCCTCCCCTTCGAGGCGACCCCTCCAGTCATGCCACCGCAGTACCACCGCATGTCGGGGGATCACTTGCGACTTCTGCAGGAGGAAGTTACGGCCCTCTTGGCCAAGGGGGCCGTCGAGCGCGTTTCTGGGCCAGAAGCAGCACGTGGTTGTTGTTCCCACTACTTTCTGGTACCCAAGAAGGGCAAAGGAGGCCTACGCCCTATCTTGTCAATGGCTTCTTCTGGAAGGAGAAGTTCAAGATGCTGACTTTGGCTCAGGTCCTAGCTGCCCTGGACCCAGAAGACTGGATGGTAGGGTTGGACTTGCAGCACGTGTATTTCCACATCCCCGTCCTGCTGGCCCATCGGCGTTACCTGCGGTTCACGGTAGGCCACGAGCACTTTCAGTTTACCATGTTCCCCTTCGGCCTTACCAGCGCCCCACAGGTGTTCACGAAAGTGATGGCGGTGGTCGCAGCTCATCAGTGCCGATCAGAGGTTTCAGGCTTCCCCTATCTCGACGATTGGTTGTTGAAGGCGGGCTCACCCCAGACTGTCGTCTCCCAGCTCCAGACTACGGCCGACCTCCAGCACTCGCTGGGGTTCACCGTCAACGTGCCACCACCCCCAACCCCTCCATTGAAGGTTGACCCGCCCCCTGCATCTAGAAGGAGGAATCAACCTATTTCAAGAGCTGCTGTTGAATTGGCAGCTTCCTGAGTGTCAGCCCCCCGCGATAGCTCCTGAGGCACACACAAATGCTGGCAGAATTTTTTTTTTATGCCTGCTAGCTAAAGTTTTACCCCTAGCTGGCCTTTAACAAATACTATATCCGCCCCTAGTTTTTATAACTCTCCCCTCCCCCCCCCCCGATTTATGCCATTCAAAAAGCGCTGCCTTTGCTTCCCTTTCAGACATAAAAAAATGTGAGTGCCTCCTCATATTATTTTCAAGCCTACTGGTTCCTGTAAATAAACTTGTGCCCCAGTATTTTTCAATGTATCAATCAATTGTCTAAGCTGCCAGCGCCTGTCCGTTGTTGGTCTACAAAAATCAGATTAAAAAAAATTGTAAATGAGTCAACAGTGACAGGCGATCTAGGACCCGCTTTCAGAGAAACAGCCTACTGGAGCAAAACGTTCCCAAAATAAATAAGAAAAGGACGTGGAAAACGGGCATCTTGCCTTCGTTGCACAAGTGGAAGTCTATGGGCTCTTTGTATTTGACAATCCCAGTCCCAGTCCCGAAGGTCCGGGAAAGCCCTCTGCAGTATCTGCACTATGTACACTCTGGAGTCGGACCCCTCAAGTCCTTCTGGAATCCCAAACAGTTTCAAATTCTGCCTCCTTTGACGATTTTCCAAATCCTCTATTTGTAATTGCATTTTCTCCAACATCTCGTCGTGTCGATGAACCCTACTGGATATCTTAAGTGTTGTTTCTTCACCTTCAGCATCCCTAGTCCGTAAGTCTTTTACTTCATTTGCGAGAGTCAAAACCTTTGAGGTTATCTCCTTCATTGTTTTCTGAATATCTTGATTATCAGCTCTGACTTGGGCAAAGAATTCCCGAGTTTCCTCTCTTTGCTCGTTAATAGATTGCAGAATTAATGTTAACATTGATGTTTCCCTTACTTGAGGGTCCTCCCCCTCAGATATCTCATCATCCTCGTCCCTAGCCGATGTGCTCTCTCCCTGCTGAAAGTAAGCCTCTTCTGATATTTCCACAGGGGTCCCTTCAACTGAAAGTCTAAGAGCCCCACACACATCATCAACTAAGCCTGCATCCGATAGCCCAGGGTTTGAACCCCTCCTTTTGCTTGCACCCACCGTCGCATAGGGCTCCTAGCCCCTGAATTTTTAGTTTCCGTCTTTTTCTGGCTGCTGGATTGCAGACTAGACCGAGCAAGTGACTTCGCAGTCCCAGGTGTTTTAGACTTAGACTTGGTTCTTGGGTGCTTCTTCTTACCATCCAGAGGGTTTAAGATTTGATTCTGTTTCACCCCTGTTGCTATTACTATAGCATTCCGCAAGGATTTTTCAACATTCTGTTTTATATTACTGTCATTGTTAATTACTAGAAAATCATCCAGGAGATCAGCAACCGGAGTATTAGCATTAGTAGTAGAAGTACTAGTACCAGTATTTTTCTTTTCCTGATTAGGTAAAGGGCTACCCTCTAAGTCATGCCTACTACTCATCGCTAAGTTCAGACCCTCCATCGATCTACCTCTCGAGTCCATCACTTTGGGTGTTAATGCTGATAGCCCCTCTTCACTTACTTTATTAGCTCCCTTGAGCCCAATATCAGCAGCATGTTCAGCATGTTCAGCAGTCAGCTCAGTTACCATTTCAGCCTCTAAAGAAATATCTGTTTCAGCCAGCACCGGATCCTGTCTTTCCTTTCAAAGCAGTTTTCTTTCACTCTCTTTAAGCATGTACTGGCTCCACTCTCACGATTTGCTTCCACAAGACCTGGGGACACTATGACATTTTGTTGCTCATTCATAGCATGCTCGACCATCTTTACCAGTCTATAGCCAGCGCTTGCTTCCATTGCCCCCTCCATCAAAAGCAGCTCCGCCGACTGCTTCGTTTGCAAAAAGCGCAAGATCAGCTTCCCAAGCTTTCCAATCCGCCTTAATTGACCAGTAGCTTCCATTTTCTGGGTACTGACGCATACATCGTCCCCCACACGGCCAGTAACACTTCCCAATGTCCGGTTTGCTGCTCGGGTGCTCCTTAGCATGTTTTTGGGAGGTTCCATGGCTGCCAGACTCCGAGAAGCCACCCATAGTCGCAGTCCACAGCCAAATGTGGGCTAGTAGCAAGATCCCAGCAGAGTTCGTCGAGCCACCAAACAAACAGCTACTCACTCATACGGCAAGCGCTGTAGCACAAATCACGCTGCTACCAGCATCCGGTAAAAATGTGTATTCACCCCACAGTGCTTGCTCCTCGCAGCTTGCACTATCAAGTCTCTTTCTCTGCAATCTGGCACCTAGATGTCAAGCAGTTTAAACAATTCAAAAATGTCAAAAGGAAAAGAGGGACTCTACGCGCGCATCATTTTTCAGCTCCAGAGACCTGTTTCCCACTAGTCTCCTCTCTCCAGCGTCCGGTCCCAGCGTTTTTCTCCTGGCACAAAAGTGCTAAAAGGTAACGTCCGAATAAAAGGCAGCGGTAGCTAGTTCAGAAAGGTGTTTCTATCTCAGTAAGTATTCTGCAGGCATTCAGCAAGTATTTTTTCCCCTCGCATCTGCCTTATGCCGGCTCCAAACCTCTCGCTACAAAAACGCCTCGGGAGCTCCTCGCTTGCTGGCGCTCAGAGACCGCGTCAACCCGCCATCTTTCTCCTCCCCGAGGTTGCAGTCATATCCAAACCAATATATTCTGGTTGAGCTCTGCTGTGACTCTGCGCGTTGGAATTTCCAAGGCGGCACTCGCTCGGAGACGCTTTTGTCGTAAGTGGAGTTGTGGTCTGTTGTACGCCTTTCCGCCTATACCACTTCTGCCCAGAGTACTGAAGAAGATCCGGTGCGACCGGGCCCAAATCATCCTTGTGGCTCCGGACTGGGCACGAAGATACTGGTATCCCGAGCTACTCAGCAGGTCAGTCAATCCCCTGATTTGTCTGCCTCTTCAGGAGGACTTTCTGTCGCAGCAGCAGGGGACGGTCCTCCACCTGAACCTGTCCAGTCTCCACATTCATGCGTGGAGATTGAGAGGTGACAGTTAAGACCATTTGACTTGTCTCCTGAAGTCTGTGATGTGATTCTGGCAGCCAGGCGTCCATCCACAAAATCGGTATACGCCTGCAGGTGGAACAAATTTGTGGCATGGTGCACAGCAAAGGCTGTGGATCCTCTCTCTGTCCCCCTTTCAGAAGTTCTCCTCTTTCTTCTTTCTCTGGCCCAGCCGGGCTCTGCTCTTGGCACTGTCAAAGGCTACATCTCTGCCATTTCCACCTTCTTGAGGCTTCCTGATCAGCCTTCTCTTTTCAAGCCCCCGGTTGTAAATAGATTTCTTAAAGGCATCACGCACATGTTTCCTCCTGTTCCTTTCGTGATGCCTCAGTGAGACTTGAACCTTGTTCTGACCTAGTTGATGTGTGCTCCTTTCGAGCCACTTCACAATTGCCCTCAGCGTCTTCTGACTCTTAAGACTGCATTTCTGGTTGCCATCACCTCTGCCAGGAGAGTGAGTGAGCTCCAGGCTCTATCTTCTAAGCCTCCTTTCCTCTCTGTCCATCCGGACAAAGTTGTCTTGAGAGTTCGCCCTTCTTTCCTGCCCAAGGTGGTTACGGCCTTTCACATCGGGCAGTCCATCACCTTGCCAACCTTCTTCCCTCCTCCGCATCCTTCCAAGGAGGAAGAGAGGCTCCACCGTCTGGACCCAGAACGTGCGCTTTCATTCTATCTGGACCGCACACGCCAGTTCCCGGGTAGATGACCAGCTCTTTGTTTGTTACGTGGGTGCTAAGAAGGGGCGGGCGGTGCACAAACGGACCATCCCTCGGTGGGTCATGTTGTGGATCAAGGTCTGTTATTCCTTGGCGAAAAAGGAGCCTCCTGTTTGGCTGCCGCCCATTCCACTCTGGCCACGGCGGCTACTACTGCCCTGGGTCAGGGAGTCCCCTTGCAGGACATCTGTCAGGCAGCTACGTGAGCCTCGCTGCACACGTTTGCTAAACACTATTGCCTGGACAGCCAAGTCCGGAGAGATGGCTTTTTCAGCCGTACCGTTCTCCAGGACTTTCTGGTGTGATCTTTGTTCGCAGACCCACCACCGGTGTTGGTATTGCTGGGGTATCTATTCTAAGGTAAGGAATCTAACATTAACCTGTTTCTTTCAGATGCACAAGTTACTTACCTTTCGGTAACGATATATCTGTAAGAAACAGTAGTTCGTGTTAGATTCCTTACCGCCCCACCCATCCTCCCCGTTCTGCGAACAGATATCTAGGGTTAAGGACATCCCTTTCAGGGCCCTAGTTTCATGGCACCAGTGTCGGTCTCTGGCATGGCTCTGCGTTCCTGGCGCGGAAAGCGATGTACAAGAATGGACATCAGCGCGCGAGGGCGGCGTCTAAGTACACCGACGTCATCCCGGCGATCACGATGACGGATGCGCAGCCGCAGACGACGCCTACCGACGCACAGGGGTACTGCTACACAAAACTTTCCGGATCCAGTCTGACGCCTGGGGATATTCTAAGGTAAGGAATCTAACACTAACTACTGTTTCTTACAGATATATCGTTACCGAAGGTAAGTAACTTGTGCGTTAATGTACATCTAGGAAAACCCTTGCATTTAGTATCACCCACACATAAAATGAATTAAGCTCCGCGGCCTCAATCTCCTCCTCGTAAATGATACAATTAACTCTTTGAGGAGATCTGCACACCTTGCCAAACTGTCCCTTTTTTTGCATTTGACCCACAGTTTATCCCATACAGGACAACCTTTAAAGTTCCCCACATGGTACAAACTTCCACACCTGTAACAAGTGATACCACTTTTTGTTCCATAGTATTTAGGATCACATTTTTTAGGTTCTGCATCTTAACAGGAGTCATCTGGTTTTTCTTGGGAATTTTTCTGAATTTTTACTTCGGAAACTTCAGCACCAGTATCCTGGATTCTGACGCTCTGGCCGCTTTTACAATATTCTCAGACTGTTCAATTCCCTTCTTGATATCAATAATTACACTTAACAAGGATTCTGTACAAAGCCATAGCCTTTGCTGGATCTTTTTACTTTTAGTCTTCATCATTATTTGGTCCCTCAATACCAGTTCATAGGTTAATGTTTCAAAAGCACAAGATCCTGCTAATGTTCAATACACAGATTCATAATCTTCATTGACTGCTCCTCCTCCTTTTGTACATGTGAATAAAAATTTAACCTTTCCATCACTGTGTTAATTTTCCTACCACACTGGATACTAATTTTTTAATAACTTGGTCAAATACATTCATATCCCACACACCCTCCAAAGGGGTAAGATTATTGAATTTATTTAAACCTGTTCGACTTAAACAATGCTTTAATAAAGATAGATATATAGCTTTAGCATAGATCTCCATCTGGTGTTGGGTCTGGATGTTTGCGCTTTGTTTTTGTTCAAGAAGTCTTGTAGTCCTGAGGTAGGTGACTCCTCCTTTCGGTGAGCGTGCGCATAGGCATCAACTCCATCCCCAGATTGTTTATTTTTTCTGCCATCGGGTTCGGATGTGTATTGCTGCGCTCCGGTTCGGTACCATTTTCGAATCCCTTCGACGCGCAATCCACTACACTAAACAATATTGTTATTGATCGCGACCCATCATTCAATGTGCATCATCCTACTTCGGAATGCTTTCCATTAGAAACCTCGAGGCAGGCCGTCTATCCGTGCCGACCGCGTTAGCAGTCGACGGAACGGACTCCATTTAAACTGTCCCGGGTGTTGCACCGACTTGCACTAAGTTTGTAACCTCTGCTTGTCCCCGGAACACGACGAAAAAAGCTGTGACGCTTGTCTAACCTTCCGATCGAAAAATACACTTCGTGATCATCGGGCTCGGCTCCACGAAATGCAGCACCAGAGCGACTCCATTCCCGACACCTTCAGAGAAGATTCCGGCGTCCAACCTCCAGCTTCGGAGCAAGAGGAAAAAGAGCAGGTCTCCGCGTCCAAAGCCGACTCCGACATGGAGGAAGAGGAAGACATCACTGCGGGGCCGCATACGTGAGTACAAATCCCCCTGTGCCCATTCCATAAAAGACGAATGCTCTGGTCCCTCCTTCACCATCGGGTTCAGGTCTGCACCAACAACACCCACGCATACGTGAGTACAAATCCCCCTGTGCCCATTCCACGAAAGACAAAGGCTCTGGTCCCTCCTTCACCTTCGGGTTCAGGTCTGCACCAACAACACGTTTCCGATGCACTGCCCTCCGGCTCTGCTCCGAAACAAAAAGAAAACCTTCGGGCTTGAGCCAGCCCCGCTCCAATGCCTTTGGCTTGGAAACATAAGGGCAAGATACCTTCTGGACCGAAGGTTCCACCTGCTACGCCGAAAGGTTAGGAGTCGAAACCCTCCAAGCCCCAAAGACTTGGAGCCGAGACATTCCAAGTCCAAAGACTCGGAGCCGAGACCAGCCAAAGACTCTGAGCCCAAAAAAGATTCAGTACTTAAATCTTCCAAAACAAAGACTGAGATCTGAAATCCTCGAAAATCAAGGACTCTGACAAGCCCAGACACACTGAGCCCAAATTGCCAACACCCAAGCGCTCGGAGCCAAATCTTCGGTGCCAAAATCTCCAAGGAAAGATAAAGACACTTTCTCCAAAGAGCTTCCGTCTAATGAGCCAATTTTTGACCCAAAACAGAAAAAATTGGTTATAAATCCTAAAACGGGACATATTCAAGCAACCATTCCAAAGAAACGGAAAGCTGACTTGCCAGACGACCACCATGCCCCTCCTAAAAAGAGGAATATGGGCACTAACCCTTCTCCTCCTTACAATCCACCTCCTTCTCATCCTCCTAATCCTAACTTGCTTATTACACTTATAAACTCACTGATTAGATCTATTACACCTGACCCACAGGATGAAGGGGACGAGGGTCAGGATGAGGACACTGATGCCTCGGATGATTACCACACTGACAGACAATGACCCTGATTTATATCCCTCTAGACCTTATCCACCGGATGACAACATTGGTTATCTTGAGCTCTTGAACAGGGCCGCTCATTACCATAGGGTAGAACTTCACAAGGAACCTTTAGAAGAGGATTTTCTATTTGAGACACTTTCTTCCTCCCAAAGAACAACTCATACTTTGCAAATGCTGAAAGATATGCTAAAGCATACAGACAAGGTCTTTAAGGATCCTGTAAGAGCTAGAATTATCACTTCTAGAGTATATAATAAATACAAATCCACTCCTACCTATCTTATATTAAAGGAAAGCTAACCTTAGACTCTCTTGTAGTCTCTAACGCACGAAAGAGCGCTAACTCCCAAGCCACAGGAGACACCCCTCCTTCTGACAAGTAGTCCAAGCTGATCGATGCCTTTGGCAAAAGAATAGCTTCGCAGGCTTCAAATAACTGGCGCATTGCTAATGCCTAGGCACTGCTAGCCCGTTATGACAGGGCTCACTATGATGAGCTAGGAAACCTAATACAATGCCTGCCTGACCAATACAAATCTAAAGCTAACTACCTTATACACCTCCATTAAATGTGCACGGGATGCAGCAGAGACAGCATCTCATGCAATCAACACAAATGTATTATTAGGCAGGCACGCTTTTTCTCAGGATCTCTGTATTTAAGCCAGAGGTACAAACCTCCATCCTTAACCAGCCATTTGATAGAGCATCTTTTCGGCCCAGCTGTTGATACAATGCTGGAAAAGATGAAGAAGGACACTGAGGTCGCAAAGACCATGGGTGCTTTCCAGTAACCGGCCAGTAGAGGTTCCTTTCGCAGCTCTTTTTACAGGGGTGGCTCAAAAACTGTCCCCTGACCATGCCTCCTCCTCTTACAAGGGCAAAAATGAATCCCCCTTGCCCAGAGGATATTCTAGAGGAGGTTATAGAGGGAACAATAATAGAGGGTGAGGAAGAGATAATTTCACACGCGCCTCCCCTGCAAACAAACACTGACTTTCCTCCACTACCCCCAGATCATCCCACTCCTGTCTGGGGACGTCTCTCCCAATTCTTACCTGTATGGAATTCAATCACCTCAGACAATCCAGCATGGTTACTGCCTGGAGCTTACAAACACTCCACAAAATATCCCTCCAAGAGCACATGCAATGTCACCGGAACATCATACTCTCTTAAAGCAAGAGGTTCTATCTCTGTTACAAAAACAAGGCAATAGAACCTGTTCCTTTAATACCTCAAGGGACCGGGGTATACTCCCTGTATTTCTTAATTCCCAAAAAGGACGGCTCTCAGGCCTATACTAGACCTCAGACAGCTGAACCGCTACATACAGTCGGACCACTTCCACATGGTCACACTCCAACAGGTGCTCCCACTTATTCAGCAAGGCACTTTCCATCCACTCGACCTAAAGGACGCCTATTTCCATATTCCAATTCACCCCGTTCACAGAAAATATGTCAGGTTTGTGATGGATGGACAACATTACAATTTAAATTCCTCCCATTCAGAGTAACTACGGCACACTTGGTTTTCACCAAGTGCCTTGCAGTAGTCGCAGATTATCTAAGAGGACAGCACGTTCATGTCTTCCCTTACCTAGACGACTGGCTGATAAAAGCCAGATCACATCAAAGCTGCATACAAAACACATTCTAAGGACAGCCAAATTGCTTCACAACTTGGGGTTCATCGTAAACCTCACCAAGTCTCACCTCCAACCATCCAACACACAAGTGTATCTAGGAGCCACAATAGACACTCGCAAAGCTCTAGCACCCCCCAACCCAGTCAGGATTCGCAACATGCAAGCTCTAATTTCACAGTTTCAGCCTCAACACTCACTACCAGCCAGAGTGTTCATGCAACCAATTGGAATGATGGCTTCTTGCATCTTAATTGTTCCATATGCAAGACTACAAATACGTCCCCTACAGGAATGATTGGCATGTCTGTGGATCCAGGCTCAAGGTCAGTTATCAGATTTGGTGTTGATAGATGGCCATACTCATCTCTCTGCAGAGGTGGAACATACAAAACCTTTCCAAGGGACGGCCACTTCTCGATCCGGTTCCACAGATGGGGATAACAGCAGACGCATCCCTCGCTGGTTGGGGAGCACATATGGGAAAACTTACCATTCAGGGCATGCGGACTCTGCTACACAAACAACTCCACATAAACCTTCTAGAACTGCTAGCAATTATTTTAGTATTGAAAGCCTTTCAACTTAATCTAGTAGGCAAAGCTGTCCTGGTTCGCACAGACAACATGACAGCCATGTACTACATACAAAACAAAAAAAAAAGTCATCTCTGCCTTTCATATCAACCAATATGTTGAGTTGCCTGTGTTCTTCCTTCAACCAGATTAAGTGGCAGAACGTGCCCCTTCACACATCAGATGTCAAAAGAGCACTGCTTTACTACATAGAACAAAGCCCTTTAGGAAAACTAAACAACTCTTTGTGAATTTTGCTCGACCACATAAAGTCAATCCCATTTCAAAATCAGGCATTGCAAGGTGGATAGTTAAGTGCATTCAAATATGCTACGTCAAAGCTTAACGCACACTCACAATTTCCCCTAGGGCGGATTCTATGTGCAAACTATTGGCTTCTATGGCATTCTTAGGAAACATACCTATGGATGAAATCTGCAAAGCTGCAACATGGTCTACACCTCACACATTCACAAAACACTAGTCTGTTTTGCTAACACATCAGTGTGGGCCAGGCAGTTTTACGAACAGTATTTCAAACCACTGCAACAGCTACAGGTTAGCCACCGCTTCAAAGTAACTGCTTTATAGTCTATGATAAAGCTTTTATGCCTCAACAGAAAATGCTACTTACCGAGTATGCATCTGCTCTTGGTATATAGAGCTGTAGAGTCTTATGCACCCACCTGCCTCCACGGGTACCCTTACCTGTTGCAGTGTTATCTTACATAGATACAATCTACTTGGACATCTCTTTTATTACTTTACTAACTCCATCAACCCCTTTATGGCAAAACAATCTGGGGATGGAGTCGATGCCCATGTGCACTATCACTGAAATGAGGAATCACCTACCTCGTGACTACAAGACTTCTTCGAACAAAAACAAATTGCAAATATCCAGACCCAACACCAGATGGCGATCTATGCTAAAGTATTTGACTCTACAGCTCTATATAGCTAGAACAGATGCATACTGAGTAAGTAGCATTTTCCTTTCCTCTTTGTCGAGCAGTCTTCATCCTCTAACACTTCTACATAAGCCACAAACATAGGATACCATAGTTCCTGTTCCATTTTTGGTTCTCCTGCAGCAGGCAGGCAATGTGGTGTAGCTGTAATATTGGCTGTTTGTAATATTGTGATGAACAATTACAAGTGTGCCCGTCACTGTAAGTTCAGGCGTTCCACATAAGCTGCTTTAATAACACAGTAGCTGTGCAAACTCCAGGTATGCCTACCATCGTAAATGCAGGGGTTTCAATAAACTGTTTAATTGTTTTTTTTATTGAAACTTCATTCCATAGTTGCTTAAATAATTGTTGCTGTGGAGCGTTTTAAAAACTTTCAGGTGTGCCTATCACCGTAGATTCAGGCCAAACACCACACACTGGATCCAGGCCTACAATCTAGCCCAATCCAAGATGGCCACCTAATCATATGATGGCGCGTGATTACACACCCTTCGCTTTTCACTTCACAATAACGGCACGCACTGCATCGGCCTCGTCTGTGCCTGGCTACGCTTTTAAGTGCAATCCCCTGATGGGGATACTTGCAACCAACAGGCAACCGGAAGGTCGTTGCAGCAATCAACACCACAGTGGCACCTGTCGGCGTAGCAATAGAACCTTGCCAAACGCCACGCAAGGCAAAGGTGAGCACTACCTTACTTTCTTCCCACTCCTCGCCAGTTTGTGTAGGAATGAATGAGGCAGCTTGACAACCACCCTGCAAGCTCTCGACAGCTTCTAAACCACCCCACCAAGAACCTCCCAATACCCGCATTCCAAGAACCCAACACCCACCAGCATTCCAATGTCCCTAAAAGCACTACAGTCCACTGTAGAGCCTAATTATGTGCAGGAAAATGTTGAGGCTGGCTCACTCAGAGTAAGCAGTGGGAGAAGAAGCGCCATGTCTCTTGCATCTATGGTGCCTCTTCCATACCAGTAAGGCAGAGGAAGATTGATGTAGCAGCTCCCACATGAGCGAATACCTAACTCTAACTCCCTGCTAAATAGACATGCATACAGCCCTGGGAAGACATTGAGGACCTCATTTTGCATCTCTCAGAAGAATAAAAGAAAAGGGCTAACCTCTGGTTGAAGAAGTAAAAACATTGCCAACTCATGAATTAAGTTGGCCCTAGACTCTGCAGCTAAAGCAAACAGACTACTGGCAATGGACTCCGTCCTCCGGAGACATGTGGTGGCTGTCATCTGAGGATTTAAACCATATATGTCCAGGAGGGGATCAGACTCCAAAGTCAATCCAGGTGTACAGACCTTCATTCAAAAGAGTAATCCCTCTGGGCAGGAGAAGACCAGAAGTAGGCTTTCAGCACACAAGCGAAAAGTCAAATTGAAGGCAACCAGTGTTAAGTATATACTCCGTGATAACAGCAATCAAAAACATTTTTAGAACTAGAGGGTGGAAATGCAAGGGTATCTGCCTCCAGTTCCTCACTGTGCCCCAGGATGCAAAACAGAGCGGATAAAGGACTTTGGAGTCCATTACCACAGACCAGTAGGTTCTGAATATCATATGCCGTGTGTTTTGCATAGACTTAACACAGAGGTACAAGAGCCACTACAGATATATGCTATAGAAATGGTCCCTCACAATGAAAGAAACACAGTTGTGTTATTGGTTTACTTTTTAGTCCTAAGCCAAGAATGAATTACGCAGACAGGCACAGTGGTTCCAAATGACACCTTATAAAATGGTATTCCACTACTAGCAATGGGAGATTATCTGGCATCAGAAGGACACTTATTTTCACATTCCCATACAACTCGCACAAAGACCAAAGCCGACTCTGACATGGAGGAAGAGGAAGACATCACTGCGTGGCCGCATCCGTGAGTACAAATCCCCCTGTGCCCATTCCACAAAAGACAAATGCTCTGGTCCCTCCTTCACCATCGGGTTCAGGTCTGCACCAACAACACCCACGCATACGTGAGTACAAATCCCCCTGTGCCCATTCCACGAAAGACAAAGGCTCTGGTCCCTCCTTCACCTTCGGGTTCAGGTCTGCACCAACAACACGTTTCCGATGCACTGCCCTCCGGCTCTGCTCCGAAACAAAAAGAAAACCTTCGGGCTTGAGCCAGCCCCGCTCCAATGCCTTCGGCTTGGAAACATAAGGGCAAGATACCTTCTGGACCGAAGGTTCCACCTGCTACGCCGAAAGGTTAGGAGCCGAAACCCTCCAAGCCCCAAAGACTTGGAGCCGAGACATTCCAAGTCCAAAGACTCGGAGCCGAGACCAGCCAAAGACTCTGAGCCCAAAAAAGATTCAGTACTTAAATCTTCCAAAAACAAAGACTGAGATCTGAAATCCTCGAAAATCAAGGACTCTGACAAGCCCAGACACACTGAGCCCAAATTGCCAACACCCAAGAGCTCGGAGCCAAATCTTCGGTGCCAAAATCTCCAAGGAAACATAAAGACACTTTCTCCAAAGAGCTTCCGTCTAATGAGCCAATTTTTGACCCAAAACAGAAAAAATTGGTTATAAATCCTAAAACAGGACATATTCAAGCAACCATTCCAAAGAAACGGAAAGCTGACTTGCCAGACGACCACCATGCCCCTCCTAAAAAGAGGAATATGGGCACTAACCCTTCTCCTCCTTACAATCCACCTCCTTCTCATCCTCCTAATCCTAACTTGCTTATTACACTTATAAACTCACTGATTAGATCTATTACACCTGACCCACAGGATGAAGGGGACGAGGGTCAGGATGAGGACACTGATGCTTCGGATGATTACCACACTGACAGACAATGACCCTGATTTATATCCCTCTAGACCTTATCCACCGGATGACAACATTGGTTTTCTTGAGCTCTTGAACAGGGCCGCTCATTACCATAGGGTAGAACTTCACAAGGAACCTTTAGAAGAGGATTTTCTATTTGAGACACTTTCTTCCTCCCAAAGAACAACTCATACTTTGCAAATGCTGAAAGATATGCTAAAGCATACAGACAAGGTCTTTAAGGATCCTGTAAGGGCTAGAATTATCACTTCTAGAGTATATAATAAATACAAATCCACTCCTACCTATCTTATATTAAAGGAAAGCTAACCTTCGACTCTCTTGTAGTCTCTAACGCACGAAAGAGCGCTAACTCCCAAGCCACAGGAGACACCCCTCCTTCTGACAAGTAGTCCAAGCTGATCGATGCCTTTGGCAAAAGAATAGCTTCGCAGGCTTCAAATAACTGGCGCATTGCTAATGCCTAGGCACTGCTAGCCCGTTATGACAGGGCTCACTATGATGAGCTAGGAAACCTAATACAATGCCTGCCTGACCAATACAAATCTAAAGCTAACTACCTTATACACCTCCATTAAATGTGCACGGGATGCAGCAGAGACAGCATCTCATGCAATCAACACAAATGTATTATTAGGCAGGCACGCTTTTTCTCAGGATCTCTGTATTTAAGCCAGAGGTACAAACCTCCATCCTTAACCAGCCATTTGATAGAGCATCTTTTCGGCCCAGCTGTTGATACAATGCTGGAAAAGATGAAGAAGGACACTGAGGTCGCAAAGACCATGGGTGCTTTCCAGTAACCGGCCAGTAGAGGTTCCTTTCGCAGCTCTTTTTACAGGGGTGGCTCAAAAACTGTCCCCTGACCATGTCTCCTCCTCTTACAAGGGCAAAAATTAATCCCCCTTGCCCAGAGGATATTCTAGAGGAGGTTATAGAGGGAACAATAATAGAGGGTGAGGAAGAGATAATTTCACACGCGCCTCCCCTGCAAACAAACACTGACTTTCCTCCACTACCCCCAGATCATCCCACTCCTGTCTGGGGACGTCTCTCCCAATTCTTACCTGTATGGAATTCAATCACCTCAGACAATCCAACATGGTTACTGCCTGGAGCTTACAAACACTCCACAAAATATCCCTCCAAGAGCACATGCAATGTCACCGGAACATCTCACTCTCTTAAAGCAAGAGGTTCTATCTCTGTTACAAAAACACGCAATAGAACCTGTTCCTTTAATACCTCAAGGGACCGGGGTATACTCCCTGTATTTCTTAATTCCCAAAAAGGACGGCTCTCAGGCCTATACTAGACCTCAGACAGCTGAACCGCTACATACAGTCGGACCACTTCCACATGGTCACACTCCAACAGGTGCTCCCACTTATTCAGCAAGGCACTTTCCATCCACTCGACCTAAAGGACGCCTATTTCCATATTCCCATTCACCCCGTTCACAGAAAATATCTCAGGTTTGTGATGGATGGACAACATTACAATTTAAATTCCTCCCATTCAGAGTAACTACGGCACACTTGGTTTTCACCAAGTGCCTTGCAGTAGTCGCAGATTATCTAAGAGGACAGCACGTTCATGTCTTCCCTTACCTAGACGACTGGCTGATAAAAGCCAGATCACATTAAAGCTGCATACAAAACACATTCTAAGGACAGCCAAATTGCTTCACAACTTGGGGTTCATCGTAAACCTCACCAAGTCTCACCTCCAACCATCCAACACACAAGTGTATCTAGGAGCCACAATAGACACTCGCAAAGCTCTAGCACCCCCCAACCCAGTCAGGATTCGCAACATGCAAGCTCTAATTTCACAGTTTCAGCCTCAACACTCACTACCAGCCAGAGTGTTCATGCAACCAATTGGAATGGTGGCTTCTTGCATCTTAATTGTTCCATATGCAAGACTACAAATACGTACCCTACAGGAATGATTGGCATGTCTGTGGATCCAGGCTCAAGGTCAGTTATCAGATTTGGTGTTGATAGATGGCCATACTCATCTCTCTGCAGAGGTGGAACATACAAAACCTTTCCAAGGGACGGCCACTTCACGATCCGGTTCCACAGATGGGGATTTTATTTATTTATTTATTCAAAGTTTTATATAGCGCGAACAAGATCTTGACAGATATCAGAGCGCTTCACAGGGGGGGGAGTGGGCAACAGGAGGGTGAGTAGACATAATAATTGGGTGCTGTATAGTAAACGGTAGCATAATAGGATAACAGTCATGTGCTAATAAGATACAGGTAAACGCTCAGATAGACAGTAAAATAAGGCGTTGCAGAGTCTTTGATCTAGCTACATTAGAAATCATGAAATAACAGTGAACACTCAAATAGACAATAATATGAGACGGTGCTGAGTCTGAACTAGCTACAATACAGATCAAGAGATAACAATAAACATTCAAATAGACATTAAAATAAGGCGGTGCAGAGACCAGCTACCATAGAGATCAGTAGATACCAATAAACACTCAAGATAGACAATACTATAGGACGGTGCAGAGTCTTTGATCCAACTGCAAAAGAGGTCAGGAGGTCATGAATATAAAAAGTTATTGGACCATTAAGTATCCAACGTTACAAAATCGGTGCTAAGTCTCCGAGCAGCAACAGTAAGGATCAGGTGAACTTGGCCATAAGGATGGCTTTCACTTCTTTCTTGAAGAGTGCAGTGGAGGAGATCAGCCTCGTTTCAGGAGGGAGTGCATTCCAGATCCTGGGTGCCATTCCTGAGAAGGAGCGTTTGTATGTTTTTTCCTTGCGGAATCTGCGAGGTTTCAGGAGCAGACTTTTTGTACTTCTATTGGATCTCGAGCCTCCTGATATAGACAACTTTTGAGTGAGGTAGTTGGGAGCCTTGTGGTGTAAGGCTGAGTGTGTCATAACAGCAATTTTCAGTTATATTCTGGCTTCGAAGGGAAGCCATTTCAGGGATTTCAAGTCAGGGATTATATGAGAGTGTTTCCTTGAGCCCGAAATGAGTCTTGCGGCAGCATTCAAGGAGGCTCTTAGGGGTGCTGTTGTTGCTTGAGGGAGACCACTGAGGGCCACAATTCCATAGTCTATGCGGGGGATGACTAGGGCTTGTACAGTAGTTAGGAAATCTTTGGCTGGGAGGAAGGGTTTGAGTTTCCTCAGAGTGTTGATTTGAAAGTTAGCTCCTTTCGTTGCTTTGCTAATGTGCTGTTGCATATTGAGATTTGCGTCAAGTGTGATACCTAAGGATTTCGCAGAGTCCACGATGGTGGGTCGGACATTGAGTGCTGTTAGGTGATTGAGCCATATTTGGGTGGTGGTAATTTTCGCAGGGGGTGATATCAGGAGGAACTCAGTTTTCAAAGCATTTAGTTTGAGGTGATTGTCGGCCAACCAAGATTGGGTGTTCCTAAGTGTGCCGTTCAGAAGTTTGATATCTTCCGGGGATTGTACCTTTAGGTAAAGTTGAGTGTCATCGGCATACATATGGAAGTGTACATTGGATGCTTAGAGCAGGGTAGCGAGTGGTTCCATGATGAGGTTGAACAGCGTGGGTGAGAGTGAAGATCCTTGTGGGACGCCTAAATCTACTGGCACTGGTGAGGACAGCACGTTGTTGATCTTGAACTTCTGGGATCGGTTGTGTAGGAAGGAAGTGAACCATTTGAGCACAGTCCCGGATAAGCCCATTCTGGTATTTAGGAGCTCTAATAGGTTCTCATGTTTGACCGTGTCGAATGAGGAGGAGAGGTCCAGGAGGATGAGGAGGCAGGAGTCGTTGCGATCAAGGATTTGGAGGGCGTCATCAATTATGTGTGTCATGGCCGTTTCCGTGCTGTGTTTCGCTCGGAAGCCTGATTGATGAGGGTCGAGGAGTTCGAACTGGTCAATGTGTTTTGTTAGTTGGAGTTGCACACATTTTTCCAACAGCTTGGCCAGAGTGGGGATATTGGTGATAGGGCGGTAGTTGTTTAAGTCAGCCGGGTCAGCTGTAGGTTTCTTGAGTATGGGCGTGACTTGCCCCACTTTGAGGGAGTCTGGGATGAGACCTTGCTGAAGAGAGCTGTTAATGATTTCAACCACCATTCAGCCATTCAGGAGCAGGTGAGGTCCTGGGAGGAATGACTTGTTTGAGTCCCTCTAGAAAGGCTTTAATGGCAGGCACTCTGAAAAGGGAGAGATGCTGCCTGTTTTGGAGATAAGCCGATTATGGCGGATAAATGTATTCGAATGGAAGCATATGCTAGATTGCATTTGTAAAGATGTAACAGATAACAAATGATGTTGTGCGTTGACGCGTCAAGCGGGTCTATGTTGTGGTCTACGCAATAAATGACAAACCGCTTCCATTTTGCTGCATAGCATGCTCTAGTGGTGGGTTTTCTTGCCTCCCGTATGATATCCATGCAGTCTGGAGGCAAGTTGAGGTAGCCAAACTCTAAAACCTCAGGAGCCAGATCGCCAGGTTGAGCTGTTGTGGATCTGGGTGCTGAATGTCGCCATGGCTCTGCGTCAAGAGTCTGGGTGTGAGGTGCAGCCTTTGATGCGGTACCACAGAAAGTTCTAGAAACGTGGTGTACCATGGTTGGCGTGCCCACGTTGGAGCAACCAGGATGAGCGTCATCGAGTGTTGCTTTAGCTTTCGTGCCACCAGCGGTATTAGAGGTGCTGGGAGAAAAGTGTACGCAAATTTGCCTGACCAGTTCATCCATATCGCATTGCCCTGCGACTGTGGGTGCGGGAACCTGGCGGCAAAGCTTTGGCATTTGGCGTTTTCCCTTGTGGCGAACAGGTCTATCTCTGAATGACCCCACTGCTGGAAGTTTGGGCGGAGTACTGATGGATGTAGCTCCCACTCGTGCATTTGGTGGCTGTACCTGCTGAGCAGATCTGCCATCTGATTGTCCTTGCCTGGGAGGTGTTCCGCCATGAGGAAGATGTTCCTTTGAATGGCCCACTTCCACATGCTCTGAGCCAGATGAGACAACTGTGGAGAGTGTGTACCTCCCTGCTTCTGAATGTAGTACATGGCCGTCATGTTGTCCGTCCGGATCAACATGACCTTGTTGCACAGATGTACCTTGAATGCCTTCGGGATAACAGCAGACTCATCCCTCGCTGGTTGGGGAGCACATATGGGAAAACTTACCATTCAGGGCATGCGGACTCTGCTACACAAACAACTCCACATAAACCTTCTAGAACTGCTAGCAATTATTTTAGCATTGAAAGCCTTTCAACTTAATCTAGTTGGCAAAGCTGTCCTGGTTCGCACAGACAACATGACAGCCATGTACTACATACAAAACAGTGGGGGGGGGGCGCGCACTCTCTACAGCTGTCGCAGTTAGCACAGAGCATCTTGAGATGGGCCATACCTCAAAAGATGTCTCTCCTTGCAGAACATCTTCCTGGAGTACACAACCAAGTTGTGGATCTGCTCTGTTGTCAACGACAGCAGATACACGAATGGGAGCTTCACCCTCAATTTCTCCTCCCGTTCTTCCAAATGTGGGTCTTCCCAGACATAGACCTGTTCGCCACCTACCTAAACGCGAAATGCCCAAACTTCGCATCCAGACTTCCACAACCATTGTCCAAAAGCAATGCACTATGGATGAATTGGTCAGGGATATTTGCTTACGCTTTTCCACCTCTCCCACTCATTCCATTAGTGTTTCGGAAACTTAAACACTCCCTGACGCTTATCCTAGTTGCTCCTACATGGGCCCGACAACACTGGTTCACAACTCTGTTGAAACTATCAGTAGTTCCCCACCAAAAACGACACCTCTCGCCCAAGTTCCTTACTCCGAACCATGGAGAGATATGACATCTAGATCCCAGTCTGCTCAATCTTGCGATTTGGCACCTGAAATCCTAGATTTTGGCTACCTTAATCTTCCGCCAGACTATATGAATTTTATCAAAGAGGCTAGACACCCTACCACAAGAGCATGCTACGCAGCAAAGTGGAAGAGATTTGTTGTTTATTTTAGCAACAATCAGATCAATCCACTAGATGCTTCAATACAAAACTTCATTTGTTATTTATTAAACCTGCAACGTTCTAACTTACCGTACACATTAATGCGCTTACATCTCGCTGCAATAGCTCCATATCTGCAAAATAGACAGCACTTGTCTCTTTATAGAGTGCCCGCTAGTAATGCTTTTATGGAAGGACTCAAAAGACTCATTCCTCCCAGACTTCCACCTTCTCCAGTGTGGAACCTTAACGTAGTCCTTACAAGTCTCATGGGCCCACCATTCGAGCTGTTATACAAATGCGAAATAACATTTCTTACCTGCAAAGTAGCCTTCCTTATAGCCATCACTTCTCTGTGGAGAGTGGGTGAGCTTCAGGCACTAACCATAGAGGAAACATTTTTGCAAATACACCAAAGCAAAGTGGTCCTTAGAACTGACCCCAAATTATTTCCTAGAGTCATCTCTGCCTTTCATATCAACCAATATGTTGAGTTGCCTGTGTTCTTCCTTCAACCAGATTAAGTGGCAGAACGTGCCCCTTCACACATTAGATGTCAAAAGAGCACTGCTTTACTACATAGAACAAAGCCCTTTAGGAAAACTAAACAACTCTTTGTGAATTTTGCTCGACCACATAAAGTCAATCCCATTTCAAAATCAGGCATTGCAAGGTGGATAGTTAAGTGCATTCAAATATGCTACGTCAAAGCTTAACGCACACTCACAATTTCCCCTAGGGCGGATTCTACGTGCAAACTATTGGCTTCTATGGCATTCTTAGGAAACATACCTATGGATGAAATCTGCAAAGCTGCAACATGGTCTACACCACACACATTCACAAAACACTAGTCTGTTTTGCTAACACATCAGTGTGGGCCAGGCAGTTTTACGAACAGCATTTCAAACCACTGCAACAGCTACAGGTTAGCCACCGCTTCAAAGTAACTGCTTTATAGTCTATGATAAAGCTTTTATGCCTCAACAGAAAATGCTACTTACCGAGTATGCATCTGCTCTTGGTATATAGAGCTGTAGAGTCTTATGCACCCACCTGCCTCCACGGGTACCCTTACCTGTTGCAGTGTTATCTTGCATAGATACAATCTACTTGGACATCTCTTTTATTACTTTACTAACTCCATCAACCCCTTTATGGCAAAACAATCTGGGGATGGAGTCGATGCCCATGTGCACTATCACTGAAATGAGGAATCACCTACCTCGTGACTACAAGACTTCTTCGAACAAAAACAAATTGCAAATATACAGACCCAACACCAGATGGCGATCTATGCTAAAGTATTTGACTCTACAGCTCTATATAGCTAGAACAGATGCATACTGAGTAAGTAGCATTTTCCTTTCCTCTTTGTCGAGCAGTCTTCATCCTCTAACACTTCTACATAAGCCACAAACATAGGATACCATAGTTCCCGTTCCATTTTTGGTTCTCCTGCAGCAGGCAGGCAATGTGGTGTAGCTGTAATATTGGCCGTTTGTAATATTGTGATGAACAATTACAAGTGTGCCCGTCACTGTAAGTTCAGGCGTTCCACATAAGCTGCTTTAATAACACAGTAGCTGTGCAAACTCCAGGTATGCCTACCATCGTAAATGCAGGGGTTTCAATAAACTGTTTAATTGTTTTTTTTTATTGAAACTTCATTCCATAGTTGCTTAAATAATTGTTGCTGTGGAGCGTTTTAAAAACTTTCAGGTGTGCCTATCACCGTAGATTCAGGCCAAACACCACACACTGGATCCAGGCCTACAATCTAGCCCAATCCAAGATGGCCACCTAATCATATGATGGCGCGTGATTACACACCCTTCGCTTTTCACTTCACAATAACGGCACGCATTGCATCGGCCTCGTCTGTGCCTGGCTACGCTTTTAAGTGCAATCCCCTGATGGGGATACTTGCAACCAACAGGCAACCGGAAGGTCGTTGCAGCAATCAACACCACAGTGGCACCTGTCGGCGTAGCAATAGAACCTTGCCAAACGCCACGCAAGGCAAAGGTGAGCACTACCATACTTTCTTCCCACTCCTCGCCAGTTTGTGTAGGAATGAATGAGGCAGCTTGACAACCACCCCGCAAGCTCTCGACAGCTTCTAAACCACCCCACCAAGAACCTCCCAATACCCGCATTCCAAGAACCCAACACCCACCAGCATTCCAATGTCCCTAAAAGCACTACAGTCCACTGTAGAGCCTAATTATGTGCAGGAAAATGTTGAGGCTGGCTCACTCAGAGTAAGCAGTGGGAGAAGAAGCTCCATGTCTCTTGCATCTATGGTGCCTCTTCCATACCAGTAAGGCAGAGGAAGATTGATGTAGCAGCTCCCACATGAGCGAATACCTAACTCTAACTCCCTGCTAAATAGACATGCATACAGCCCTGGGAAGACATTGAGGACCTCATTTTGCATCTCTCAGAAGAATAAAAGAAAAGGGCTAACCTCTGGTTGAAGAAGTAAAAACATTGCCAACTCATGAATTAAGTTGGCCCTAGACTCTGCAGCTAAAGCAAACAGACTACTGGCAATGGACTCCGTCCTCCGGAGACATGTGGTGGCTGTCATCTGAGGATTTAAACCATATATGTCCAGGAGGGGATCAGACTCCAAAGTCAATCCAGGTGTACAGACCTTCGTTCAAAAGAGTAATCCCTCTGGGCAGGAGAAGACCGGAAGTAGGCTTTCAGCACACAAGCGAAAAGTCAAATTGAAGGCAACCAGTGTTAAGTATATACTCCGTGATAACAGCAATCAAAAACATTTTTAGAACTAGAGGGTGGAAATGCAAGGGTATCTGCCTCCAGTTCCTCACTGTGCCCCAGGATGCAAAACAGAGCGGATAAAGGACTTTGGAGTCCATTACCACAGACCAGTAGGTTCTGAATATCATATGCCGTGTGTTTTGCATAGACTTAACACAGAGGTACAAGAGCCACTACAGATATATGCTATAGAAATGGTCCCTCACAATGAAAGAAACACAGTTGTGTTATTGGTTTACTTTTTAGTCCTAAGCCAAGAATGAATTACGCAGACAGGCACAGTGGTTCCAAATGACACCTTATAAAATGGTATTCCACTACTAGCAATGGGAGATTATCTGGCATCAGAAGGACACTTATTTTCACATTCCCATACAACTCGCACAAAGACCATATTTAGGAGTTTTGATGCAGTGGGAGCATCATCAGTTCAAGGTCCTGCTATTTGATTTAAGTCTCTATATCGAGAGCTGCAGCATTTACACTTACCTAAAGCAACACTGTGCTTCATTAAAGAAGCCTAAAGACCATCCATTGGAAGGCGATACACATTAAGGTAGAAGAGATATTTAAAGTGATGCCAAACGAATAAACTCCAGTACATGTTTCATCAGGACATGATTATAGAAGATACCTCATATGTCTAACTAAATGTAAACTCTTGCACTTCGCTAAGGGGTCATTTAATAACTCTTGTGACTTATATGAAGGGAATGTACACTAAGAAGATCTTCTCAATCCCACTGATCAAAAGGTTCATGGAAGGAGCAAAAAGACTTGGTATTAGCTGTGGTAATGAAAGCACTTTTTTGTCCCTACACAAAGGCACATTCAAGCACTGTACATTAATAATAGTGTTTTTAGGGGTCATCACATTATTATGAAGGTTAAGCGAGTTGCAAGCACTCATGGTTAAGGAGCTGTATATGTCCATACACAAAGATAAAGTGGTTATGAGGATGCACTCAAAATTCTTGCCTACGGTCATTTAATGTTTTCACATAAATCTTACTATGAGCTTACTTACCTTTTTCCATTGCCCTTCCAATGCAGTATATTAGCTTTGCACATGTGAGATGTCCGAAGGGATATTTTGTATTACATACAAGTTTATCAGAATATCAGAAAAAAATCCAACAAGTTTCCATAGGACACTCAGCCCCTGCCCTACGTATAGCGGTAATAAAAACACTATTGCTAGATGGCATGTTTGAACCCTTGAAATGTGATTCACTAGCCTTTACTCTCCAAAGAAAGAAATGAGCTACAAAGACCAATGCTTAAATGCAAGAAATATGCTGAGCAGCCATATGGTCCTCGGAACATACTTTTACATGGCATTACTGTTTAGATTTTCAGTCATGAAATGAGGCTGCAGTGGGACAAGCAGTACTTAACTATCTTTGTTTCCACCCCTTCTTCTAACCCACTTCCCTATCGGAGGTAACACCGCTACATAATCTTTGCAAAGCCTGTGAATCCTAGAACAGTTTTCACGCCTCAAAACAAACATGTTATCTGCGCATCATGGGATTTCAGAAACCAACATTGCTCTTGTCTGACTTGAGCTTTAAAGAGTTGGAATTCAGCCAGTTCACAACAGATTTAAGGCAAGACTTAAAAGAGCTCAAAGAGGAAGGAGCATTTTCATGAAAGGCCAAATAGAGCAGAGTATCATCCCCATAGGATACAACTGTCACTCCCGGGACTCAACAGTTTTAGCTAAAGGTGAGAGGTAAATATAAACCAGCATTGGCATAGCCAATAGGTCTCACCTTTGGGACCTTGTAAGTATTTAATTATGCAGCACAGTATCCTTGGTGCAACATCAGCTGTTGCATGACTAAACACTTATAATGTCCCAAAGCTGAGACCTATTGGCTATGCATTAACGTCTTCCCTTCTGACTTTGCCAACACTGGGTAAAGAGCAGCAATGAATCAAGGTCTTGCATTTGGGACCAATTGGCTTTGCCAATGATTTGTACTGATGGAGTATGGTATATGTAGAGTATCCCCTACGATGGGCAGTATTGTTAAAGAGAAATGCATTTTTAAAAAGCCTATGATGTTGCTGGCCGAGTCATTTTGCAGGAAAGCGCACCAAGCATGCAAGAAAGCAACATGGGGGAGCAACACACATGAGGGTGCACATCACAGAGGGGGTAGAGTTGAGCACAAAGGTGAGACCGCAACATAGAGCGCGGTGCATTGGGAAGAAGAGAATCACGCACAGGACAGCTGGAAAAAGAAAAACAAAACTGGGGTTGTAGACTGCACATACACATGAGAGAATACTGTAGGATTGCTTACAGTACTCCAATCACAAAGAAGTAACAGACGATGCAGAAGTGCCTAGTGGGGTGGAAAGGTAGCACAATGAGGACCATCACTATGAAAAAGCATTCACGTCATCACATGATTACAGCAGATGCTCACACTGCAATGCCCACCCGGAGTAATGGTACTAAAAAAAATCAGTGCAGTTGCAGGGAGGGCCTCTTGAGGTAGTGAGTAGGACATATGTCCACACATGACCAGCTTATGAGACGTTCTACCAGGGGTGACCACCTTAACGCATTTGCCCTTTTCCTGTAAAACCTAGAGGGTGACGCTGAGACCCTGCCCACTTGTAACATCTTATGAGGCTAAACATGCTCATATAAAACATAAGTCTCTTTGACAGCATCCTGTATAACTGCATAAGATATGCATACAATAATGCTTGATATTGAACCATTTCAACTAGGCATGTATGATTACGGAAGCACCCTTTTGTTAACACTTTGAAGATTTTTATTGTTGACAAATGAGGTAACCGGTTTCCCCTAACTTTTAGAGCTTAAGGATGTCATGGGGCTATATTTTAATCTACCCTACATTGCAAGGCATGAGCTTTCATTTTCCTAACAGGAGTGCAGGGACAATAGAAAATAAAATAAAAAGTACACCATCACTGGTGTTTTCTTCTTTAATACAGAGTAAGCAAGATATCTCAAACAACTAGTTTGGCACAACGAAATAGAATTAAACAATATTGTGAGGTGCATCACATATAAACACATAAAATGTACCACTGTCACATGATATTTGCAATTATTCAAAAATCCTGGAGACTTAAAATGCCAGTTAGAACCTGAGAGTCAAGTATAAAGACTGACTGGAAATTCGGTGAAGTAATGTGTACATGGAGTGAGAGCATGCCCAACATTAAAATTAGTAATTGGCCCCATCGATTGAGACCTTCATTGGGGATCTTGCAGGTTCTGAATAAAGCCAACTCACCCACTTGGCAGATCAAAACAGGCTGGAACATGTAGACCAGGTAGATGTAGGAGTACATGTATGTGCCAACTGGATCCCCACGGTTTTTTATCTGCCAGGGTGCCCTTAGACTAACGCATACCCAAGGGTTTCACCTTCTGCCATTTTTAACTATTACGAAGTGCTCCCTTCGACAGTGGGATCAAAAAGGATACAGTTCCGTTTTTAAGGCTGGAAATAGGGATAAAACGGTCCTGTTAGAATTGGTTGGCATCTTTTTTGCAGGCGATTTATGCCCTGGAGAAGATGAGATAACCTACATAGGTAACCTTCTGTCCACCTTGTTTCAGTCAATATGCAATTACAATACAATAGTGTGATGAAGTGCACTTTTCTGATGCAACATGTCGCATAATATGCTACGCCAACAGCATAAGGTGAGAGATTTGTACTTATATGGGCAAAGCCAACGACCACTCAAAGTACATCTTAAAGAATTGGTAACAATAGGTAATGCAGATAGCTGCACTGCCAAGTCACACCGGAAAATACGGACTCGACAGTGTACTTAAAAAAGCTTTAATTATCAATAACCTACAAGCTATTATCTGCTCCACCCATTTCTTCCTGCACTTTAAGCCACTTAGTTATTCAATGTGTTGAACAGGCTACAAAAAAGTATCCTAGAGATACCTGGGCCTTTGTTGCATTATGTATGCCTGTCAGCTTCTGCGTTTTACCCGAGTGCATCCCCATTTGATAACCTCTTGGTTCTTCACATCAATCTAGCTCATTTCGTTTCTGCTCATAAAACCTCTTTAAATCCTAACGGCACCGACGCACCAGCAAAAAACTCAAGAGTTCTCATGATGATCCAATCAGTAGCCATAACACTACAGGGGACCTATTAAAAATGGTTCAAGAAAAACTATGTACAGTCCTTTCCACACCATATTTCACTACAATGCCTGGCATTCATCAGTGTACAGAGAACAGTCGCTCTCACCCCAAGACATGCGGCAGACAGAAGAGTGCAGGGACAGCCTGCCCCCCTCAGTCCAAGATATTTGGGGACAATCGATCCGGCCCACCTAACGCACCCCATGAATCTTACAACTAGAGTCAAACACCAGTGCACAGGGGACAGTCTATCTGGCCCCTCATGCACCCCATGAATCTTACAGCTAGAGTCAGACATTGCACAGGAGGCAATCACTTCCACACCATGATCTGTTTCTACTACACAGACAGACATCAGTGTACAGGTGACAGGAAATATATCATCAGAAATATAATGTATCAGAAATCACATGAGGCAGGCATCACTTATATGAGAGAGGCGTCCACTGTACACAATACATGACTTCTTTCCCGCCAGTTCCGTTTATCTCAGAAGAGAAACAGTGGACAGAGTTGCTCGAGGCACACTCCATGTCGCCACATTGGGGTATTTTTTTCCAGCTGTGCCATGCCCCCACACTGCTGCTTTAGGGTAGAGAGCAGATACAGCATAAAGACAATCTGGTTGAGGGGCTCAATAGAGCGCCCCGGGTCCTCCAGCTGTGAACCCTTGGTACAGCGAGCGGCTTCTAGCCCTCTTTATAAGGCGTCTCCCCTTTATCGGATCATCTCACATATGGGGTTTAAGCCCATCCTTCTGTCCGACCCCAGTTCTCTGCCATGAGGAACACCATGTTTTGTGCTGACATTCCTTGTGTACAGTGATAATTCCCTGGTCTTAAATTCAAGAAAGGGCCAAGCAGCACTGGAATCCTTCTTGGAACTGCCCTACCTTCAGTCAAGCTTTGGGACCTTATTCTTGTGAGTTCTGTGACTGAGCTGGGAGTGACCCTGAATCTTCAACCCCGCACTCCTGTGGATGGCGGGAGCTTGTCAAACACCATTTTCTAACCAACTGCCTTTCCTTGACTGGTGAGTGATTCTGCTAAATGTAAACTTGACTCCTCATACACTTTTTAACCGAGCTAAAGAAATGCCCCATGTGGTCCGTCATCACCCCTCAGAGTTAGCGGGTGACCAAGGGCTGGATTTATGAACTTCACAGGTGTTCCTTACAACTTAGTCATTTCATGAATATCATTACTGCCCCACTCCACTCAACCAGAGCAGCAAGCCCATCCTCTGGGTCTTGGCGCTATTAGCAGAGTGTTAACTTACCTCGCTGTGACGTCCCACTGCGCCCCGTTTTGTCATTGTCCGGATAACAAGGCCGCCCACACTAGTGCGCGGACAGTTGGTGGTAAGAGATGTACTCGTTATGTTGTTGTAAGGTTTTCTTGTATAGCGCCAACATCACTCTAGAGGAATACCCCAACGCTGAAACACTCCTTCCGATGTTACCTATTGTGTATTAAGACACCCTGAAAGTCACTGCTGACAGAGGCAGGTCTTGAGACTTAAAAAAACCCCAGCAGCAATGAAAACAAGTGGGAGGGGTTGGGGGAGTGCGGCCGAGAGCAGAGACACGCAGCGTTTACCTTGTGGAAGTGGGGCGATAATTCATAGCAGATGGCGTCGCTCGCTCCCGCAAGGGAATCTCCAAACGTGCACGCGTTGCCATTTAAAGCAATTCAACGCGTGCACGTTTTTATCCTCAAAACCGAATCCATTTCAAGGGGTCTCCTAAGCAGCGCATGTGCGCTGCATAGGCGAGACCTAAAAAGGATAGGGCTAAAAGCTGAACCTTGTGAAAATTCTGCATTCCAGGGGTTTTGCTACAGAAGTGAAGTGGAAGGGAAACCGCCTGAGTACGGTCGCTAAAGGAAGATTTAAACCATAGTTGGTCGTGGTCTTTAATGCAGATCATTTCCAGCCTCTCAAGCAAAATGGCATGTGAGACCGTACAATACAATCTCTCTGCCAAGCCAGGTCCTCCAGAATCAGAATTCAAGCAACCCAGCACCGGCTTCACCCTAGTAATGGGCTCCTCAGTCGGGTACAGCTTGGTTCCAGTGGCACAGTGAGCATGGGACCCATATCTGGTCATACATATGCCGCTTAGGGTGGTACATGAATCACACAAAAGGCGATGGAAGGCTGCTTGCAGTAAGTATAACTACTGGCAATAGCTTGGGGTAGCACTCCAACCCATTGTTTATGATAATGTAAACATATATGTTCGAGGCATATGAGCTGCAGATTACACACTGTGCATTGATCGCAACCTAGTGTTGGGCCCGGATGTTTGCAGTTTGTTTTTGTCGTGAAAAGTTCTTTGGAAGTCACGGGGGGAGGTAACTCCTCCTTTGGACCACATTGCGCATGGGCATCGGCTCCATCCTCAGATTGTTTTTTCCCGCCATCGGGCTCGGATGTGTTTCCAGCGCTCCAGTTTGGAACAGAATTTCCTTTGGCGCGCAATCCTCACCCAGTTCAACTGTATTGTTTGGATCGCGCTCCACATTGACGCGATTCTTCACCACTTCGAAGTCTTCGATTCCGGTCGTCGAAGTAGGCCTTCTGGCTCATAGAAAGGACGGCGTTCAAGAAGTGTCCTTGATGTGGGTCGAAGTTTCCCCACACAGATCTACATGAGGTTGCAACCTTTGCCTCTGACCGGAGCACGAAACCAAAGACTGTTCCTCTTATGCCTCTTTCCGCTCCAAAAAGACGATTTGGGACCGACGAGCTCGAAGAACTTTGGCTCGCTTGTCAGCATCGATCCCCGACGACATCTTCGAAGAGGGCGTCAATGTGCTAGAACACCAGCGGGCCGAAGAAAGTGACAGCTCCTCTGATGTCTAAGACTCCGACGTCGAGGACATCACCCCAGCTCAACGGGTCGTAAGTAATACCGTCGACCCCAACCCTTCCTCGACACCCTCAAAAAAGGCTTTGGTCACACCCTCAGCTTCGAGGTGCCTACTAAGCCTTCAGGCGGCTCGGGCTCGAGCCAGCCTGTCCACGGTGCCGATCCCATACCGACACCAAAGAAGAAGCCATCTTCCTCAACCACGCCGACCGATGCTCCGACACCTAAGCACTTTGTGCCGAAGACTGGCACCGGCTCATCGATGCCAAAACCGCACTCGGAGCAGAGTAAAAAACTGTCTAAAGGTCCCGACTCACACGCTTCGGAGCCGAAAAAACACCCGGAACCGAAAAAACACGTTCCGGTAAAAGACATTTAGAAAGGTCATACCTCTAAGCCAAAAGACCCTAGACCCGCTACCGAGTCGGTGCCGAAAAAACCTCCGGAACCGAAAACGTCGACGCCGAAGGATCTGCCCTACACCAATGAACTTTTTACACCAGATCCTACACAAAAAACTCTTGTAAAGGATCCTAAGACTGGCCAACTAGCTCTTATCTCCAAGAAGAGACCTTTAGAGGCGCCTGCACCTCCTCCTCCTCCTCCTCCTCCTCCAAAGAAGAGAGACATTGCAACCTCTCCATTAAGGGTCCCTTCTCCACCACCTCCCCAATCTATTCCTCCTCCTACACCTCCTCCACCACATCATTCGCTTACACCATCCACTAATCCAGATGGTGTAATGACGTGTTTCTCTGTATGTTTTGGTGCTTCTGTCCATCACCAGGTCATTACTTACCACACCCTTTCTCAGGTTACAGAAAGACACCACATTTCACAATACTTACCCAAGAAAGGAATAAACACTGACAACATATAAGACCATTGCTGAGGAGCTCGCAAATAACAACAAGTCACAACACCTCCCAATCTAAGAGGGTACGCAGAAATTCACAACACCTCCTAATCCAAGAGGGTACACAGCGCATGCTCCTCCTAGCAATGTAATTTAGACATCCCTGATAGGAGGCACTTTCCCTTCCGTATCAACAATTACCCATTAGAGGGGAATCGCCCATCCCTCTGTAAGTACTTGGTAAAGAAGGGGTCTCAACCTTCCCTCACAAGGAATACCAACAAATGATATGCTCTAGGGTTTCTTTATTACATCATAATAGGATGACAAAAGAAAGAAATAACTAAACATCACAGTAAACATTAGCAGCAATCATAGATATACATAGAGCCTGAAAATAAAAGCATAGTTAGATAAAGTTAGATATACATCGAACACCTCACCATAATCTTAGGCGTCTTGTCATCTGAAGAAGGGTCCGTCTCTCTTTCCCTCACTGGTTGGTTCCTGACTCTCTGTGGCACACACACGTCTGCACCGTGATGTATCATCAGACCGCCAAAACACCAGACCAGCATCTCAGCATCTCTCCAGCTCTCAGCATCTCAGTTCTCTGCCTCTCAGAAACTCTCTCTCTCTCTGCCTCTCTCTCGGACCCCCTTTCTCTAATATAGAACTCTATCCTCTATCGAAGCTTCTGGAAGAACCTGCCTACCTTTCTCACAAGATTCCTGTACTTTTCCACACTAAGCACCCAACAGCAGCTGGCCAAGCTTTTGTTCTGGCGCCAATGCGAAGAAGGCACATTCCTCCTGATAAGAACTGGTCTGCTCTGGTTCACTGCCGGTGAACAACACATGTAATCTCAAATATCACCTCTCACCTACAGAGGCTCAGAAGATGGCTGCAGTTTAGAATATGGAGTTGCTCAAGCATAGGCCTCTACTACTTGAAAAGCAGAATGATATTATACCCTGTCTAAGCCAATAGGCTAAAGTCATAATTCACCTAACTCAAATAACACTATGCCCTTAATCCCTCAGTATCCACTATGGAGCACATGTGTGCACCATCACCAACAACTCTGCACCTCGACATCCCACACCTTCTATTCTTTGGCAAGATTATTCTAATGCAAGACCATCCTACATTAAGGCTAAAGTAACATAGCACACTAAAATCAGTACACAATGGTGGTGATCGAGGGTCATCACAGATCATCAGACCACTAAAGTGGCTCATTCACTACAGATGGTGATGTAGATACAGACTCTGATGACACAGGTGGCGGTGCACATGACACAGCAGGGACCAATAGCCCCCCCCTCAGTCACCTAATCCATGGGATGATTATAACACCCCTGATGTGCCTTACGTCTCACAAGACGATGTATATCCTTCCAGGCCTTCCCCACCAGAGGACACTATAGGTTTTAACCTACTAGTCCAGAGAGCTGCCCAGTACCATGTTGACTTGCACACCGATACTGTGGAGGAAGATTTCTTATTGGACATATTTGATAATACACAAAGGTCCACTTCCATTCTGCCAATGCTTAAGGGGGTCATTTAGCATGCAACAGAGGTCTTTAAAGATCCTGTCAGGGCTCGAGTCCTCAACCCCCGCATTGAGAAAGTACAAAGCTGCCCCTACAGATCCAGCTTACATTAGAGGCCCAGCACCCCTAGATTCATTGGTAGTTTCTAACGCAAGTAAACGTGCCAATTCACAAACATCAGGTGAGGCCTTACCACCAGACAAGGAATCTAAGCTCCTTGACGCCTCCGGTAAACAAACAGCGTCACAGGCAGCTAACATTTGGCGCATTGCCAATACCCAAGCATTGTTGGCAAGATATGACAGGGCACATTATGATGAACTGGAATCCATAATGCAGCATCTACCAGACAAGTAGAAAAATAGGGCCAATGAACTCATACAAGAAGGTAAAAATATTAGTAATACTTCCATTTGTGGTGCCCTAGATGCTGCAGATACTGCCCCAAGGGCAATCAATACCAGTGCCCTTTTGCGTAGACATGCCTGGCTACGTATTTCAGGTTTTGAACCTGAGGTATAAAATTCCATCCTCAATCAGCCATTTGATGAGACACATTTATTTGGCCCTAATGTCGATGTGTCTTTAGAGAAAATGAAAAATATACCGACATAGCAAAATCTATGGGAGCCTTGCAGCTGCAAGCTCCCAGGCGTTCTTTTCGTCGCTCATCATATAGAGGCAACAGAAGAGGCTACTCCTCCAAAAACCCCTCCACTTCCTACAAGACCCCTAGCCAATCCACATACACTAGACTACCAAAGAGGGGGTTACAGGGGTAACAACAACAAAGGAAGAGGCAAAACCAACAACTCCCGCTTTGCCTCTACTCCTACCCAATAACTTTCCTCCCCTTCCCCCCCAACATTCCACTCCTGTGGGGGGAAGACTGCAACAATTCCATCCTGCCTGGACCAACATCACATCAGACAGGTGGGTGCCACAAATTATTCAGTCAGGTTACTGTCTAGAACTAATATTTACCCCCCCAAACATAAAACCCAAATAGCGTCCAATGTCACAAGAACATCTATCACTGTTAAAGCAAGAAGTAATATCTCTGATACAAAAAAGTGCAATAGAACCAGTTTGTCTGCATCAACAAAACAAAGGGGTTTACTCCCTATATTTTCTTATACCAAAGAAGGACCACTCTCTAAGGCCTATTCTGGACCTCAGGCCGCTAAACATATACATACACATGGTCACACTCCAACAAGTCCTTCCTCTCCTGTTACAAAACAACTTCCTTGCTACTCTAGATCTCAAGGACGCATACTTCCACATTCCCATTCACAAGGCTCATAGGAAGTATCTCAGATTTGTAATAGACGGGCAGCACTATCAATTCAAAGTACTCCCATTCGGAGTCACAACAGCACCAAGAGTATTCACCAAGTGCCTAGCAGTAGTTAATCATTTATAATGTACTTTATTGCAGATTGGCAACCACTGCTTGTCACATATTGCTGATGGTCACATCAAACCGGCATAACGCAGGTATGTGACCACTAACTTGTTCAGATAGAGAAAGAATTAGGGTTTTGGAAAGCGCCTTTTTTAATAAAAATTCAAACCGTTCTCCCCCTTTTTTGTCACAAACAGTCTGTTCGTGAGAAAGACTAACCCAGCCCTGATGAGAGTGCAGCAATTGATTTAACCGGCACTCGAAACGCGTCGGCAGACAAAGGAACTCAACACCTTGGTTAAATATTGCAAATACACCTCCTTATGTCCCTGATATTTCAGAGGAATTGATTTATCCTAAATATAAGGGTGTTAGTTGTCTAATTTATCATTTTGTATGACAACTTTGTATTTCGTATTGTGTATATATTGATTGTTCTTTGTGACATTTAATTCGTTTGTATTGATGTTTGATTATTATGAGTTTAGTTGTAATTGTATGTCAAAACACATTTCCATGTTGTTCATTTTCACTGTGTAAGTACTAATGTGGTATTTCGTTTAGTTGACTGTGTTCTTTTTGTGATCAAAGATATTAATTAAAAAAAATAATGTAATAAAAGGCAGAAATTACTGCTAAGGTAAACGTATTAGTTTGCGTTCATATTACTTCATATGAATAAGTGTTGTGAAGTCACTAGAAGCATAGGTAATTTTTTTCTTATGTAGCAGTAGTGGCAGCACACTTACGAAGACAGCACATCCATGTCTTCCCGTACCTCGACGACTGGCTCATAAAAGCCAGCTCATAAAACCAGTGTGTGGAACACACTCCTGCCACGATCCAACTGCTCCACAACTTGGGGTTCACAATAAACCACACCAAGTCTCATCTGCAACCATCCAAAGTACAACAGTACCTCGGTGCCACAATAAACACCTCAACAGCGCTAGCTTATCCCACTCCAGTAAGGATTGCCAGCATGCAAATTCTTCTCACAAAGTTTCAGCCACACACTCCCTTCCAGCACGAGTGTTCATGCAACTCATAGGGAGGATGGCCTCTTGCATTTTCATAGTGCCCCATGCAAGACTTCAAATGCGTCCTTAACAAGAGTGCCTATCACGTCAATGGAACCAGGCTCAAGGTCAATTAACAGACCTAGTGTTGTTAGACGGCCGTACTCCTTGCTCTCTGCAGTGGTGGAACACCAAAAACCTTTCCAAGGAACGACCGTTCCTAGAGCCAGTTCCTCAGATAATCTTGACAGCAGACGCATAGCTCTCCGGCTGGGGGGCCCACCTACTGCAACACACCATGCAAGGCAGGTGGACACCGCAACAAAAGTTACTCCACATCAGTCATCTGGAGTTACTAGCGATATTCCTAGCACTAAAAGCTTTCCAAAAGCAAGTATCAAGCAAAGCTGTGTTAGTCTGCACGGACAACATGACAGCCATGTATTACATACAGGACATATGGCGGTGGGCTATACCTCAAAACATATTCCTTCTAGCCCAGCATGTTCCAGGAGTACAAAATACCATAGCGGATCTGCTCGGCTCAACCTTGCGATCTGGCTCCTGAAATCCTAGAATTTGGATATCTTAACCTTCCTCCAGACTGCATGAATGTCATAAAAGAAGCTAGAAGTCCAACCACTAGAGCATATTATGCAGCTAAGTGGAAACGCTTTGTGATATATTGTCACAACAATATTAATCCCTTAGACGTGTCTATTCAACACATCATAGGATACTTACTGCATCTCCAAAGAGGTAACTTAGCCTACACATCTATTAGACTGCATCTTGCTGCAATAGCAGCATATCTGCAAAACAGATAGCATCTATCTCTGTTCAGAGTGCCTGCTATTAAAGCCTTTATGGAAGCCCTTAAGAGAATAATTCCTCGGTCTACCGAAGGACCAGGACCTATTGGCACAGGTTGGCGGGCAATGTATTTCATGGAAAACGGGATGCCACATTAAGAGCCACTAATCCTGCTGTGCAGTCCACAAAACGTGCGAAAATATATATATTTTTTATATTGTTTTTGAGGGGGAAAGGAAGTTCGTTTTGGTACCCTGTCACCCGAGCAAGGGGTTCAGAGGATGTAGTCTCTGCCCCTTTTGGCTCATTTCATAGTATTTTTCAGGACGCTGGGACTGATGGGCCAATCAGATCTGAGCATACATCCCCAGCCCTTTTTGGGCTCATAGATTTACAGATCTTCCCTGATTTATGGTACATGTATAATTAATGTTACCTTTTCATGACCAGACTGAGTAGTCCACGGTTAAAAGGTGTTCCAGACTGCTGAACAGAATTTCACAAAATAAAGGAACTTGTTAAAATTGAAATTTCACAGTCTCACCTGCGTGGAATTTAAACATTGTTCTCACACGGCTAATGGGACCTCCCTTCGAACCATTCCACAAATGTGAACTACAATTTTTAACAGGGAAGGTTGCGTTCCTAGTAGCTATTACTTCTCTGTGGAGAGTTAGTGAACTACAAGCACTGACCATTCAAGAACCTTTCTTGCAAATGCATCATAATAAGGTCGTTCTCCGTACTAATCCAAAATTCCTGCCCAAAGTCCTTTCTCCCTTCCACCTCAATCAATCTGTGGAACTGCCCGTTTTCTTCTCGCAACTACAGACAGTAGCAAAAGAGCTCTTCATACCCTAGATGTCAAAAGACCATTGCTATACAACATCAAGAGAACACAACCCTTTCGTAAGACCAAACAACTTTTTGTGTCTTTCTCACCACCACATAAGGGTAATCCCATATTAAAATCTGGGATAGCTAGATGGATTGTCAAATGCATACAGATTTGCTACCACAAAGCTAAACTAACGTTATCTGTTCCTCCTAAAGCCCACTCTACAAGAAAATTAGGGGCTTCAATGGCATTTTTAGGGAACATTGCCCTAGATGACATCTGCAGAGAAGCTACATGGTCTACACCGCACACATTCACAAAACACTATTGTGTAGATGTGCAAACCAAACAACAAGCGAATGTGGGCCAGTTCTCAATACACTATTTCAAACTTCTGCAACAGATAGGGGTGGTCGCCGCTAAGAGTGGGTACTTCTATTCAATCTATGCACAGTGTGTGATCTGCAGCTCATATGCCTCGACGGAAAATGCTACTTACCAGTATGCACCTGTTCTTGACATGTAGAGCTGCAGAGTTACACACGCCCACCCGCCTCCCTGGCTACCCTTGTCTGTTCCAGTATTATCTTAATTTGATCCTTCCTTTTCTTGCAAAGCTCCATCATTTCCCTAATGGCAATAAACAATCTGAGGACGGAGCAGATGCCCATGCGCAATGTGGTCCAAAGGAGGAGTCACCTATCTCGTGACTTCCAAAGAACTTTTCAGGAAAAAAACAAACTGCAAACAACCGGGCCCAATACTAGGTGGCGATCTATGCACAGTGTGTAACTCTGCAGGTCTACATGCCAAGAACAGATGCATACTGGTAAGTAGCATTTTCCTATAATGAAGAAAGTACGTCCTTTCATACATCGTTAGAATATTGTAAGTCACGTCTGAGTTCTACGACCTTATAAAGGATCTTGGTCTTCAGCCTTGTTCCTCTGTATGGTCACGCAACTCCTCAGTGACTTGCAGTATTGTTATAATGTACAAAGAGTGCAGTTTATTCCACATATGTAACAGTGTTTTTTGGTTCTGTTTTGTAACCGAAACTGCACTTCAAATGTTTTTCTGTCAATGAATTTCGGAGGCTTTTTTAAACATATTATAGTCTGAATAAGCAAAAATAACCATAACTTCACTTTAAATAATATTTTTTCCACGAAATTGCTTTTTAATTTTTTTTTATCCTATTTCGCACAAAACTGTTTTTTGGATCTCACCATCTGTTTAAGACTATCAGTCACTGCGCTTGACTTCAGCTGTGCAAACAGGTAATGACTCCAGTTCATGTGCGTAACCTGTTATGGGCTTGCAACCCCTGCAACGCATGGCCTTTAGCCATGTCAAGCAGGCGTTGGTTGCAGGGCACCATGTATTGCAGACCGGCATCCACCTTTTTGTGCATGGCAAATTCCTCAGCATGCGTAGCGGTGTTACCCACAGGACATGACCTCTGGCCAGACTAGGTGCCCAACCCTCTGAGATGGTGAAACTCTGGTGTGTGTGGCCTTTGCCTGTGCACAACACGGTTTGATTCCAGGACCCAGCCTCAGGCCTAGTCCTGCCCCAATCCCTGGGGGTCAGACTCTGGGCAGGCCACTGGACAGGCCTAGCACCTCTCGCTCTGGGAGTAGCCAACCTCGGGTCTACCAAAGGACCAGGACCTATTGGCACAGGTTGGCGGGCAATGTACTAGATTTCATGGACTACGGGGGTGCCACATTAAGAGCCACTAATCCTGCTGTGGAGTCCACAAAACGTGCAAAAATATATATTTTTTTTAATATTGTTTTTGAGGGGGAAAGGAAGTTCGTTTTGGTACCCTGTCACCCGAACAAGGGGTTCAGAGGATGCAGTCTCTGCCCCCTTTTGGCTCATTTCATAGTATTTTTCAGGACGCTGGGACTGATGGGCCAATCCGATCTGAGCATACATCCCCAGCCCATTTTGGGCTCATAGATTTACAGATCTTCCCTGATTTATGGTACATGTTTAATTAATGTTACCTTTTCATGACCAGACAGAGTAGTCCACGTTTAAAAGGTGTTCCAGACTGCTGAACAGAATTTCACAAAACAAAGGAACTTGTTAAAATTTAAATTTCACAGTCTCTGCTCCCCCCCCTTCCATCCCCTGCCTTCCATACCCCCAACTTAGTTGTGACCCTGTGTGACGAATCTGCATGAAATTTGCATGAGGGGGTTCAACTCGGATGGATATTTTTTTCTTTTTCTTTTTCTTTTTCGAATGTTTCATGACGATTTGTCGAACATCACCAAGCTTATTAAAATAATAAAAAATGCCTTTTGAATAGAAACTCTGACCTGACCATAACCACACAGGCACTGTCAGTATGTGTTTGTGTGTGTGTGTGTGTGTGTGTGTGTGTGTGTATATATGTGTATATATATATATATATATATATGTATATATATATGTATATATATATATGTTCAAAAGTGTCCAAGATAAACGTATCTTTGCGCTCTCAGGCAAAAAGACAAAGGAGATCCAAATATCGGTCAAGTAGTTTAATTACACAACGCGTTTCAGCAAGAAGCCTTGTTCACGTGTAAAAGTCACAAGGTGAACACCAAATTTAAATAAAGTTTTTTCACTCGTGCTACAAATCAACACAAAGGTAGGACTTAGGCAAACAAAATAGTGGCAGACATATTGGAACGGTCAAAGGAAATTTCTGACACTGTGCCTCAGGTACAAGAATACCTCTCTTGCACATATGTGGTTGTCACAGTTTCTTCACTGAGAATATATACATTTCAATTTGAGAAAAAACACACAAATTCCTGTGAAATACAGACGCATTACATGTGATGCTGATTTGGAGGTAATCGGTATATGAAAGCTGTCCTGTCAAAGTTAATTCAAGTAAAATACATAAGAGCAATGATCAGTGTCAAATACAAATATATTGTGCATGATTCAGATTTGCATGAATACACTAAGAGTCAGCATATGATAACCGAAGTACATAAATAACCTGGGTACAATAGCAGTCAGCATATAATATGTACAGTGAAGAAAACATGGTGGTAGCGCATTTCTAATAGGGGGGGGGTTTGGGGGTTTTAAGCAGCATTTATTGTGGGCAGAGCGTAAAGAGCCATCCGAAGACAGGCAAATATCTAACATGCCAACCGATAGAAATGGGTTGCAATATATGCACAGGTCAGTTTTAAGAACCCCAGTGAGTACTGGGTAAAGTACAACAAACAAAATATCTGTTCTCAAAGTGGCCAATGTCAATGAGACATGCTTAGACTGATCCCTACTGGGTATGGCATAACGATGTGTCCGGTGGCAACCCCAACAGGTTAACAAGAGAAAAAGAGAAAATTCTTATCGTGCTGCCCTGCTGTTGCCCCAACTTGATTGCCAATAGAGAAAATCGCATCTACCCCGTGAAAGAAGGTTTCACAATAGTCAATATGTCAGGAATATGGAAAAGTCGAACCTCAGAAGCTGGTGTCTCAGATTGTGATATAAACTCGAGCAGTGATTCCTGGAGTGCAAAGGTTGGGTACGCCCGTGTAGGTGAAGTCCAGTGGTGGGCCCCCTCCTTTCCTCCTAAGGAATAAAGACACAAAAATTATACTGTGAATAAAAATAATGACTAAAAACATCATAGAGAAATATGAACATTGAAAAAGCATCATAGCAAATAATCAACAGGTTCACAAGTGTCTGAAGAGGGTGCGAGCGGTCAAATATGGATGTCAACTAAATCTCATACTGAAACATGGGTGATCATTATTCCCTCAGATGGATGGCCAATTCTTCATCCATGTTGAGACCTCCCGGGAATCTGGTTTGGAACTCAATTATCAATTTGGACTCTCGTTTTCTCAGATTGAGTACCCTATCTCCCCCTCTGGGATGTCTGGGGACTTGTTCCAATATAAAGAAGTTTAAGTCAGCAATATTGGAGTAATGTTTCTGTTCGAAATGGCGAGCAACAGGGTATTTAGGGTCCTTGTTGGTAATCGCCCTGAGATGCTCAAGAATTCTTTTTTTGGCAGCACAGCTGGTGCTACCAATGTACCACAGTTTACACGAGCATTCGATGACATATACAACAAACGTAGTGCTACAGGTAAAGAAAGAGGTCAGATTTTTGGTGATATCATTGTATTCTACAGATCCTCTGTATTTACTGTGCTTACAGGCTTTGCAGTGACCACAGGGGTAAAACCCCACAAGACCATGTTCAGAATTACTTTTGGGGTATTGAGTGATATCATTTGTGACCACTAAGTCACGTATATTTCTGCTTCTTTTGTAGGTGATGGTAGGCCGATCAGAGATATTTTTACCTAGAATCAAATCTGTCTTCAGTATCTCCCAGTTTTTGGTTAAAAGTTTTTTAACTTGTTTTGACTCAGAACTATACGTCAAAATGAGTCTGGTAGACTCATCATTTTCAGTTTTGTCAGATGGCCGGTTATTTTTAAGGGTTTCTGATCTTCCTATCTCGTCAGCTCTATCTTTAGCCTTTTTGAGAACCCAACTGGGGTAGCCTCTGCTTTTGAATCTAGTTATGATAGTAGATTGCTCTCTTAGGTAAGCATCATTGGTGTTGCAATTTCTTTTAGCCCTTAACAACTCCCCATAGGGGATACTCCATTTTAGAGCTTCAGGGTGGCTACTTTGTGCATGTAGCACACTGTTTCCTGCTGTAGCTTTTCGAAACAAAGAAGTACATATTTTTTGATCACTGATCTCAAGTCTGACATCTAAAAATTCAGTTTGGCTTTCGCTGATGTTGCCAGATAAGCATATATTGTAGCTGTTACAGTTCAGTTTAGTGATGAAGTCTTGGGCCTCAGTTTTGGTACCTCTCCAGATAATGAAAAGGTCGTCGATGTAGCGAAGCCACACGACGACCTTCCCAAAATCGTCTGCCAGTGTACTACTGCCATGGATCTCCTGCTCCCAATATCCCATAAACAGATTAGCTAGGCTAGGAGCGAAGCAAGAACCCATGGCAGTACCACTGATTTGCCTGTAGAGGGCGCCATCAAAAGAAAAAATATTGTTAGTTAGACAAAAATACATCATTTCCATTACCATTTGGAATGTTCACGATAACATAACGGTCTATTGATCAAATAGTGTTCACAGGCTTGAAGGCCATGTTGATGGTTGATTATCGTATAGAGTGACTGAACATCCAAAACAATAAACAAATACTCAGGTTTCCATACTATATTTTCAATTTGACACAGAAAGTCTTTAGTGTCTCTGATATAGCTGGGTAAAAGGGTGACAAAGTCTCGAAGAAAATGATCCACATACTTTGAGATATTTTCACTAATGCTACCGATGGAGGACACTATAGGACGCCCAGGGGGATCAGTGGCATTTTTGTGAAGTTTAGGTAATAAGTATAAAATTGGAAGTTTAGGGAAGTCTTTCTTCAAATAGCGATATTCTTCCCAAACAAGGAGCCCCTTGTCTTTCCATGTCTCCAATTTCTCCCAAATATTAGTGATGCTCATGTTATAGGTTTCGATATTGACAGGAATATAGAATTTGGTATCACTGAGTTGTCTAAGTGCCTCATTAACATAGCTTTCTCGATCCAGGATAACGATGTTTCCACCTTTATCCGCTGGACGTATCACTATGCTGGTATCATCATGTAGGGCCTTCAGCGCCTTTCTTTGGGTAAACGATAGATTGTTATTCACAAATGGCCTTCTCCGGCTTTTGTTCTTTTTCTTGAGGTCTATCAGCCCCTTAATCATGCAGTCATGAAAAGTATCTATACAATCATGGGGGAGAGAGGGCATAAAGGTGGATTTGACTCTAAAGTCAGTTTTGGCATGTGCGTCTTGGGTCAGGTTCATATCTTCAAGGCATTGTGTGATGGGTAAAGGTCGATCATCACTACAATTATCAATGTTTGCGTGTAGGTCCGGCATGACCAGTAAAGTCTCAGCATCCTCAATGATAAAGTTAGAGGAGGCATTATTACTTACACTGTTGGTGGTACTATTTTGACCCAGTCTTTTTAACTTGTGCCATTTTTTTAGTTTTAACTTACGCACAAATTTGAAGACCTCTATTCGTGTGTCAGTAAAGTCAAGGCTAGTAGTAGGGCAGAAAGAGAGACCTAGACAGAGTGTCTTTTTGTCAGTGTCAGAAATAGGTCTTTTTGATAAATTAACCACAGTTTTATTTACCGTTTGTGCATCCATTAGTAGTTCTTGTTGGAGCGTGTCTTTCTGGTTCCCACTGCGCCCTTTGTTTTGTCTGTATTCCCACCGTTGTCTGAGTCGTTTCTTCCGGTTTCTCCTCTTCCTCGGCCTCTGCCCCTTCCACGTCCCCTTCCTCTCGGTGCTGGAGATGAGTAGTCCTTCTGGTTGTGTTTTTCTTTGTGGCGATTTTCCTTCATCACCCGGAATTCGTCTAAAAAATTCTTTCTGCGTACCACTTCTTCACTGGACACACTTCCCATTGTTGCATCAGATTCCGTATCGCTGATGGACGGATGTTCTTCTAAGATCTCGCTGGTGTTACCTGTACTTCTAGGGACGTCATCTTTTTTGTATAGATAATCATATTTGCGACTGAAAGTGAGTATTCTTCCACAGTCATAGTCAGCATAGTCACGATTCATTTTGCGTTGTTTACGCAGTTTGATCTCATCTTCGTGTTTTATGAGGCGTTCTTTCATGGCGTCTAATGTTTTCTTCATGGTTTCCTCATCCATTAGTGTGGATAGCTCTGAAATTATATCTCCAATTTCTTTAAGGAGACTCTCTCTGTCAATCCAGGCAAATTGGATTAGGATTTCTAACATCCCCTTGGAGCTTGCTGCCGAATGTTCAGACCAAGCCTTTAGCATTAGTGGATTTGGTGCCTCGTATGTGGGAGTGATGAAGATTCTCAAGCCCCGGGGTACCATGGATTGATCCACATAATTTTGGAGGGAAATAGCTTCCCACCACTTTCCAATTTCTGCCCGTTTCAGCTTTTCTAATTTTTTTAATTTAGTTTCAATTGACTGAGTCTTGGGTTCTGATGTCTTACTGCTACCAGCGTTCATGGTACCGCCAGGCTTTCTGGAAAAAAGAGCGATAGCAGCTGCTCGTCTTGTCGTTTCCTCTTCAGACATAGTTATGCTCAAATTTAAACTACTGTTGTTTGATGATCCCCTATTGTCTGAATGCCCCTTCCCTGATTGGGAAGTTACTTCTGCCCCAGAGTAAAGAATAGCAGGTATATCACTGCGTGGTTAAACAGTATCTCTAGTATTCATCCGCAGTCGATGAGTATTTTCCACGATTAGAATGAAAACCCAGCCCAGCGGTAACCATGGCACATTAAGCCGCTGCCCCGGGGAGAAAACGTAGATTGGGTCCTCCGACCCGCCGCCACGTTATCTCCGCACAAGAGACGGACCTGCAGTAGCTTGGCTTACCTCGGGCGGTTTTACAGCGTAGTCCTCGTCTTTTTTCTTGAAATACTCATCGACTGCGGATGAATACTAGAGATACTGTTTAACCACGCAGTGATATACCTGCTATTCTTTACTCTGGGGCAGAAGTAACTTCCCAATCAGGGAAGGGGCATTCAGACAATAGGGGATCATCAAACAACAGTAGTTTAAATTTGAGCATAACTATGTCTGAAGAGGAAACGACAAGACGAGCAGCTGCTATCGCTCTTTTTTCCAGAAAGCCTGGCGGTACCATGAACGCTGGTAGCAGTAAGACATCAGAACCCAAGACTCAGTCAATTGAAACTAAATTAAAAAAATTAGAAAAGCTGAAACGGGCAGAAATTGGAAAGTGGTGGGAAGCTATTTCCCTCCAAAATTATGTGGATCAATCCATGGTACCCCGGGGCTTGAGAATCTTCATCACTCCCACATACGAGGCACCGAATCCACTAATGCTAAAGGCTTGGTCTGAACATTCGGCAGCAAGCTCCAAGGGGATGTTAGAAATCCTAATCCAATTTGCCTGGATTGACAGAGAGAGTCTCCTTAAAGAAATTGGAGATATAATTTCAGAGCTATCCACACTAATGGATGAGGAAACCATGAAGAAAACATTAGACGCCATGAAAGAACGCCTCATAAAACACGAAGATGAGATCAAACTGCGTAAACAACGCAAAATGAATCGTGACTATGCTGACTATGACTGTGGAAGAATACTCACTTTCAGTCGCAAATATGATTATCTATACAAAAAAGATGACGTCCCTAGAAGTACAGGTAACACCAGCGAGATCTTAGAAGAACATCCGTCCATCAGCGATACGGAATCTGATGCAACAATGGGAAGTGTGTCCAGCGAAGAAGTGGTACGCAGAAAGAATTTTTTAGACGAATTCCGGGTGATGAAGGAAAATCGCCACAAAGAAAAACACAACCAGAAGGACTACTCATCTCCAGCACCGAGAGGAAGGGGACGTGGAAGGGGCAGAGGCCGAGGAAGAGGAGAAACCGGAAGAAACGACTCAGACAACGGTGGGAATACAGACAAAACAAAGGGCGCAGTGGGAACCAGAAAGACACGCTCCAACAAGAACTACTAATGGATGCACAAACGGTAAATAAAACTGTGGTTAATTTATCAAAAAGACCTATTTCTGACACTGACAAAAAGACACTCTGTCTAGGTCTCTCTTTCTGCCCTACTACTAGCCTTGACTTTACTGACACACAAATAGAGGTCTTCAAATTTGTGCGTAAGTTAAAACTAAAAAAATGGCACAAGTTAAAAAGACTGGGTCAAAATAGTACCACCAACAGTGTAAGCAATAATGCCTCCTCTAACTTTATCATTGAGGATGCTGAGACTTTACTGGTCATGTCGGACCTACACGCAAACATTGATAATTGTAGTGATGATCGACCTTTACCCATCACACAATGCCTTGAAGATATGAACCTGACCCAAGACGCACATGCCAAAACTGACTTTAGAGTCAAATCCACCTTTATGCCCTCTCTCCCCCATGATTGTATAGATACTTTTCATGACTGCATGATTAAGGGGCTGATAGACCTCAAGAAAAAGAACAAAAGCCGGAGAAGGCCATTTGTGAATAACAATCTATCGTTTACCCAAAGAAAGGCGCTGAAGGCCCTACATGATGATACCAGCATAGTGATACGTCCAGCGGATAAAGGTGGAAACATCGTTATCCTGGATCGAGAAAGCTATGTTAATGAGGCACTTAGACAACTCAGTGATACCAAATTCTATATTCCTGTCAATATCGAAACCTATAACATGAGCATCACTAATATTTGGGAGAAATTGGAGACATGGAAAGACAAGGGGCTCCTTGTTTGGGAAGAATATCGCTATTTGAAGAAAGACTTCCCTAAACTTCCAATTTTATACTTATTACCTAAACTTCACAAAAATGCCACTGATCCCCCTGGGCGTCCTATAGTGTCCTCCATCGGTAGCATTAGTGAAAATATCTCAAAGTATGTGGATCATTTTCTTCGAGACTTTGTCACCCTTTTACCCAGCTATATCAGAGACACTAAAGACTTTCTGTGTCAAATTGAAAATATAGTATGGAAACCTGAGTATTTGTTTATTGTTTTGGATGTTCAGTCACTCTATACGATAATCAACCATCAACATGGCCTTCAAGCCTGTGAACACTATTTGATCAATAGACCGTTATGTTATCGTGAACATTCCAAAATGGTAATGGAAATGATGTATTTTTGTCTAACTAACAATATTTTTTCTTTTGATGGCGCCCTCTACAGGCAAATCAGTGGTACTGCCATGGGTTCTTGCTTCGCTCCTAGCCTAGCTAATCTGTTTATGGGATATTGGGAGCAGGAGATCCATGGCAGTAGTACACTGGCAGACGATTTTGGGAAGGTCGTCGTGTGGCTTCGCTACATCGACGACCTTTTCATTATCTGGAGAGGTACCAAAACTGAGGCCCAAGACTTCATCACTAAACTGAACTGTAACAGCTACAATATATGCTTATCTGGCAACATCAGCGAAAGCCAAACTGAATTTTTAGATGTCAGACTTGAGATCAGTGATCAAAAAATATGTACTTCTTTGTTTCGAAAAGCTACAGCAGGAAACAGTGTGCTACATGCACAAAGTAGCCACCCTGAAGCTCTAAAATGGAGTATCCCCTATGGGGAGTTGTTAAGGGCTAAAAGAAATTGCAACACCAATGATGCTTACCTAAGAGAGCAATCTACTATCATAACTAGATTCAAAAGCAGAGGCTACCCCAGTTGGGTTCTCAAAAAGGCTAAAGATAGAGCTGACGAGATAGGAAGATCAGAAACCCTTAAAAATAACCGGCCATCTGACAAAACTGAAAATGATGAGTCTACCAGACTCATTTTGACGTATAGTTCTGAGTCAAAACAAGTTAAAAAACTTTTAACCAAAAACTGGGAGATACTGAAGACAGATTTGATTCTAGGTAAAAATATCTCTGATCGGCCTACCATCACCTACAAAAGAAGCGGAAATATACGTGACTTAGTGGTCACAAATGATATCACTCAATACCCCAAAAGTAATTCTGAACATGGTCTTGTGGGGTTTTACCCCTGTGGTCACTGCAAAGCCTGTAAGCACAGTAAATACAGAGGATCTGTAGAATACAATGATATCACCAAAAATCTGACCTCTTTCTTTACCTGTAGCACTACGTTTGTTGTATATGTCATCGAATGCTCGTGTAAACTGTGGTACATTGGTAGCACCAGCTGTGCTGCCAAAAAAAGAATTCTTGAGCATCTCAGGGCGATTACCAACAAGGACCCTAAATACCCTGTTGCTCGCCATTTCGAACAGAAACATTACTCCAATATTGCTGACTTAAACTTCTTTATATTGGAACAAGTCCCCAGACATCCCAGAGGGGGAGATAGGGTACTCAATCTGAGAAAACGAGAGTCCAAATTGATAATTGAGTTCCAAACCAGATTCCCGGGAGGTCTCAACATGGATGAAGAATTGGCCATCCATCTGAGGGAATAATGATCACCCATGTTTCAGTATGAGATTTAGTTGACATCCATATTTGACCGCTCGCACCCTCTTCAGACACTTGTGAACCTGTTGATTATTTGCTATGATGCTTTTTCAATGTTCATATTTCTCTATGATGTTTTTAGTCATTATTTTTATTCACAGTATAATTTTTGTGTCTTTATTCCTTAGGAGGAAAGGAGGGGGCCCACCACTGGACTTCACCTACACGGGCGTACCCAACCTTTGCACTCCAGGAATCACTGCTCGAGTTTATATCACAATCTGAGACACCAGCTTCTGAGGTTCGACTTTTCCATATTCCTGACATATTGACTATTGTGAAACCTTCTTTCACGGGGTAGATGCGATTTTCTCTATTGGCAATCAAGTTGGGGCAACAGCAGGGCAGCACGATAAGAATTTTCTCTTTTTCTCTTGTTAACCTGTTGGGGTTGCCACCGGACACATCGTTATGCCATACCCAGTAGGGATCAGTCTAAGCATGTCTCATTGACATTGGCCACTTTGAGAACAGATATTTTGTTTGTTGTACTTTACCCAGTACTCACTGGGGTTCTTAAAACTGACCTGTGCATATATTGCAACCCATTTCTATCGGTTGGCATGTTAGATATTTGCCTGTCTTCGGATGGCTCTTTACGCTCTGCCCACAATAAATGCTGCTTAAAACCCCCAAAACCCCCCCCTATTAGAAATGCGCTACCACCATGTTTTCTTCACTGTACATATTATATGCTGACTGCTATTGTACCCAGGTTATTTATGTACTTCGGTTATCATATGCTGACTCTTAGTGTATTCATGCAAATCTGAATCATGCACAATATATTTGTATTTGACACTGATCATTGCTCTTATGTATTTTACTTGAATTAACTTTGACAGGACAGCTTTCATATACCGATTACCTCCAAATCAGCATCACATGTAATGCGTCTGTATTTCACAGGAATTTGTGTGTTTTTTCTCAAATTGAAATGTATATATTCTCAGTGAAGAAACTGTGACAACCACATATGTGCAAGAGAGGTATTCTTGTACCTGAGGCACAGTGTCAGAAATTTCCTTTGACCGTTCCAATATGTCTGCCACTATTTTGTTTGCCTAAGTCCTACCTTTGTGTTGATTTGTAGCACGAGTGAAAAAACTTTATTTAAATTTGGTGTTCACCTTGTGACTTTTACACGTGAACAAGGCTTCTTGCTGAAACGCGTTGTGTAATTAAACTACTTGACCGATATTTGGATCTCCTTTGTCTTTTTGCCTGAGAGCGCAAAGATACGTTTATCTTGGACACTTTTGAACATGTGAATACAGCCGGACTGCTTCGCCGGTAACTTGCGCCAACTTCCGCTGGGTTCCAGCACTCCGGAAGAAGCGATTTGTTGTGCTTTCATATATATATATATATAGATAGATAGATAGATAGATAGATAGATAGATAGATAGATAGATAGATATATGCCGTTTGAAGTTTAGGACACTTTCTCATTCCTGAGATCGCTCTCGCTAGCTCTCTTCCTCTAGATAGAAATCATCAGGGAAGTCTAAAAGTAAGAGTAATCACGGTTCCCTTTCATTTTGCCACTCCTGCACTGAGTCGCTCAACCCCCAATGTACCCCTAAGCCACAGACTATGTCTCTGAACTTATTACTGCCTTTATACTGATGCAACCCGTGCATCCTGATTCATCTGCAACGCTGCAGCAAATCTAGACTAAGAAATCAATGCATAAGTTGACAGTGGTAAGTACTCCCCTCAAGTAATGATCCCAAATCTAGTCAGTGTGAACCACTAAAGTCACTAATAAACCTGAGCTCAACCTCCCTAGAAGCAACTGCAATGTGTAAAGTATTTTGCAATACCAAACAAGTAGTAACGTTGAAATGCAAAATCATAAAAATCCCAGACCAAATTGGAAAACTAGAGTAAACTTTAATAAGCTAAATAACATAATTTCAATAAGGAGAACACAAGATCTTGATTTTCATATTTTAAGTAAGAAAATCGCCATTGTTCGTCGGTGGGCGGAGAAGACCAGGATCTAAGCGCAATTGGAGGCTGACCATGATGGATCGTGGGTCAGATAAACCATCCGGGTTCATCCTAGTCAAAGATATTACATTTACTTCAGTCCCAATCCACCAGAAAACCAGACTTTTTAGGTCTCCCAGGACCTCTGGGAAGGCACTTGGAGACTCACAGGGTGCCAGGCAGAGGCCAACAGAAGGGTCCTGACCAGGTACAGTTGCCACTGGATAGCTAGCCAGGTGCCAGCGTGTTTCCGACCACTATGCGAGATAGAGAGATAAAATGCATGGGGACATTTGCCAAAAGAATTTCCTCCTCTGCCAGCCGTGCCTTAACGTATGTGAGCTCCAGTTGTCTCTTGGGGTGCTGTCAGCATGCATTGTGGGACATGGTAGAGAAAATCTCGTCAGCAGTCCCCTGATGACTTCAGCACCAACCTTTAACAAATCATATTTAATGGTCAAGAGTTTTTTTTTTTTAAATTGGTTTTATTATTTTGCACAAAATTAAAAAATACCTTAAATGCACTACAATCAGTGTTGCTTGTTCAGCCGCAAATAAAAACAATGGTTACTACACATCAAATCAATTATTGCAATAAATTGTAAGATGATATGAGGGTTTGTTTACAATGTAGCAGCAAGAACGATTGCCATTGACAAGCGAATATAATATGCATCAGTGGTTTTAGTTAGCACTAAGTATCAAAGTAGGGTAAGAGTTTATGGCACTCCCCAGCAGTACCCTCAGTGATGTGTATGTTATTAAGTGAGCAAAGTAGTGATCAAAATAAGTTAGGACCTGAACATTTTTGTATGCAGGAAGAGATTTGTAACTGTGAGACACCAGGCCCCTAATGAGTCTTGTGTCCTCCTTGGTTGTTAGAGTTATTATCATGGCATCTCACATGGTTATGCCCACTGACCAATCTCCACATAACATTTAGGTACTCTGCCCATTTAAGCAATTCCCTATTCCAGGCACTTAGTTGTGGTGCCTGCACAGATTTCTATCTCGTGGCTATCTGCCTCTTGGTTAACATCCACGCCAAGGCAGTACATCTATCTTTAGTATTGAAAGACTATGTTCACGTTAAAATGCCCCTAGACGTTAGTCTTTAATGAAAGGAGGTCATTTTTGCCTGTTAACTCTTGAACTAGGGCACATACCAATTTCCAGAAAGCAGCAAGATTTGGGCAATGCCAAAACATGTTGATAACTAAAGCCTCTGGTAGGTGATATCATCTGGGACTCTGGGGTATATCTTTTGCAACCTCTGTGTAGCACTTTAAATTGAATACATTTAAATTGAGCATTCCTAGATTCCCTAAATGTATATTCCAGCATCATCAGTCTTTCCTTAGATGTCAGCTGCCTAACTAGGTCTCTCCTCAGGCGCCCCATGAAAGGCAAAATATCTATTATTGACTGTTAGAGCAAAAACGGTAAAGGGCAATCAACTTTTTCCCAGTCTGCTGATGAGTGATACGTAATGGTCAGGATGCAGCAATATATGTCTTGCACTCGTGCCTCAACATTACCGACTGATTGAGTAGGGCATCCAGCACCAGTGTGGTGCTTAGGCATCACTCTTGTATTTGCTCCATCTGGTTCTCGAGCAATGTACGACACTCCCTGATGAACTCTCATTTGATGGCACAAGTCTCTTCAGAGACAAGGCAGGCTCAGTCTTGAGAGCAAGGCAACAGCGTGCCCTCTCGAACTGTCATCGACTTTGCTTCACTTTCTCCAACAATTTTGCCCCTTTTGAAGCTTCGGAAGAGGTTTCCAGCAGAAGCCATGTCAGTCCTTGCCTCAGCAGCAGCAGATCCCCTAGGGCTTTTGAGGCAGAGGTCAGGGAGTTACCTGTCAATATTCAGGGCCCTAAGGGCAACAAACTGCCAGTAGCCAGCCCTTCCCTCCATAGCTGCTGCAAACCACTTTAATTTGCCATCTGTGATGCACAGCCGCCCAGTAGGAAGTCAGATAATCTTTTACCTCAATGGGTGGCAGAACCATCACATCAATCCAATGGGAGCTCCACATCGTCCAAAATGGTTATGCCCTATCTTTCCTTTCCATCCCTCGTGGCATGCCCAACCCCTCCCAGAGGACTACTTGTTCATTCTACGAGGGGAGAGATAGGCCGTCCTGGACAAGGGAACCATAGAGTGGGTGCTGGCATCAAATGTCTGGACTGTTTGTTACTCCTGTTACTTCCTGGTGCCAAAAAAGGAATGAGGCTTTTGCCCGATCCTCTATCGTTACCTTCTAAAGTTTAAGGGCAAATTCAAGAAGCTCACTCTCACCCTGGTTCCGTCTACCCTATATCCAGGAGATTGGATGGTGGCGCTGGATTTGCAGGAGCCCTATATCCACATCTTGTCCTAAAGTCTCCAGGCGTTACCTGCGGTTTCAGGTAGGACTTTAAATTCTTAGTGCTCCCCTTTGACTTTCTCAGAGTGCCTCACAATCCACCTTTGTAGGTTGGCAGTACCAATCTTCCCATACTTGGACGAGTGGTGCTGAGGCAAGTTTAACTCACAGTCAAGGGCCACCTTCAGACAATGGCCTTGCTATTGACATCAATGGTGTTTTCCATCAATATGCCAGATTCTCACTGGACTCATTCACAGATGCTCCTTTATTTGGAGCCATCCTGATAACTGTGCTTTCCCATGCCTTCCTCAACGAGTCTACGACATTTGGGTAAATATCTTGAGGTTTCAACCCTCGGCTTAGGTCTCAGTGATAGACTCTGATACTTCTTGGACTCCTGCATCCTGCTTTTGGACCATGTCACGTGGCACATGTGAACTCTGTAGTGGGATCTGAAGTCTCAATGGGTACAGCACCAAGGGAACCTGTTGGGTGCAATCCAGGAGTCAGTTCTGCAAAAGGTCTGCAGTAGTGGCTGCTGGACCTCAAATGGACTGTTGGCAGACCCCTTTCCCTATCAGACCCAGAGCCAATGGTCATGATGGATACGTTACTGGGTTGGGAGGTCTCCTGGAGAGGTGGAGATCCGAGACCTCTGGTTTCCAGAGGAAACCAGCCTCCACATAAACTTGCTGGAGTTGTGGGTGATTCACTTGGCATTGAGAGCATCCTTCATGAGCATCATGGGGTAGCAAATGTAGGTTCTCATTGACAACTCTGCCAGGTGGTACAATAATAAACTGGGCAGAATGGGTACATGGGTGCTATGCCAGGAGGCTCTGCACCTCTGGAAAGAGCTGAGTCATTGGGGCATTTCCCTCAATCAATACTTAGAAGGATGTTTCAACACAAGGGCGGACAAACTCGGCCAACGTTGCCTAGCAGATCACAAATGGCAACAGCACTTAAAGGTGGTACAGCGCATCTTCCAACAATGGGAAGAATCCTGGAGTGATCCTTTTACCACCGCAGAAAATGCACAGTTTCCAAACTTTTGCATGTTGAAGTTCCCAAGGTGGTTCTCTCTAGGAGGCACCTTTTTGCTTGGAAAAGTTTTAAGATCATCAGGTACTACCAGGCCCAGGTCATCCCAGTGGCTCCAAACTAGGTGAGAAGAGTGTGGTCTCCTGAATTTCTGGCCATGAGCATCTGCCCTTCGATTCAGCTGCTCCTCTGGAAGGACTTGTTGCAGCAGCAGGGCAAGTTCCTGGCCTGCACAACCTACACCTCTGTGCTTGGAGTCTGAGCGGCAAATGCTGTCGATCTCACTTCTGAAGTAGTGAGTATTATATCGGCAGCCAGACATCCCTTGACTAAACCAATCTATGCGTGAAGATGGGAGAAGTTTGTTCTCTGGTGTTCGTCCCAAAATTGTCTGCCCTATTGCGGTTTTGTTTGTCCTTAGCCCTGGAAGGACTTGCTGGTTCAACAGTTAAGTTATTTAGTGGCTCTTTCAGACTTTTTTACGTTTATCCCTATCAGGCATCTTTATTCAAATCACTTGTTGTTATGGATTTTCTAAAAGGCTTACCCTTCTGTTCCCACCAACAACATTTGTGATGCTTAAGTGGGACCTCAATCTGGTTCTCACTTTTCTCACGTGTAAACAATTTAAGCCAATGCAAATCTTCCATCTCCGATTGCTTAACTTATAGGCAAAATTTCTAATAGGAATAACATCAACTGGTCTCATGAGAAAACTACAGGCACTGTCTCTCCTGCAATGGTATGTCACCTTCTTCCTGGACAAACTTGTGCTCAGGACTAAAGTGGCATTTCTCTCGGAAATTGTACTGCATTTCCATATAGGACAGTCCTATACCCTGCCAGCTTTCTTTGCCTAGCCTCATCCATCTAAAGATAAAGAGAAACTTCATTGCCTAGTCCCAAAGTGAGCTCTGAGCTTTTACATTGATCATACCAGGGACCATCCGTTGGGCGATCAGCTATTTGTGGAGTTCTCAGAGGTGTGCAGAAGAAAATCCTCTCTAGCTGGATTGTCCTGTGTATCAAAAGCAGCTACAAATTGTCGAAGACCGACCCCGGCAGGCCTATTTGCTTATTCTATCTGAGCAAAGCCTGCTACCACTGCGCTGGCGCACAGTGTGCCAGTCTCCGACATCTGACAGGCTACTACTGGGGTGTTGGTTCACATGTTCATGAAGCACTGCTGAATGAATAACCAGGTCCGGTGGGAGGGGCATTTTGCCTGATATGTACTCAGGATTTTCTTGTCTGGGCCATTCCACAGACCAACCCCTAGGGAGCTAGTGCTTTGGAATCTATTCACAAGGTGACAAATCTACGGTTAGATGTATGCCTCAGAAAAACAAGTTACTTATCTTCAATAATGCTCTATCTAACCACAGATTCATCACCAAGCCTCCCCCTCCACCCCCCCCCCCCATCTACCCCCATTTCGTGCTAAAACAATTCCGTCTGAACGATTTGTATACTGGTACAATCTGATTCGCAAGAATGTGACCGATATCGGAAAGAAACCGACATCAGCGTATGGAGGTGGAGCCCCGATGTAACATTTAAGGCGGGATGGACCTGACGTGGATCCGTACAAAATGACCTACCGATGCCTGGGTGAATTTCTGAATAAAATTTACCAAATCCAGTCTGGAGCCAGGGTACATTCAGAAGTCGAGAAACTGTGGTTAGACAGAGTATCCACGAGAAAGGTCATTACCAAAGGTAAATAACTTGTTCTTTAAAACAGCAAGTGAAATACTGGACTGTGTTTTTTATTGTAGTATAAATTTAGCTAAACAGGCTTTGCTTCTTTTACATATTCTGACTATAGAAGTCAGTGGTTTGCTGACTAGGCAGAGCTCGCAGTGGGCACTCATTGCAACTCAAATGCACAACGTTTATGTTTAGACTGTTGATGTAAAAATTAGTAATGCATTATACTAGGATTGCTGAAGCTGCTGCCAGCAGTGAGAGCTAATAATTGGTGCTGATTTCAATTAAAATGTTAACCTTTCTTGAATAGACTGTTGATTAAAAAAGTGATTATGCGTGAAGATTGCTGAACCCCCTGTTAGCACGGCGTAGCTATCAATGCTTTGCTTGCATTTCAGTAGGCTGCCATTTAAATAATGATATGTGGCCTAATAACATTTTCAGCTGACAGTGAGGAAGTTGTCATTTATGTGGACTATGGAAAATATGTCACAGGTCCCTATACAATATGTAAATATGAAATTTATACCACTGCATTGTTTGAAATAAAAGCACCCAAACATGTCAAATATGTACAGCTGGTGACTGAAACTCATGATCTGAGCATTTTGCAACACGACTGTGTAGTTGTTTTTATAAGTGCTATTAGAAATAATAATTGTGAGTGCTATGTTTGTGCTATTTTAATGTCTACCACTAGAGAGGAGCAACTGCCATGAATCCTGACATTATCAATCAGTTACCAGCAGCACCTGTCCCTACGCTGGCTGGTTTTACAATGACCATGCAAACCCCACTTCACCAACAGCCATTGTTGTCCTCTGGACCAGCTACATCCAAGCCTTTTTCTGCTGCTCAGTCAGCCATGGGAATGAATGTGACAACTGCGTGTGGATCTTCGAACCAACATATACAACAGAAATCATCGGGGAGCTTCATGACCTCATTTCCTGTCAATCAGGTTGGTGCTCTATTCCTAAACTGTGTTGCATGGTTCTGGGAGGCACATTGTGTTCAAAAGGTTCCTGAGCATGAATTAAGTTATTCTGGTCTTTTAGTGTTCTCAGATGTGGGCTTAAATGGAGGTCTGTGCACCTCCCTGGAGTAACTTGGCTGTCATATCCATAATTCTTGCCAAATGTATTCAAATAAACATGTTAAGGTCTATGAAACTTTGCTATCTCTCGAGTCTCTTAGTAGTGTACAGATTGTACAACGCCTCTTCCAATTTATAACAACAAATTAGCTAACGGGAAATATGAAAAGATAGTCTGATCTTTTGACAGGAGCGTGGCACCCATGCCACTATAAAGGCAGCCATGTTGTTATTGTTATTTAATTTTATAAGGCGCCCAGCTACCCAGAGGTTATCAGTGATGTATAGACTAGTAAATATGAAGGAGATTGCCACTCCTCTCCAGGTTTTCCATTTTGGATGGGTGGATGGGGCTAGTGAAAGAAGCTGAGAGCATTAATAAAAAAACCTTTAAGCTCTTTTCCTTTGCAAACTCATCGGTCAAACCTCAGATTTATGGTTTGTTTGAGATGGGGCTGTGCTTCCTCTCTGACCCTTACTTCCACAGCAGCAAAGTAGGAGGGCCAGTAGTTAAGAACCTGAAAGGTAAAGAACAACCCTAACTGCTGTCATTCCTTCACCTTGCTGTCCGAACTTGTATGCCTTTTAGATGCTTTCCTGGACTACCCATGGGGTAAAGTGGTAAATGCTGCCTAGTTTCTCTCAGTCTTTTGTCTGCCACAGCAACAAAAAAAAATCAAACACATGCTGTCTCTCCCAACTGGAATGAGTAGGGAATTGAGTTGTGGGACCACACCCAGCAGGAAGATTCTGAAAGGGATACTGAATCCAGTCCTCACCCCTGCCATTTGCGGTCGTCTTCAGTGGTGATTCCAACTCTATATGAATGAGCCAGACCTCGCAAAAATATTCACCCCACTCTCGAAGATGAAGATGTTATATCTCTATCTAGCAATGAGATTAGTTCCTCTGTCAAATTATTATACCCCTACTCTTACACCCGATAGGACCCAATTGGAGTCTAACATCTAGAGAGACTGATTGCTGAAGAGATAGTGCAGGAAGGGGATCAGCATCAAAGAGGAGCAAACAATCAGATGTTCGGTTAGAAGTAACATAGGAAAATTGTAAGACGCATGGAGGAGGAGGCAACCGGTCAAAAGGAGAGGAATGATATTGGGCCCCTGAGAAAAATGTCTTTGTATTTAATAGGTAAACTGAACTTGTAAGCTTGACTGATCTTTACCAGAGCATTGTTCCAGATTTTAAAAGAAGGAAACAATGTTGCCATTGAGGATGGCTTATGTGTACTGCATTTGGATTTGAGGGCAGGATTTGCTTATTTCCCAAAGATGTGGCCATTTTTTTTGTCTAGATATTTACCTGTTTTGTCTCTTTATGTGGTATTTCTATAGCATGAACCTAGCCAAAAGACAGCAGGCCGATGTACATGGTCAAAGACCAGCATAAAGTCATCAAGTAAGGGGAGAGGAAGCTGTGTTGTGGACCGTTACTGCTTTGTGATGTAGAGCTCTTTAAAGAGGTGTGTGTGTATATGTGTGGAACTCTTTACTAAGCTGTAACACTCCAGTGAGAGTGCACTCTCTTGATGGACACAGGGATGTTTTTCTACAACTTTGGTGCATAGATGTAAGAAGGAGGGCTTTCTTGTTTTTTCTTTTTTACACTTGTTAGTCCGCAGTCTGATAGTGTTCTGGCTGTGGACCTGTTGAGAACCTCTGGAGATGGTGAACTCTTCTTCCAGATAAGAGGGGTTGCTGTTCATGATAGCTTTGTTAACGATGCAGCTAGTTTTGAAGATGGTGCAGGCTGGCAATGGAAGCCAGTGAAATTCCATCAGGATGAGGTTGATGTGATCATATTTATCCAGACTCTGGCTGATATGTGCTGCAGTGTGTAGGACGCCACTAAGGGATGCTATTGTTGAGGGCATTACCACCATTCAGATGCAGGAGTATGAGGACTGAAGTCGCTTTCCGCAAGAAATGGCCTGATGCTCTTTAAAAGAGAGCTGGTACCAGGCTATCTTTATGTTTTTTGCCAGTTTGTTCCATAAGGGTGAGATTGGGCTCCAGGATGAGTCCAAGTGGCTTTGCATTCAGTGCAAGTTGAGATTTGAAGCTTTCGGGGTTCATGGAATTGAGCCATGTGTATACTGTGCCTTGTTTGTTGTTTTGGGAAAATAACTGGAATTCTGTGTTGGTTGGGTTGAGCTTCAGGTTGGTGCTGGACATCCAGGGCTGGATGATGTGTAAGATGTATGTGAGGCATTGGATGTCTGAAACGGAGGATACTTTCAAGTACATTTTTATCTCGTCGGCATATTGGTGAATCTTCATGCTGTTATATCTGAAAAGGATTATAGGTACAAGATCAACCCTCTAACTAATGGGAACCTGGGTATATAATTCATAAGCGCTACCACATACATGTAACATACATATAATAATCAAAAATAATATATAATAATGAGCACAAAATGTATTGATTTTTAGTTAACCTACTGCCACAATTAACTTCATTGGTAGTTCTAGTGTGCATGACATACACATAAGGTAATCTGCCCAAGATATAAAAAACACAACACAAACCAATAAGAAAAACTAAATATATGCAGAAGTAAAGTCATTTGTTTTTTAGGCAACAGACACCTCTTCAGAGTGATTAATGATATCAGCGGTTAACAGAAAGTAAAAAGGTTTGTCTATTTATACTGTTGATTGCGTTTCAACCTACAACTGAATGTAGGGGTCTCATCAGGATGGAAAATAATCTGATTTCCTAATGTTCATGTGCTAGAGAAATAGAACTTTAGCAGTGCTATGTGCTCATGTATCTCAGTGGCATGCCAAGGAACATGCCTGCGAAGTCTGTCACGTAATAATGTACATGCAGGCACATCCACACCGAGAACCGCTTGTGGGTTGCAGGTAAAACAAGGCGCAGTCGTTGGAGGGCTGTGGGAGCAGTAACCAATCCCAAAACAGGGCTTCGAGATCGCGCTCACAGCGTGCTGACAAGGCGTGGAGGGGCGCTTCCCGGGGAACAAAAAGTCTCCCCATTGGTCCCAGGACGAAGTAGTTGTTCTCATTCACTGAGACCGAGGAGACTGGCTCCTTCATCCCTGGCTGTAGCCAAGTTGACTGAGTGTGCTTTACAGAGGCACAGGACCCATAGGGAGACTGATCACCACTACCCTGGCCCTCCAATCACTGCGATTTGTTTGATCTGTAACCCATCAATAGTACTCTTCATGGATGCACCTGTATGTACATTACTACGGGTCAGACTTCACAGGTATATTTCTTGGAATGCCCTTGAGATACATGAGCACATTGCATTGCTAATGCTTTATTTCTCTAGCATATGAACATTTACAAGTCCCATTATTTTCCATCCTGATGAGATCCCTACATCCAGCTGTGAGTCGAAATGTCGTCAACATTACAAACAGACAAAATTGTTTACTTCCGGTTAATCACTGATACCATTAATCACTCTGAGGAGTTGTCTGTTGCCTAAACAACAACTTTCTTTCCTTCTCTGTGTTTTTTAACACTTAAGGCATATTACATTATATGTATGTCTTTGTATACACACTAGAACTACCAATGATGTTAATTGGGGCTCTAGGTTAACTACAAATCAATCGAAAAATCCCTTTTATCTTTTGTGTTCAATATTCTTAATTATGTTTGGTTAATATATGGATGTTATGTGTCTGTGGAAGTGCTGATTAAGTCTGGGGAGTGGCCTTGCCACACACTTCTTGTTACCCTTTTCATACTTTTCAGTCCTTATTGAATATAATATTGCTATTGTGTGGTTGCCCATATGAAGAGCACCAAGAGGCTTCGTTTTAGATGACAAGACCGTATGCAACCCCCAGGATGACCTGGAGGTGCCCATGTGAAAAAACTGATGGTGGTAGGAAGAGAACCAATGAAGGACATTGCAGGCGAGTCCAATTTGAGACTCCAGGGTGCGAATAGCGGTGGGATGGCGGACTGTGTGGAAGGCAGCTGAGCGGTCCAGCAGTATCAGAAGACAGGGGTCATCGTCCTCTTTTAAAAATTGAAGCAGGGTTGGTGTCCTTGATATGCTGGCAGATGTTCTATATTTTTTCACCAAGAAGAGGTTGATGGCATTTCACTTTTCAGTGGAATGAGGAATAGGTAGGCCCATCGCGTGGTTGATGCAGTTCTTTTCCTCATAATTTTAATTCTGTATGTTGCCGGTAGCTGACTGGCAAAATGAGTAATATATTTAACCCCTTCGACGCTCATGACGAGCTCAGCTTGTCATGACGTACACCTCTTGTACGCTGATGACGAGCTGAGCTCGTCATGAACCGCGGGTTTTTAAAAACCTTAGCGTACAGCGGGAAAATGCACCGCACGCATGGCGTTAAATAGGAAAATGATTCATTTTCCCTTGTCACCATATTCTTTCAGAACTTGTAAATCTAAATGCTTGTGTACTCTGCGTTACTAGATGTTATGCTTTGTTTTTGTAGGTGAAAAATCCAATGTTTTTCCCTGTCACCAAAACATATTGTTGTCGACCCAGTCTATTTGATTGCAGTGCCCTGTTATACAAAAGTAACTTTCGTTGCCTCTGAAAATCACCTGTTGTAAATGGAAATATGTTGAATTTTCGTATTTTCTCTATCTTGGGTTGGTGAACAGTGCTTGCATAGTCCAGTAGCCATTTTCAGAAGCTATGGAGCAGAGTCATTGGTTCTGGGTACAGGGCAGTTAGTCCAACTTCAAGTAATACAATTTATGGCACATCCACAAACTGTGGTGGCGCTCAGTGGGTGGCAAGGGTAAGAAAGACTATTTCATTTTGATAAATATTGATCACTGAAAGAGATCCACTGTACTCTGGAATATACTCTTAGGCCTGTGGTTCCCAAAGTGTGCGCCGCGGCGCCCTGGTGCGCCGTGATTAGAAGCAAGGGGCGCCGCGGCGTAATTCCTCCCCCTCCTTTGTGCTGCCAGGTCACTCTGCATCTCAATTAGTGATTGATGGAGAAAGCCAATTCTCACACGTGGCAGACATTGCCCCAGGGTACGCATCTCCCGGTGTTTTTTTCTCGCTCCTATCTGGACTGTTTCTCTGAGCCCGGTGCAGCAGCCTGTCCTGTTTCTCTGAGCCCCTATGTAGCTGACTGTCCTGCTTCTGGGACCCTGTGGAGCAGCCTGTTCTTTTCTGTACCCCGGTGGAGCAGCCTGTCCTTTTCTGTGAGCCCGATTGCGCTGCCTGTCCTGTTTCTCTGTCCCCAGTGCAGTTCTTTCTGTGAGTCCAGTAAAGCTGCCTGTCCTGTTTCTGTGCCCAGTGGAGCTGCCTGTCCTGTTTCTGTGAACCCGGTTAAGCTGACTGTCCGGATTCTCGGTGAATGAGTCCAGTGCATGTCTTCCTGTCTTGTCACTTTGTGAGTCTGAGGCTGCTGTTGCCTATTTTTCTGCAAGGAGAGCCTGTCCTGTCTGAATGCGCCGTGTCCACAGTAGGCAGAATGTCCCACTGCCATGTACCCACTTGCACTCTACCTATGGTTGAGGTGCAGCGCCCTGCCCCCTGGCACGGACATTCTTCACTCTATGAGCTGTCGGCTCTGCCCTGTCTCCTCTGGGTCGCCCAGTTTCCTGCATGAACAAGTGGCAGTCTGTCCCAGACTGTCCCCAGCTCAGGGCCTGTCCCCTGTGTGGCCAAGCCCAGTCGCCACGCTGAGAGAGGGCGTCCTAATGCTCCCTGCCCCTTCCCGAGCTGCCTGCTGCACCCCTGGGCCTCCATTGCCATCTGCTGGTCATGTAGCTGTATTATACAGCTGCCACTTGCACCCTGCATGCTGTGCTTGGGGAAAGAGGAAAGTTGGGGGCACTGTGAGGTCCCTGGTGTAACTGTGAGTGGCTGAAGGTTGTGTGCATGTGAGCGGGGCACAGACGTGTGAGCAATGCACGAACAGTGACGTTTTGAGTTTTCGCTGAAGTTCTTACAGGGGAGCTTTTCATAGATAAGTTTCAGTGGTACAAAAACACAGGAGTAGCCAACGTGCCCCCTTTATTAAGCTGCTTGTGCAAGACAACAACATAGCAGGAACTAATGTCGCACTATTTGTACACTGTTTATATATTAGGGTGGGGTGAAACACATTTCCCTACTTTTCACATCTGAAAGTGGGGGACATGAAGCAAAGTAAGCGTGTTCCATTTTAATTACACAAAACAAGAAAAGTACAGAACCAGTTTGCTCCATTTTGTTATAAAAAATAACATCAGACAGGCGGGTGTCACCCCATGTGATGGTGTCACCCGGTGCGGTCCTCACCCCCGCACCCCCTAATGACTCCACTGTATCTGGTGATTGCTTATTGCGCTCATCAACCCCAGCACCTTACCTGCTCCTGCTGCCCCAGTGGCGAGCTGCTCATTACTGGACATGGGGACTCTGTAATTACTGATGGAGAGCGTTGGGTGGCTACAGGGTCAGAGGCCTGGTGGAGAGCGTTGGGCGGGTGGGTGCGGGGTCAGGGGCCTGGTGGAGAGCATTGGGTGGGTGCAGGGCCAGGGGCCTGGTGGAGAGCGTTGGGTGGGTGCAGGTTCAGGGGCCTGGTGGAGAGCATTGGGTGGGTGCAGGGCCAGGGGCCTGGTGGAGAGCGTTGGGTGGGTGGGTACAGAGGGTAGAAGGGTGCAAGGCAGAGGGGAGAAGGGTGCAAGGCAGAGGGGAGAAGGGTGCAAGGCAGAGGGGAGAAGGGTGCAAGGCAGAGGGGAGAAGGGTGCAAGGCAGAGGGGAGAAGGGTGCAAGGCAGAGGGGAGAAGGGTGCAAGGCAGAGGGGAGAAGGGTGGAAGGCAGAGGCGAGAAGGGTGCAAGGCTGAGGTGAAGTAGGGTACAAGGGGAAGGGGTAGAAGGGTGCAAGGTGGAGGGGGAGATGGGTGTAAGGCAGAGGAGGAAAGGGTGCAAGGGGGATGGTGATGAAGTTAAAAATTCCCCCTCCCCGAAAACATTTCTGCGGATGCCCATGATCAGAGCCCACCTCACGTAAACTTCTTGTAACGCCACAGAGCTCCTTGAGCCTTTCTCTAGCCTGGTTACTTTTAGTGGGAGTGCTCGATACTACTCTATGATGGTGTTGTATGCATTGAGATGTACTTTATAAGATCTTTGTGATTGCAAATAAGGTTTTATGACAGTGATGGCTACTCTCTGAATCCTTCATCACGTCTAGGCTTGATTCTTCATGTAGACCAGTGGTTCCCAAAGGGTGCGCCGCGGCACCCCGGTGTGCGGGTAAAAAAATGGTGGGGAGCCACGGCCAACTGCCAATTAGGTCAAGGGAGCCACGGGTCAAAAAAGTTTGGGAACCACTGTCTTAGGCTGACAGAGTAAATTGGTATCATATTGTTTTCTCTCTGCAGACACTCAAGCCAGAAGATGATGACTTTCAGGAGTTTCAGGACGCTTCAAAATCAGGATCCATAGATGACTCGTTCACGGACTTCCAAGCTGCTAATTCACAACTGCAGAGCAGGTAGAGCGATAGTATTACCATCTAAACAGAAAGCTTGTTTGTTAATTGCTGTAAGCTGTTTGAATTTATTATCACGTATGTCTGCCTATTTTTGATTAGTCTTCATTGCTAGCATACACCTTTTGAAATGCACAAATTCCACCTCTCTGATAACTGGCAGATTTTTCACTAGAGTTGTCTTGATGCACAGAGTTTAGTGCCTTCTATGCATTGACGCGCTTCTACGCTTTAAAGCTCATGCAAGTCATACACTGCATGGTAAGGGATATTAACTATTTGTATACTTCCTCCGCTCAATTTTGTGGATTCCTATACTAAATCTGACAGACGTGCTGGTGTGGCTTTCCAAATAGTATCTTTTTATTTATACCATTTTATACTATTTTAGTGGCAATGTCCTTAACTCTGCAATTGTTGTGAATAAATGTACAGCTGCTGTATTCTGGCATTTATAGTGCATGATTTCAAAGGCTGTACTAGTCCAGTCAAGTCTCAGCGTCTTTATAGTTGGTCAAATAGCCAGGTTCTTAGTTCCCTAACAGAAAAGGCTTCCCGCGCATGGTCAAAATAAGAGCACTAAATGGCGCATTTCTGTCCTAGATGTTCCCTAACTGAGATATTGAGCGGCCCCTCTATTCCTTAGTGATGACCTATCTTAAGTAAACTGTGTAAGGGTTTTTCTCTTTCTCTGTTCTCCTATTATGCATTACACGTTTGACTAACATGCCCTCTTGCATATATGATCAAGTGAGCGTTTTCTATAATTTTGTTGTGATGGTTGGTGCTTGTGAGTTCATAGGGGCTTTTTGAGAAGTACGGTGGATTATTCAGAAATTAATGGAATAAGGACTCACCATCATTTCTAGCATCCCCTGTTACTAAAAACCTGCCCAAATCATCCGTTTGGACCCTCGAAACTGCTAAAGGGAAGGACTTGTGCAGTAGGATCACTGCCCCTCTGGAACACTTGTTTCTTTGTGTGGTGTCCCGTCAGTGGGGTTTGTCTCTATGCGTAGGTCTGTCAGGGTTCTCTCTACACCCCTCTCTCTCTCCACCCCCCTCTCTCTCCACCCCCTCTCTCTCCACCCCCTCTCTCTCCACCCCCTCTCTCTCCACCCCTCTCTCTCCACCCCCTCTCTCTCCACCCCTCTCTCTCTCTCTCTCCACCCCTCTCTCTCTCTCCACCCCTCTCTCTCTCTCCACCCCTCTCTCTCTCTCCACCCCTCTCTCTCTCTCCACCCCTCTCTCTCTCTCCACCCCTCTCTCTCTCTCCACCCCTCTCTCTCCACCTCTCTCTCTCTCTCCACCCCCCTCTCTCTCTCCACCCCCCTCTCTCTCTCCACCCCTCTCTCTCTCTCCACCTCTCTCTCTCTCTCCACCCCTCTCTCTCTCTCTCCACCCCTCTCTCTCTCTCTCCACCCCCTCTCTCTCCACCCCTCTCTCTCTCTCTCCACCCCTCTCTCTCTCTCTCCACCCCTCTCTCTCTCTCCACCCCTCTCTCTCTCTCCACCCCCTCTCTCTCTCTCCACCCCTCTCTCTCTCTCCACCCCTCTCTCTCTCTCCACCCCTCTCTCTCTCTCCACCCCTCTCTCTCTCTCTCCACCCCTCTCTCTCTCTCCACCCCTCTCTCTCTCTCCACCCCCCTCTCTCTCCACCCCCCTCTCTCTCCACCCCCTCTCTCTCCACCCCCTCTCTCTCCACCCCTCTCTCTCCACCCCCTCTCTCTCCACCCCCTCTCTCTCCACCCCTCTCTCTCCACCCCTCTCTCTCCACCCCCTCTCTCTCTCTCCACCCCTCTCTCTCTCCACCCCTCTCTCTCTCCACCTCTCTCTCTCTCTCCACCCCCCTCTCTCTCTCCACCCCTCTCTCTCTCTCTCCACCCTCTCTCTCTCTC